>NC_069502.1:1010798730-1011162897 GCF_027579735.1 Bombina bombina
GCATACCTTGTTATTTGATGTACTCTTAAAAAAAATGTATGTTTTGTCCTTTGAAAAAGAGGAAGATGAGATGAGAGTGGGAGGTGATGTCACCGGATGAGGGCATGGATTATAGTCATTATTGTCTATGTAGCAGTTACTAAGTTAGATGTGTTGTGCAAGCTGTATACTTCTATGCTCTGCGATAAAATAGCGCTGTACCTTCTATGCTGTGTCCTGCATCTCATGACACCTGCTGCTGGTTTTAAACCATATCAAATAAAGTGTTTTTTTACTTCACTTTGTTTAGAGGCTCTTTTGGACTTTATCTCTTTTTTGATATTCATTTAGGTGTCTGCTATTGGCTGTCACATGATACAGGGCACAGGAAAATTCAAAGAAATTTCGAAAATTGACAGAAAATCGTCCAAAAATGTGTTATTGTGTTGTCTTTTTATGTATTTGTTAATTATGTAATTCTAATTTATATATATGTATATAATGGTCCATTACAAAGCCCAGATCCTGCCCTTTGTTTCCAGGTACACTTTTTGTTTTGTTTTTTGAGTTATAATATCCATATATCAGACATTCAAACAGAAAATAAAACACTTTTTTTTTAAATGTCCTTATCAGCCAGTTAGAAAACTATCCCATAGCTACGTTGTAACAAACATTCACAATCTGTTTGTTTCATTATCCAAATAAACATTTTTTATTTAACCTTTTATGTAAAAATATTTTAATAGTGCTTATAAAGTGCTATATGTTCTATACTGTATATATTATTGGAATGCATGAGTTTAATGTTAATACATTGGCAATTATTTTTATGTATTCTTGTTTGGTGCTAACTATAAAGTTGAGGTAAACATTGTTTTTTCAAGGGACATTTAAAACTTTGAGATGGTAATATAAAATGATAAATCATATTTATAAAAAAACTCTGCAATATACTTTCAATATTTATTTTGTTCCCTTTCCCTGTAATTCCATTATTAAATTGTGAGCTTTTAAGTTCCTGTTAGAAATGGATGTTCAGAACACTGATATATTCTGTTTAATAATAGAAAACAAAGACAGCTCAATAAAAATACAGGCTCCTGATAGGTGGTTGCTATAACCAGCTACCAGGGAGATCCTGACTCCAATCTCTATAATATAACTCTACATAGGATCTAGCCCTATTGTTTATTTATTTATACCAGCAGGCTATATTCCAATTATAGGGCAATTACAACACAATGTAGCCAATATTACATGGCATGCATTGTGAATATCATTTTGCATACCCTTTTTGTTTTTACGACTATGTTTACAATTAAAATAGACTTAGGGCCTGAGGATCTAAACCTCTCTGCTCTGGCGAGATTATCTAATACATGTCTTCAGTCTCGAATGGTCCCTCAAAAACTTTTAAAAATGTTATTTTTTTCTTGAGAGTTGTTTATCTCTCTATGCAGAGTTCTGGATGGGAAGAGGAGATAACTACATTGCAAAATAATGCTCAAAAAAAGCCCCTAGAAATTTGACGAAATTTCTCTTCATGCCAGCGAGTTTTTGATCATTGGCCCTTAGAGTGGAGTGGCATACAGCCCAAACAACAAAGGAACTTTTATTGCAATAAAAATGTATCACTATTTTACCCTATACTTTTGTTGTTTTAGCACAAGAATCACTGGACTAACAAGGATACTCCAATGAATATATCTTTATATCTATTACTCAATCTATATGTCTGTCTATATATCTATCTATCTATCTATCTATCTATCTATCTATATATCTTGTTGAATTTGAGGGGCTAATGGCATTAAAGAAGACAAAGTCCTTGTTTTTTGGGTAACAAGAATCTGCTAGAGAAGAAATAACACCTTTATTTAAATTCTTATAGCTAGTGCACTATAGAGATCAGGTGCTCTGATACCCTTATCCCTAATGCAATGCCAACGTGACTTTTCAAAGGTTCCTTAGCACTACACACAGTGCATACCTCAATGACATAATAAATGTGAGAGGGATCAATTATAGATAAGCATGTCATTTGGTGACATGAAATCAGTTCAGCAAAACCGCTTTAGACAAGCTCAGTCCACAGTGCTGGTAGATATCAGTGGGCTCCCCATGGTCTAACCTCAAGACCGGATTGTGCATATCCAATCTCTTACACCAATTGTAGAAGCCCCTCCATCAGGTCATGTTCCACGGTCCACTCTGTGCACTAAGGAAACCGGCTTATGCAATCCTCCTTATTCTGCTGTTAACACTCCTCCTTATCCAAACGGCGCTCCCCGGATCGTGTCACTTGCGACCACCTCTGATCTCCCCCCTGTGCTCACTCCAAGAGCCAGGAAAACAATATAGCAACACACTGAGATGATGAGCACTGGGTGTAGATTAAAAATACAGTAATTTATGAGGTTAAATTTAGAATTTAACCCCCTGGGGTAGCTCATGTCTAATTTAAATATCCAATAGGTTTCCCTTTTAGATTAAAGAACTCCTCGTCTGTCATTCCATCCTATCTGCTGTATAATGGTCCAACTCAAATATCTGGAGGACTTCTGTTTTTTATGTTTAAAGTGTTGTATCAGAGGGGTACTCAGGGTTCCTTCCTTAATGTTTTTCAGGTGTTCCCTAATTCATACCCTGGTCTTCCGTGTGGTGAGCCCAACGTATTGAATCCTGCATTGTGTGCATGTTAGGAGGTTCACAGTGAACTTGGCCCTGCATGTAAGCCTAGTATCATGTTTAAACTGTTCTCCCGTATTTTCACATGTAAAACCATCTCCTAAGGCCAAATGTTCACATGCTTTACATGTACTGTGACCACATCTATACACCCAACGCTGTGCAAGCCAGGTTGCTCCTTGTTTTTTTGGCATTCTTATCTGAGTAGGTGTGATTTTATTTCCCAGTGTAAGGTCCATTCTCTAGGCATATCTGCAACCCTTCCTCACTGTGTCCACTAGATTATCGTCTGCTGATAAAAGACAGAAGTGTGTCCTAATGATGTTACAAATTTGCTCATATTGAGCACTAAACTGTGTTATGAATTTAACACCCTCATAATTTTGTACCTTCCTTGGTTTTTCTACCAAACGATCTTGTCTATCTATTTAAGCCACTAAACTCCTTGCCCTGTTAAGTTCAGTGCTACCCTTCCAGCTAAGCAGCAAGCATAAATAGGTTGGCGTACGAGGGGGGGAATTTGGCCCTCATTGCTGTCCCACATCTCTGGAGATAAAACTTGTCCCTGAATCGAAAAAAGTTGTGTGTCAGTAAGAATTTGACATAATTGGTCATATTTCTGTTCCCTCTCTAGAAAGAACATTATGGCTTTCAAACCCTGATCATGGGGGATGGAAGAATATAGAGATTGGACATCTATAGTGAGCCATTGTTGGTCATCTGCCCATACTTGGCCATTCATCAGTTTAAATACATGTTTAGTATCCAGCAAAAAGCTGGGAAGGGTCTGCACTATAGGTTGTAGAAAGGCATCAACTCATTGGGACAGGTGCTCCAAAAGGGAGCCAATACCGCTCACAATGGGCCAACCTTCCACATTATCCAGTGTCTTATGGAATTTTGGCATGTGATTGAACACAGTGATAACTAGAGATTTTACCATTAGGTAATCACCTGTATCTTTATCAAAATAGGCCTTGTATAATACCTAGTCAATCAGCTGCCCTAATTCATGTTGCTATCTGAAAGTAGGGTCTGTATTCAATTCCATGTAGTTAGTAGTGTCATTTAACTGTCTCAATGCCCCTGAAATGAAGTACTCTTTACTCAAAACCACAACCAATCCTCCCTTGTCTGCTGAGTGGATTATAATATCATTGTTTTCACTCAATCTTTTTAGGGCTTCTTGTTCCTATCTACTAAAATTACTCCTAGTTGCCCATGTCTCATTGTGTAATTTCTTGAGATCATGTTCTACCCTTTCTGGAAGATTTCCAGGATGCAGCCCCTGCTATCAATTGGGTAAAACTAGACAGATTTTTAAATGAAGGGTACATATCTATTCCCCCTTCTTCAACATCACTATCCATACCTTCCCTGAATAATTCCTCCAGACATGAGATCACAAATCTCACTATAGGATAGGGCATCTTATTGGGATTTATGATGGTGGTCTCTCTATCCTGTTGATCTTTCTGGATGTCCATTAAAATGTTTTGCAAAACAGAAAGAGAAGCAGTCTGCCAGGAACGAACAGCAGCATCAATAGCTTGTTCTGTGGCCCGGTTACCACCTGGAAGTAGCTTCTTTCTGCCCAATTGTGCTTTTCATAGAGGAAAACTTTCCTGTAGTATATCAGTCTGATCCCGCCGACATGGTCAGTCCAGCCATGAAATACCAGGCAATTGTCCTCTGAACAAACAAAATGCAACCCCAGACGATCGTTTCAGCCTTCTGTGGGCCTTATCAGTGAGTTGCAGCCATATGCCTCTAAGCACATTGGGCAAGGAGTCCACGTCTGGTTTCCCCATCACCCATAGGGAGACTATCCCCAGGGTCATATTTACATATGCAAAACAGAAAGAGAAGCAGTCTGCCAGGAACGAACAGCAGCATCAATAGCTAGTTCTATGGCCCGGTTACCACCTGGAAGTAGCTTCTTTCTGCCCAATTCTGCTTTTCACAGAGGAAAACTTTCCTGTAGTATATCAGTCTGATCCCACTGATATGGTCAGGCCAGCCCCGAAATACCAGGCAATTCTCCTCTGAACAAGGAAAAGGCAGCCCCAGATGATCGTTTCGGCCTTCTGTGGGTCTCATCAGTGAGGTGCAGCCATATTCCTCTAAGCTCATTGGGCAAGGAGTCCACGTCTGGTTTCCCCCATCACCCATGGGGAGACTATCCCCACGGTCATATTTACATATGCAAAACAGAAAGAGAAGCAGTCTGCCAGGAACGAACAGCAGCATCAATAGCTTGTTCTATGGGCCGGTTACCACCTGGAAGTAGCTTCTTGCTACCCAATGTGCTTAGAGGAATATGGCTGCACCTCACTGACAAGACCCAAAGGAAGCCAAAATAATCATCTGGGGTTGTCATGTTCCTTGTTCAGAGGAGAATTGCCTGGTATTTTGTTGCTGGACTGACCATGTCGGCGGGATCAGACTGATATACTACAGGAAAGTTTTCCTCTGTAAAAAGCAGAATTGGGCAGAAAGCTACTCCCAGGTGGCAGCCGGGCCATAGAACAAGCTATTGATGCTGCTGTTCGTTCGTGGCAGACTGCTTCTCTTTTTGTTTTGCATATGTAAATATGACCCTGGGGATAGTCTCCCTAAGGGTGATGGGGGAAACCAGACGTGGACTCCTTACTCAATGTGCTTAGAGGAATATGGCTGCACCTCACTGACGAGGCCCAAAGGAGGCCGAAATGATCATCTGGGGTTGTCATGCTCCTTGTTCAGAGGAGAATTGCCTGGTATTTCGGGGCTTGACTGACCATATCGGCGGGATCAGACTGATATACTACAGGAAAGTTTTCCTCTTAAAAAGCACAATTGGGAAGAAAGAAGCTACTGCCAGGTGGCAACCGAACCACAGAACAAGATATTAATTCTGCTGTTCGTTTCTGTCAGACTGCTTCTCTTTCTGTTTTGCATATGTAAATATGACCCTGGGGATAGTCTTCATAAGGGTGATGGGTGAAACCAGACGTGGATTCCTTGCCCAATGTTCTTAGAGGAATATGGCTGCACCTCACTGACAAGGACCAAAGGAGGCCGAAACGATTGTCTGGGGTTGTCATGTTCCTTGTTCAGAGGAGAATTGCCTGGTATTTTGGGGCTGGACTGACCATGTCAGCAGGATCAGACTGATATACTACAGGAAAGTTTTCCTCTGTAAAAAGCACAATTGGGCAGAAAGAAGCTACTCCCAGGCGGCAACCGGGCCATAGAACAAGCTATTGATGCTGCTGTTCATTCCTGTCAGACTGCTTCTCTTTCTGTTTTGCATATGTAAATATGACCCTGGGGATAGTCTGCCTAAGGGTGATGGGGGAAACCAGATGTGGACTCCTTGCCCAGTGTGCTTAGAGGAATATGGCTGCATCTCACTGACAAGGCCCAAACGAGGCCGAAACGATTGTCTGGGGTTGTCATGTTCCTTGTTGAGAGTAGAATTGCCTGGTATTTTGGGGCTGGACTCACCATGTCAGTGGGATCAGACTGATATAATACAGGAAAGTTTTCCTCTGTAAAAAGCACAATTGGGTAGAAAGAAGCTACTCCCAGGTGACAACCAGGCCGTAGAAGAAGCTATTGATGCTGCTGTTCGTTCCTGTCAGACTGCTTCTCTTTCTGTTTTGCATACATTAAAATGTTTTCTAATGGTAAGGTTGCATATAAGTTTATGAACGTTATTAGGGTTTCAAATGATTTAAACTCGGCCACTGGTACAAAGCCCAGGCCTAGGCATAACACCTTAGTTTCTACATCTGTGAGGGGGATACCTGAGAGATTAATGATTTTAGTTGTGCTTCCTGTTCTGTTGTTTCTGACGGACAGGATATCATCCTGTTTCTTCTCTCCCTGTTCTCCCCCCCCCCCTTATGATTTTCCCTGTGATAAACCTGTTAAAAATATGAATTTGCTGTATTGCCAATCTGCCGTGGACCCTCTCCAGTACCTTTTTGTGCTATAGGTTCATATCTGGACTGTGTTCCTGGTTCATTTTCCCTTCTATTTGTTAGGTTATAGATATTAGATTGCACCTGTGCCTTTGGCCTGACTGACTGGCCTGACTGACTGATGGAATAAAGTATGTATTTTTAATCTACATCCAGTGCTCCTTGTTTTTTTATCACTGGTGAGTATATTATAAATACATTTAAATGCCTAAGCAACATTGATATATATTAATAGGTTTATAGTTATTAAGAATGATAAGACTTTAAACGTCAGTTACATACTTTCCACATTTTCCTGGATGTGATGACATATAGCAAATCATTACTATCATTTACAAATGTAATGAGAGTTTGAAATGTATTTTTAATCCAAGTAATGTATTGAAGCATCTATGAGGATCAAATTGTCACACCGTATATAGGAATAATGTGAATAATAATTAAAATAAATTAAATTGCCATAAGTTGTTCAAATCATTCCCATATCTAAACCAAAAAGCTTTGGAAAATACTATTAGACAGCCTCCACATCTCTGGAAAACTATAAACAAATTTTATATTTTTAAAGTTTTATCAACATAGTTTTCACTCAAAATATTTAAAGGGATATTTTCCCCCATTCCGCATTATTAGAATGTAAAAAAGTTTACTAGAAAATATTACTTAATTATCTCTTTGTAAAAAAATGATATATTTTAACACATACATTTCTAAATCCCTTTTGTAGAGCATTTTAGATATCCCATTCTTGTTCCAGGACTAGCAAGGGAATACTCTTGCATGTGCAGGGACACTCTTTTTCTACTTGTTTTAAGGAATTTTAATTTATAAAATCATTGTGATCATCAAAGGGTGATGATGATGTTGTGAATATTATCCTTATTATTTTATTATTATTATTTCAGTAGTGTACGCGCAAAGTATATTATGTGTTTAGACACAATAAATATTATGGAACCTCTATATCATTCTGATAATGTAACTCAATATTTATATAATAGCGGTTACCAACTTTGCAGGGACAATGTGTGCAATTTAATAACACTCTGAATTATATCAGTAGCAAAGGATAATATATATAAAACCTGAATCCTTTTAGTTCTGATTTGTCTATTAATTAAACTGAGACCAGATCAATAAACAAGCTTAGTTTATTAAAATAATTATTGGAAATAATAAGCAATATTTGAATAAAGCAAATCAATAGCATACATCATTACAATGATTTAATTATTATCAGGTTAAAACTAATTAAAACAATCACTAAATTATTTTATTTGCAGTAGCTTGCATGTATAATAGAGACACAGAAACTTTTGTTATTTAAATTCTCAGCATAGTTGGCAAGAATCAGGTAAACTAATAATCCTGGCAAATCATAAGAAAATAATATTATTACCAGATTCCTGATTGACCCAGTGTTATTGTCGACAGATAAGACCAGGTTAACAGGAATTACCAAACAAAAATATTTGTGACTATAAAGGGCAAACCAGCATTGATTAACTCACCTGATTCAATAATAAAACTTTGAATATAAATGTAAAGAGCATAAATCATATTAACAAAACTTTTTCATATAGGTTTGTTTAATACTTAGCAACATTATGGGATCCTTCATTGGGGTTCAGTGTAAAAATACCCTCTTAGGTTACCCCTGGACCCTCTCTTGCCATTATCCTGACTTGTCTATCTGGTCTGCTTAGCCTCCCATCTCCTCTGGATAGGGTGTGGTCATCATGCATGCTGTTTGGTCCCTTGTGCCGGCTACTTGTGTCCCCTTCTCCCCCTTTTGTGGGTGAGTGTGTATTTTATGGAAAATGCTTAACTCCACCCCAACTGATAAGGTTAGGTTCACATAAATGATTGGCTAACACTAATTACAGATTAATTAACATTTTTGTTAATAAGCTAAGATTTAGCAGTTAGAATATTTTTCCCTCAGAAGATGGCACTCGTCACTAAGCTATAACAGACAAATATGTATTTTGTAAATATATTCTGAAAAACAAGTCAGTATCTCGATTTGACCGTTAACCAAGGTTGAACCCTACTAATGTTTATAGAAAAAGAGACTTACTGGAACCATGTATAAAAAACATGGGGATATTTGTGGATATTTATAACAATAATATGATGATAGGAATCATGCAGCTATGTTACGGACCTTGAATATCATAGTAACTAAACATGAATTATTTTGATAAAGTACAAAAACTTCACAGTAAGCAATTATATACTGACAAGCAGCACTAGCTAATAGCTACATATTAATACTGAAAAATAATATATATGTGTATGTGTACCTGAATATATAAGTAAATACACATTTATTATTATCTGTTATTTGTAGAGCGCCAACAGATTACGCAGCGCTGACATGATCAATTGTACCCCTATATTATATAGCACAGACATATGTGATTAATATGCAATATCAAAATGGTGAATTATACTGGACAATTGTCCTGACAATGATAATGACTGGTTGTTTGTTGTTGGTGTGTTTCATTTCACCATGCAAATGAAAGCATGAATGGTAACATCACAGAACAGTTGCTCTGGTAAGTTGACCTTTTAAATAAAGAAAACCCAGGTACAGGGATATATCCCCAAATATGGAATGCTAAAATCCAGAATTATTCGGAAATACAGACATTTTCTTTAATATTTTTTTTTTTTAATAAATTGATAAAAAATTATTAAATTATTTTCCCAGCCAGTAAGTCACAACACGATTATCATAGTCGGAAGAACTCATGTTCTGGACATTCCAGAGGAGTCACGTGACCAGTGGGTTGTGCTGGAGCTTGGCATCATACTAGATGCGGAACACAAGGAAATGGATTAGGAGTACAAGTGAGTAATCTAACCAAAGACTACACAAAGGGCACAAGTCTCAAGGGAATTGCATTGAGAATCAGTCTAATCCATAAAGAGACACTGCAAAACAAAGTTTGGGCTGTACACCAACTAAGAATGATTGACAACTAATACTTTTAAAGCCAACTGTTTGGAAAATACAAACATTTCCATGGAATTCACTATCACAATAACAGTTATCAATTATCTAAAACAGTGATTTTCACCCTTTTTTGCCACAGCACATTTTTTTACATTAAAAAATCCTGCGGCACACCACCATCCCAAAATTTTACAAAATCACACATTGTAGCCTAATAAAGTATATGTGTATATATATATATATATATATATATATATATATATATATATATATATATATATATGTGTGTGAATAATTTAGTCAATTCAATTCAATTAAGCTTTATTAGCATGACATTCACTACAACTGTATTGCCAAAGCTATAGGCACAATAATAACAATCAAAAGTTCCACATATTGAGGCTGTTAGGGGGGTCCCAGTGATGAAAATAAATTCTTAGGTGATATGCAGTAGTTCCATGCAAGTAAAAGTTCCGCTTGTTAGGGCAGTAAGCAGTGCACAAGTATTGAGCCCAAAAGCAGAAACTACTGGGGCCCAAGTGATCCTACTGTTAAAGTCCCTAAGCCTTTTGGGCACCAGTAAAAAAGTTTCACAATCAGTGTAGGATAAGCATAAATATGGGGCCCACAAAAGAGCATCAGAATTTGGCAATCAGGCAATGATGAGAGTAAACTGAAAAATTACAAAAGTTAAGCCAGGAGGGCAAATGGCATAAAATGCATATGATGGTAAACAGAAAGGTCTGTTGATGTCTTCTTCTCTATGCTGGTACAATATAATATATATCCAGGGTAATTCTCCCTGAGCTTGAGAATCTAGGAAGGAGAGGTAAGTGGATCTGTAAAACTGCTACTGTCAGAGTGTGTAGGCCGCATTTGATCAAAAGACCTCAGCAGACACAGAAAGAAAATGGCGGCCATTCCCGCCACTTCGGGCCACTCTCCTCTGTTCTTCAAGGCAACTATCAATCTGGCTCCAGTAAATAACACGTGCCACCTGGCCAGTTACCCTGTTCGGAAGCTTGGGAACAAGTGAATGTAGGCTCCTATGTCTCAGAGTAGGCTGCGGTGATATGTGAGCTGTCGACACCCGGCACTAACTGGCCTCCACAACAGGGGGGGGAGAAGAAAAAAGGACTGCAGCTGTTTGCTTGACCTCCGGAGCAGAGCCCCGACCCTCCAGAGTGTCGTATATCTTTTATTAGATCTCTCAGTAGTCCTTGTGACTATCGTAGCAGATGCCTTCAAATACATTCACCGCCACCCAAATGTGCACTGGCTTTACGGGTCTTTTGTTGTTCAGATCTCCTTGATAGGAACTTTTGTAATGCAGCTGAGGCGAGTGAAATCTCCAGAGCGGAGCCCCGACCCGCCGGAGAACTGAGTGGGAGTTGAAAGAGTCCCTGCGTATCCGGATGAGTGCGTAGGGTAGCAGCAGCTATCGGCTTCTGTTTATTTCAGGAGTGCACTTAAACAAGAAGGGACCAATTTACGGTGGCACACCTGACGATCTCTCATGGCACACTAGTGTGCCACGGCACAGTGGTTGAAAATCACTGATCTAAAATATTAGTTTTGGACAACAATATTTTTAATGACTCTATCTGAGATATTTTAATTGAACACGGTTCAATTATTAAGTTTTTTTATTTTGTGTTTAGAAAGAGGTTTGCACTGCCAAAGGCTTTATTGTATACAAATCTCAGTATTTGACTTTTATTTTAAAAGAATAAATAGATTTAACAAATGAATAAGCATGTTTGCCAATAGATTTTCTCCTATTAGACAAGTTATTCCACATATAGGGGGATATTTATCAAGCTGTCAACCGCAAATTCACTGCAATTCCGTGTCATAATTGTTGCGAGATTGATCCAACCTAGTTATCAAAGCCTCAAGAATTGCAAATTTTAAAATTTGTGACGTAATATACGAACTGGCGATCTCAATCCAACGCAAATCGATGCTTACATCATTACAGATGTTCCGAATACACAATCGGCTCTATTTGACACTTTTTGCCATTTATCAAATAGTTAACAGGTGCTCTCGCAAATTTTCAAAACAGCGTACCTGGTTTTCAATCTGCCACCCTTGAGGCAGAATCCCATTGAAGCGTATCCCATTGATTTCTATGGTAGAAAACAAGTTATGTTCACACCTAACACCCTAACATACACCCTGAGTCTAAACACCCCTATTCTGCCGCACTGACATCACTGCCACCTACATAATGTTATTAACACCTATTCCGCCGCTCCCCAACACCGCCGCTACTAAATAAACTTATTAACCCCTAAACCTCTGGCCTCCCACATCACCACCACTAACTAAACCTATTAACCCCTAAATCGTCATCCCCCCACATCGCAAAAAACTAAATTAAGCTAGTAAGCCCTAAACCTAACAACCCCCTAACTTTAAATTAAAATTACAACATCCCTATCTTAATATAAATTAAAACTTACCTGTAGAATTAAAATAAACTAATTTAAACTATTAATTAACCTAACCTATTATACAATTAAATTAAACTACCAATTAAATAAACTAAATTACATATTAAAAAACCTAACCCTACTAAAATTATTTAAATATACTATTAAACATTATGAAAAGTACTACATTACAAAACAAAGCACTAAGTTACAAAAAAAACCACTAAATTACTAGAAAAAAAAACCAAATTATCAAAAATAAAAAAAATACACCTAATCTAATAGCCCTATCAAAATAAACCCCCCCCCAAAAAAAAAAAAAACATAGCCTGCAATAAACTGCCAATGGCCTTTACAAGAGCCTTTTGCGGTGCATTTCCCCAAAGATATCAGCGCTTGGATTGCGTCACTTGCATTCAAGTTCCAGTGTACGACTGCGTTTAAAACAACAACCATTACAACTATGTCGGTTGAATCACTTAAATTTAAAAGGGCATAGTATCACAAATTCTTGCTAAGAATACAATGTCATTGCCACAATCAATATATTTGATTATAGGAACTTAATATTTAATATTTAACTGTTCAAACTAAAACTGCACATCATACAACAGTAACAGATATTTTTTTAAATCACAACCTAAATATTTTATTTACATTATACCTTTTTTCAAAGGTACTTATGCTTTGGAAAAAGAACGCATAGTTAGACACACTGGGCACTACGTTCTAATCTGTTGGCTGACAACAGGACTTGGGAACCTGTGCTCCCATCTTCACAGCGAGCAGGCAGCAGACACTGTGCACCCACTGCCTGCATAAACTATTGCACAAGATTTTTTTTTCTACTTCCTACGCAGTGGAGGGAGTGCAACATGTAGGATCGAGGACCCTGAACCTAAAACATTCTACACAGTGATTGCTTGATCAGTGCAAAAGTTAATTTATATCTGTCCGTAATTGGCCACAGCACAGGAGATACATTTAACAAAATTTAAGAGCACTTTTATAGTTTGATTCTGGACTACAAAATAAAATACAAATTTTCTAACAAAATTAGTTTTAAAACATTTATTTTATATGCAGATGTTTTACAATCCAGTTCCTAATGGCAGATTTATACTGTGCATATATAAAAAAAATACTTGAATGTTCCTTTAACTTTCCTAATTTTTGATGTATAATATCATGTTATCATTTTTTTTTTAGTTGGCAAATAAAAAAAAAATAGACCACCTAGAAATAAATTGTCCTATCCCACAGCTCAAGATACAATATTTCTTCTTCTCAGAAGAGTGTATCTGAATAGTTTTTATTTATACCGTAAAAATAAAATATTACAAGTTAAGCTATATCCCATTGCATCGCTTTAAAATTACTATTTCCTCACATAATAAGTTTGCTCTGTTAGCAAGAGATCGTATTTATGATGTTGTCATGAGACAGACAGCAGACTCCGAGACTTTCAATATCTTTTTTATGTCTTATTATGTTATGTCCAGATATATCTTACAATATCTGTGGATTCATGGCAGTTTTTCTTCATTAATATGCATATTTATTTGATAAATACTATAAAAAGCATAATGCATGATTTTATATTCTATAAACAGTAATAACACCCATAATATGTGGCATGATAAACATATTGGAAATTATGGAGAAAGATCAGAAATTTTCACAACAAGTAAAATGAGGAATTTATATCTACAACTTTTGTAAAAAAGAGAATTAAATGTAGAAAAAATGCAAAACTATGGAATACAATTAAGCAAATTGTGCTCATGTTTTGTGCAATTTTCATACACATCAGCAAGCGCTACCCAGGTTCTGAACCAAAAATGGGCTGATTCCTAAGCTTACATTCCTACTTTTTCAAATAAAGATACCAAGAGAAAGAAGTAAAATTGATAATGGGAGTAAATCAGAAAGTTGCTTAAAATTGCATGCTCTATTTCAGTGATTTTCAACCACTGTGCCATGGCCCACTAGTGTGCCATGAGAGATCGTCAGGTGTGCCACCTTGAATTGGTCTCTTCTTGCTTAAGTGCACTCCTGAAGTGGAACAGAAGCCGGTCGCTGATGCTACCCTACGCACTCATCCGGACACACAGGGACTCTCTCAACTCCCACACAGTTCTCCAGAGGGTAGGGGCTCCGCTCTGGAGATTTCACTCGCCTCAGCTGCATTACAAAAGTTCCTATCAAGGAGATCTGAGCAAGAGAAGACCCGTCAAGCCAGTGCGCGTTTGGGTGGCGGTGCATGTATTTGAAGGCATCTGCTATCTGCTACGATACTCACGAGGACTGAGAGATCTAATAAAAAGATATACGACACTCCGGAGGGTCAGGGCTTCGCTCCGGAGGTCAAGCAAACAGCTGCAGTCATTTTTTCTTCTCCCCCACCTGTTGCGGAGGCCTGTTTGTGCCGGGGGTCGACAGCTCACATATCACTGCGGCCTACTCTGAGACATAGGAGCCTACATTCACTTGTTCCCAAGCTTCTGAATGGGGTAACTGGCCAGGTGGCACGTGTTACTTACCGGAGTCTGGATTGATAGTCGCCTTGAAGAATAGAGGAGAGTGGCCGAAGTGGCGGGAATGGCCACCATTTTCTTTCTGTGGCTGTGGAGGTCTTTTGATCAAATGTGGCCTACACACTCCGACAGTCACAGTTTTACAGATCAACTTACCTCCCCTTCCTGGATTCTCAAGCTCAGGGAGAATTGCAGTGGATATTAATTATATTGCTCCAGCATAGAGAAGAAGACATCTTCTTTAACTGGGTGAGACCTTTCTGTTTACCATCATATGCATTTTATGCCATTTGCCCTCCTGGCTTAACTTTTGTAATTTTTCAGTTTACTCTCATCATTGCCTGATTGCCAAGTCCTGATGCTCTTTTGTGGGCCCCATATTTATGCTTATCCTACACTGATTGTGAAACTTTTTTACTGGTGCCCCCAAGGCTTAGGGACTTTTACAGTAGGATCACTTGGGCCCCAGTAGTTTCTGCTTTTGGGCTCAATACTTGTGCACTGCTTACTGCCCTAACAAGTGGAACTTTTACTTTCATGGAACTACTGCATATCACCTAAGAATTTATTTTTATCACTGGTACCCCCCTAACAGCCTCAATATGTGGAACTTTTGATTGTTATTATTGTGCCTATAGCTTTGGCAATAGAGTTGTAGTGACTGTCATGCTAATAAAGCTTAATTGAATTGAATTGACTAAATTGTTCGTATATATATATATATATATATATATATATATATATATATATATATATATATATATATAGGAATCGAGGGGTCAACAGCGCATGTGTTCTATACTAAAACATAAACATATGGGAACGCATAAAATGAATCAAAGTCAGTAATGATAAAAATGTTTCTAAAAGAACATAAAGTCCAATCAAATAAATGGATAGAATGGTATTCCCCTTACCATTTTATGTGTTTCCATATGTTTTATGTTTTAGTATAGAACACTTATGCGCTGTTGACCCCTCGATTCCCACATTTTTTACACATTTGAATAGGTGAAAGTTTGTTCCTACATCTGCTCTGTAATCCAATAGCAGCATCCTGTTCTCTCCCTATATACTGGCGCATATTTATTAGTGCTGCTTGTTCCCATCCCAGTTTTCTGGTTTGTGACATATATATATATATGTTGTATTAGGCTACAATGTGTCATTTTGTAAAATTTTGGGATGGTGGTGTGCCATGTAAAAAAATGTGCCGTGGCAAAAAAAAGGTTGAAAATCACTGCTCTATCGGAATCATGAAAGAAAAAATATGGGTTTTTAGATCCTTTTAAGTATATAAATATAGAGCTTCTGCTTAATTTCCTGTTTTCCAAGGCCTTGTGATATCACCACTTATGGGAGCGGTGATGCCTCTGGCTTCCCTGGATTCTCCCAGCGATGCCTTTCAAGTGGACCACCAGGGATTTGGGGGTAAGTGCAAAGGGGCAGTGATGAGCTTTAAATCACTCTCCCCAGATGACAATACGTGGTTGTCATCTGCACTTAACTCTTGTGTGGATGATGAGCATGTGTCATCATGTGCGGTTAAGGGGTTGAAATTTTTGCAAGATATAAATAGATAAACCAAGTCGATCAATGCGGAGAACTATCAACTAGGAAAACTGTTTACAAGTTTACAGTAATATAAAATAAAATATATAATTTATCACTTAGTACTCTTCACTTTCACGTAAAATGACATTTAATTCAAAATTAAATATCCATAAAATGTATGGTAAAAGAGAATAACATTAAATATAAATTAATTATAAAGTTTGTCAGCTTTTTCTTTAAAATAGCTCTAAAATTTGTACTTTTCTCTCTAGAGACTGTATTACGAGTTCATGACCATTACTTATTTAGCATCATCATCATGGTTTGGGAGCACCCACAACTCCCCATGACCTTAAAAACATCCCAGGTTGACAAAGACTCAATGAAAACTTGATATTACTCTACCAAAAATTTGCACCGATTTCCCTTCCTTCCTAAGCTACCACCTTTCTTATCCCTACTAGACCCCCATTTAACAAATGCCGGGAGCAGACCATGTTCCCTCCTGAGCACCTGACCGCCTGGCATTGTGCCGAGCAGGAAGCTTCCACTGCCCACAGCTATTATTGCACAAGCCTGAAACAATTTGGTTGTGAAGGTGCATCCACAACTTTATAAATGGAGTCCATAGTCTCTATGAAATGTTGGGAGGTATGTGTAGTGCCTTCATCATATAACAGAATACTGCAGTTTACCTGACCCAGCTACATGCTACACAGTTCTTACATGTATGTACACTCTCTATATACTCTCTCTAACTAGTTACACTCAAATTAGATAAGATAAACATACTCAGCTGAGTTTTTAAGGAACTGTTCTTAATTTGCAAAATATTACAAATTGTTAGAACAAAATTACAGTTAAAATACTTTTAAAATGTTTCGTTTAGATGTAAATCTCTTATAGTGTCCAGTGCTGAACTTATATATATATATATATATATATATATATATAAAATATCTGTTAAACAAATATTAAAACAAATGTACTTTTAAAGAGGGCAGCCATTTTTTTGTGTGCAAAGAATGTGACATTAAAACATTTGGTAGAATAAAATACAAACATAAACTGGAAGTAATTATGAAAGTTTGGAGAAAACGTCACGCTAGTATTGGCCTAGAGCAGCATAATACCAAAACACAACTTGATGTAAGTGCCCCTTTAAGGAAAATTATCCAGAAGGACAATCAGATCATTAATTAATAATACCAAACCTATCATTTACATATGTAAACAATACTTAATTATTTTAATAAAGCATATATTTTAAATAAAGTATCATTTTTTCCGATTGCTTTGGAACTAAAACAAGTTGTGGATACTCACTGAAAGGAGCCAGTGTCAAACAAACGTTACACACATCTGGTTTTCTCTATTGACTATTATTGCAGAGTATTATTTCTCTCACTGTGATTTAAAAAAAAAAAAAAAAAAATTAAATATATTCTTAGGAGCAGCACAGTGTACCATTTCAATGTTTTAATTGTGAATTACATCATACAGTTGGGAACTTATTAAAATGTATTGTTGAAGTGAAAGTTTCCAAGCGAACGTTTACTGATTGCTATTTATTATCAGAGATTATTTTTTATTTCAGTTTTGCATAGCTTGTGCCAGAAGTCCTTAGGGTACCTCACATAAAATTTGATTGTTTGCACTTTTGATGTATTAAACAAATAATCCTGCAATGGGCTGCAATCTCATAACTTGTGTTTTATAGGATGTGTGCCACACATGGGTGATTTTGTTTCAAGAGCGCTTGAGCATTTCATTTACTACCAGTGTTAGGCAATGATCAATGAGCTCAGCTTCCCGTCTATGTTTTCAAAGAAAATAATAGTTGAAAGAAAAAAAAAAAAAAATCTGTCACAGAATTTGATCACTATTTATTTCTTTGTGACCTTCTAGATATGTAAAACAAAGACAATTGTATTCATCATTTATTTTTTTTGTAGAATTTAAACGTTTGCATAAAAATGTCAATAGGCGTCACACACTTTTAATACAGCCAGATTATATTTCAAAATAATATTAAAGGGACAGTAAACATAAAAGAAAACAACTTTGCAATATACTTTATTCATTTTGCCTCCCTTTCATGTAATTTAGCTCTGAAAATGTTGGCTTTTGTAATTCTCAGAACTGAAAAGACCATTTTGCATGCTTGTTCAGGCTAAACCTGCTACATATATTTCACTGATTGGCTTTAACATTTGCAAAACATTAACATTATGACTGAGACTAAGGGCTCGATGATTGAAAGCTCTCTGGGCTGGCGAGATTACTAAAGAATGCTCCCCAGTCCTTCTATTTCCCTGGTGGAATGATCTAAAGCCACTAAAACAGGGTGTCTCGCTAAGGGGCGTATACTGCATTTTCATGTGAAATGTGCACAACAAAATTCGTATTTTAAACATGATACAAAACAAATATTTGAACTATTCACACAAAAATAATCAGAAAAAAATGTATTGTTAAGGTGCATCAAAAACCGTAACAAAATTATTCACCAAAAATCGTATGTTAAAAAAAAAGTTAAAATTGTATGTAATTTTACACAGGAATAATCAAATTAAATATGCTGACCCCCCATTTCTGAGTCCACTCCATCCATCCACAATAAGACACCACAAACTTTATGGGGAAGAAAAGGCCGCAGCCTGTTTATTAAATCAACAACACAAGTTAAACTTTATAAACCTTACAACCTCATAACTAACAATTCACCCAGTGCTTGCCTTTAACCTCTCCATAAGCCCCCACCCCTTTTCAGGGGCTGGGCGTCCACCATCACTTTCCACTTTCTATTACTGACAGAAGTACCAGCTACTATCTATCAGGCGTAAGCCTCAACAGATCACAGCAAGCACCCCGCCGTAGCTGCGACAACCCACTTAGCCTCTATTCTTGGGGAGGGAGGGCGGGAAAACTTCCCCCTTCCGTGCTGCTCAAAACTCTGCAACTGCCAACTGTCAGCAGGGGAGGAGAATTTATCTCCTCCTATCAACCTCCACCCCCACAGCGGAGCCTACCATCGCTCCCATAAAGTGGGGGTCAAATAGCCCTTCCTCTATGCATCCTCCGGGCTAGACTATAGCGTAAATCGTAATTGTAGTACACTGTATGTGCGAAAATCACACAGAAATGTGAACTTATAAATACAAAATGCAAAGCGTAATTGTTGTTTTTTCGTAAAATGGGCTGAACATGGGCGTAACATGGGCGTTCCATGGGCGTATATAAAAATGTCTCTCTAATCCCAGCGTAATTCTCTAAAGATTTTTGCACTGCAGATATCACAGTTCTTTAGTAATCTTGCAGGGACTGCCCCTTTTTTACTATCATTCCACTGAGGCAGCCTTTTCGAGAGTCGGCTTTGAGCAGGCGAAGTTTATATCATCGAGCCCTAAGTTAAGTACTTTACTTACACTTTCTAGCAAGCCTATCCGTATTACAGCTTAGTCGCTATGTTTTTACATCCTCAATATTATTATTAGTAAGAGATTGCAATGTTCTAAAAATTGTCTCTTACTGTTACTCGCTCCTCCCATCTGCCACTTCCTGGTCCGATATCGCATTTGACTAGAGAGCGGTCCCACCCGCTCCCCACGTCACAATTCAAGGCTCGCTCCCGTGAGACAAATTTTGCCTTAAATTGGACCGTCGTCTACTAAACAGAGTCGCGCATAGTTGTCGTTTTGCAGATGCAGATTACGTGTTAAGGGATTTCCCTATTGAAAATAACATGCATGCATAAAATGGAAGCGTGCGTGATGATGAAAAAGAAATTTGCGCATGCGCTATTGACTCTGTGTGCAGATGACATAAAGTCACGGCCACCAAACAACCTATTTTTCAGGAGACAGGAGTGTAAAAAAACAAACAAACAAAAAAACTAATTGAAAATATGCCGAAAAATAAATGACTTTTGAAGGCTTATAACTTTATTTACAGAAATAAATGTATAAAATTAAACTTATATTTATTTTGATAGATGAGTATAATATTTGATAGATAACTTTAACATCACTTTAAGCCCAGATTGGCTACTGCAAATGAGGCACTTTGTGGGTGAAGTTTGGCTATAAAAACAATTGCAGCAATCAAAAAGCAGTTTTTTTAATGCTTAGACTTAGCTGATAAGGTATTCTATTGCAAAGACCACAAAAATCTCTTGCTATTACAATATGTTTGCAGTCCTTTTAAAGGGACGTGAAAGTAATTACTTTAAAGGTTCAGGTTAAGCATACAATTTTAAGAGACATTTTTTTAATTTACATCTATTATTAAATTGACCTTGTTCTCTATGTATCCACTATGGGGACCTATCTGATGATTGTTGGGTCCACATATATACTCTTGTCATTGGCTTATGTTCAGCTAGTTCCCAGTAGGGCATCGCTGCTCTGGAGCTGATTTTAGCTATGTATTTAACCCATTTGCAGTAGTTAAACACATAATTATATACAAACAATGGAATGCTTAAATACATTAGAGCATTTTATTTTTATCATATTTAATTAAGTAGAAATTTTAATTACAAATATATATTTTAATACTTTTTTTAAATGCATTTTTGCGTTCTCAGTAAACGTTCACCCTTTAGAAGTGAACTTAAAATTATTGGAGTTGTCCCTATCAGCCAATGAACATTGGAATGAAATACATTACTAATACTGCTGTTTTAGTTAAATTTTAAAAAAATCTTTTGCCATTTTGAGGCAAAAAATATTTTCAACCTTTATAACTGCTGCTCATGATATGATTTTTTTTTTTTTAAATACAGTGTCCCTTTAATTGTGAAGCTTCTAAAATACAGAGAATAATTTGCAGCATCTCCACATTCCAGCTAACATAAAATGAAAATCCTGTTTGGTAAGCACATTGGTCATTATTGGTGTAGGTCAAACATTCTTAACTAGTCAGTTATGTAGAGTAAGATCTTCTAATTTTCAAATAAATAAGGGGTTTACCAACTTGAATAAAACAAGGATAGTATGGAAATTTTAAACGTAAACTGGTGCAAATGTCTTTCATTTTTGTCAATTGAAACAAATATTGGCCTCTATTGAAGTGATTGGCACATTATGATACAATTGTGTATTATTAAATGTGCACGTTTATTTTGATGAAAATGGAAAGGTTTCTAAATTCTTGGTATTAGTTGCATTTGTTTAAAAATAATAACACAGATCCTTTAAACAAAATAATTAACTAATGTATAGATACATGAAATTTGTTTATATGTTGACGGTCCAATAAAATAAAACAAATTGTTGTAATTTGATGATGTGTGACATTTTCTATCCAATACTGATTGCAAAGGGGAAAGCTAAAAAGTAAGTCTGTATCTTCAGACCTTGATCAGTGAGCTAGCAGTCAGCTTATACCGCTGTGCCCCATTAATTGGCTAGATTACGTGTGGTGCGATAACTGTTGCGCAAGCAAAAAGTTTTTTTGCGGCTCTTTGCGTGGGTCTGAAGTAGTGTGCATATTACAGGTTGAAAGTAAATGCATTCACTAGAGCGCAATTGAATTTAACGCGCAACGGGAAAGTGCGAATTCAGAGCTCTGGTTAACTGTTATCCAAGACAAAAAATGCACAAAACACCCAAAATTATATTTAAAAGTACAGTCACACTTATAATAACACTATCTTATAAAATGTATTTTTTTTAAATTTCAGTAAAAAGTTATAAGGGATCAAAGATATGAGGTCTCAGATGTTAGATAACAAAAGCAGGCAAAGGGCTTTAACATAGAGACACATATACATACCTATAAATACATATGTACACACATATAGACATATTGGAGCCATTTTCAGTCAAGTAGCTGGAAACATCATAGATATGCAATATTCATATTTAATAAAGTGTTTAACTATGTATTTATTGTAAATATTTCACATTCCAATGTTATTCAGATATGGGAATTTGTTCTATTTTAAAAAAAATATATATATATATATATATATATATATATATATATATAATCATCTATGTATATAGGTATATACCTATATATATATATATATATATATATATATATATATATATATAACAAAACATCCTATATATAGATATATATTTATTTAAATTTAAGAATAAATAGATTATATTCAGTTATGTAATGAACATTATAATGTAAAATATTAATATTTGATGTCGGGTTAGCACATTTGAGAAAAAACGGTCGGAAATACGTTAATGCGGTTGCGATATTTGAAGTTTGGCTTTTTGCGCTCGTCGTATTAGCACGTGTGAAAACTTTTTTACTTTTAACCTGTAATAGGTGCGCTATCTGATGTGATGAAAAAGCCTCTGTCTAGCAAAGTTAATGTGCGAGTGGGAATGCAAAATACTGCTCCATTCATAATCTAGCCTAATGTGAAAATTATAGATCTCTAAGAGAACTGATACATTTTCCTGCTTTGGATTCCTGCTTTCAGGTAGTTATACCTGCTTGCAATGTATCTCACTAACTTTCTTTCTACAGAAACAATGTTTTTTCTAAGCTTATTAAATACACTTCATTAAAGTTTAGTAGCTGAGTGCTGGGGAAAAAAAATAAATATATATATATATATATATATATATGTATGTATATATATATATATATATATATATATATATATATATATATATATATATATATATATATATATATTTGCATTAAATTTTGATTTGCCCCTGTTTGGCATTAATTTTAATTTTAAGTAATTTAACTCAGCTAAATTTAGTTTGCTTTAGTTTATTTTTAATTATTTAAAGAAACTGCTGGTGCTAGGTGAGTTCTATTACTGCTGTAAACTTTAAAACATTTTGCTGCCTAGATGTTTTTGGCTTCCCTGTGTTAATTAACGGTCAGGTATCAATTTTAACTCTTATTGAAATTTAACTATTTTAGAAACATTTCAAAAGGTTTTGTGCAACTTTATGATTGCTGTTAGTTTTGCATATGTATAGCTGAAAACTGTTTTTGATTGGTTTTGCACAGTAGAAAACAGTAAAATTAAACTTTCTGTGCAAATGAGCAGTTTTCTGTAAAAATTATGAATTAAGTGCCAACCTGACACTGCGCTAAATAAGTGTGTAAAACAAAAGGTGCGTTAGGAATATTCTAAATTCCCATGCTCTTCATCTAGAAGAAAATATTATTTTTATTTTTAAATATATAAAAATATAAAAAATTATTTTTGTAAAATAGATATATATACCTTTATATCTATATGAATATATATATATACTGTATATATATAGATAGATAGATAGATAGATAGATAGATAGATATTGTATATAAATATATATATAGAAATAGCTATTGAAAAATAAAATATTTTTTGTAAGTGAGAAACATAGACATTTTGAGTATTTCTATTCAAAATACATTAAAACTTATTAAAAATTACATTGCATTTTTCAAGGTATTTGACTGGGAAGGGTTAAAATGTGTATTCATATAGGTGTATACATGTGTATTTATGTGTTTATATGTGTATATATGTATGTGGTTGTGCACATACATATTTACATGCATAAACAGATAAATATACATGTTTACACATATATAGACATTTTTACACATACACATATTTAGACATATATACACAGCTCTTTTCAGTCAAACACCTTGCCATATACCATATACCATATATATCTAAAAGTTTTTAACAATATTAAAATTATGTTTTTATTAAAAAGAGTGTTCATGAGTGTAATACTTTATTTGAATATGTTTTTCATGTTTTGTGTGCAACTTTTTGTTTAACCCTTACAATTTACTTCAGGTCTGAATTCACACTAAATATTCTAGTGCAGTTTCATCTTTTGCTCGAACACAACATACAGTATGAGTCTCAATTGGTAATACCAGCCCTATTTAGCAGTCACAGTATCCATTGAAAGTATAGTTTGCGCTAGAGCGATGTCTGCCACACTAAACCTTCTCTAGTAAATGGGATTTATCATGGACTTGTAATGTCATGTTGCGTTTTATTGTTAGCTCAGTACTGCGATATTGCTTATCACAACCCACACTATCATTAGTATGCCACGGTCCTTAATCTTAGAAAAAAATTATAGAAAAACTTAATTAGTATAATAAGGTGAAGTTACACTCTGAAAACCATTTCATTTTATGAGAGAAAACAATTATTTTGTTTAAAGAAAAGACAAATCTTAGATGTCCTGGGTTAGATAATGCATTTTTATTAACTTTATATTTATACAAATCACAAAACATAATATCATCTTATAGCAATTTTTTAGAGAGTCCAATAAACCAGACAAGCACCTAGTGATGGTATTAGTAGGCATGTTGACCAGACGCACTCAAGTACAGCCACCTCAAAAGAGTGCATTTGTTTGACACAACTAGTGGTAATGTTCAGGCAGCCTAGTGGGACTGCTGGGCATCAGTTCCTGTTGTTAATCTTAAATGCAGAGCCCATAGTTTCATGTAAACTCTTTGTAACTCAACCAATTAAGAGCAGCAGAACCAGTTCTACCAGCAGCATTGGGACTACACCGACCATGTCTACCGGTGCCTCCACCACCTCCTCCGCTATTGCACCACACATGCTCCAGTCCTCACCTGTTTCATTCTTGGTGGAAATTGAGACAGAGGAGGCTAGTCAAATGTTCACACTAGTTTTAAAATGTGTCATAGAAGCCAGTCTCACTTCCACAAATATGAAAAGACCTTGCATTAGCCTTTCATGAGAAGGAACTAGGCTAGAAGCTGGGGACAGCTCAGCATCAGGTGAAGATGAAACTGCCAGTACACAGACCTCGCATTCTATTTAGAATCTTCCCAGTACTAGCCAGGTACAACAGGTGCTAGACCTAAAGAACACACAGTCTTCCCAGTTCCTATCTTGAAAAATACAGCTTCTAGATCTAGATACACAATACAGGTTGCAGAACCTCCCCAGCACACAGAAGCCCCAATACCATTGAACGCTTAGAATTAAATCAGGTTTTTTCTCTTCCCCCAAAAGGGAGATGGCTTGGGGGGGCAAGATACAAGAGGGGCCTACAAAGGCAGATATCCTCTAAAGAAGGACCAGAGGCAAACACGCTATAAATGAATAGCGTAATAAATTTGTCAGCCCATCCTCTAAGTGCTATTGAATTGAAAGTTTTAAGTCTAGGATTGGGCTTTGTTCCCACTAATTATTTTAATTTATTCAATACCCTATTGGATGTTAACAAATTTATCAGAAAGGTCACCCTCAAAAAACATTTCTCAAGAGTAACTGATGCCACCAGCGCAGAATGCTCACAGAGTGTAAATACTTATAATCCTACTAATCTATCATATCTGGACACAATAGATTTCTAGGATCTCTATGGCCTTTCTGTGCTGGAGTCATTAGATTATGATCAAGACAAGGAACTAAACTTGGGCTCCCATTGGACGCCTAGACTCAAATGTCCCTCTAATTTTTACCCTATCCAGAGCAGGGGCCCTATAATTGAAAAGTTTCAAAAATGGGTAGAGGGAGACTTAACCAAATTATTCTACCAGCAGAAGAAAGTTCAAATTAATTTAACAAAGAAAGAAAGAGATGCATTTACTCAATTAACATCCAATACCCAATTGGTGATCCGTTCTGCTGACAAGGGGGGATTTGTGGTGGTGATGGACAGGGGTCATTTTGTCATTGAGACTCTGAGACAGCTTACAAATACACACAACTACAGGGTCTTGAATTTAGATCCAACAAAATTATTCAGTAAAAAACTGAAGGATCTGTTGGATTATGGTCTGGAACAGGGCTTCATTGACAAAGACACCTGTGACTATATACTTGTTACCAATCCCATAATACCAGTTTTCAATCACCTCCACAAGGTGCATAAATCACTTGACAATGTAGTGGGGAGGCCTATTGTCAGTGGCATTGGGTCTTTGCTGGAGCACTTCTCGGAGTGGCTCGATCTGATCCTTCAGCCAATGGTGCTGGATCTTTGGAGCTATGTAAGGGACTCGAAGCACATCCTAAATCTGGTGTCAGGCATAGAATGGAAAGTAAATAAGAAATGGTTAACAGTGGATGTAAAATCCCTTTATTCCTGTATTCCCCACGAAAAAGGGCCTTTTGGCAATTGCTTACTTTATGAGGAAATATCATGGCCATAATGTTGAATACTGCGACTTTGTATTAATGGTGGTGGATTTTCTTCTGAGACACAACTGCTTCGAGTTTTAGGGGATTTTCTACATCCAGATATGTGGAAAAGCTATGGGGCCAAGTTTTCTCCCTCCTACGCCAACCTCTTTATGGGGTGGTGGGAGCAGGAACACATTTTTGGGGGTGGGAACCCCTTCGGCTCGGAGATAGTTGTGTATAGAAGATTTATTGATGATTTGTTGTTCATCTGGAGAGGTGAAGAGTCTGACCTATCTCAATTTGTAGAGTACTTAAATATAAATGATCTGGGTATCAATTTCAGCTCTGAATGGAACCCTGCTAGTATTAACTAGTTAGCGTTAACTCTCATTGGTACATGTGGTGAAAGGGTTTCTACATCTGTGTATAGAAAACCCATTTCTGGAAATACCCACTTGCACGCTTCAAGTTGCCATCCTAAAAGTGTGTTCAAAGGTATAGCAAAGAGGCAGTTTATCTGTCTGAGACGAAACTGCTCAGACGATGCAAAATATGAACAAGAATCCCAAAATTTGTCAAAGAGACTAAAAGAGAGGGGTTATAAGAGGGGCACTATTGATACAGCCGCTAAATCAGTTGCAGAATTAAACCGTCAGGACCTACTTCGCCCTAAAAAACAGCAAACCTCCAACCAGCAGTCTAATTCATCTAAAGGGGATAATCTGTTGTTTATCACTGACTATAGATGGGGGTGGAGGTGAGCGCCAAAAAAGGCTGAGGTAGGGAATGGGGACACCTGTTAGACTGATAGAGCGGTGTCCACAATGTAGGTTCTCTTGTTGACGTTGGTGGAATCGATGTACAAATAGTATAATAACTATAAATTAGTTGTAAACTTTAAGAATGTATATCAATGTTTAATCCACACAAAAATGTTAAAATATCTCAGATCTACTTAAAAACATACACAGTCCTAAAAATAGAAATAAAAATAACAATCATATAAAATCATGGATCCATGTTACAATAAAATAAATGCAAAAAATGGGAATGCACAATAAAAACCTTTTTGCAATAATTGATCTTATAGACCAAGTATCCTAATTAGGCCACGTGTCCTAATTGGAGTAGTTTATTTAGAAACAGTCCAGATGGTGGTAAATGTTCTTATGGTTATATTTGTCCAATTAAATCACAATATTACAAAAAAAAATTAGTGTCTCTGTCCGTGACCAATTCTGAAATAATTCCAAAGCAGTGTGTGTCCTGTGCCTGAAATGGTGAGAAAATGGAAAATCCAAAAATGTGTGATCACTTAATGTGAAAAAAAGGGGACAAAAATGTAGAAAAAATGTAGAAAAAATGTAGAAAAATGTAGAAAAAATGTGTAACCTTGCAAAAAATGTGAGAATCCTCCAGTTTATGTGGCAAAAAGTGAGTATTCAAGGTGATTAAAAAAGTGTCCAATGTGATATAGTGATTTCTGTGCAATGAAGTTGTAGCTCAGTATGATCCAATCAAAAAACAAATAACATTGTGCAAAAACCTGTAAAGAAAACAAACAATACTATAATATATACAAACTGTTAAGTGGGTATATCAGTATTATGCTTACTCAAATCAGTCGACGCGTTTCGGCCATGTACTCCTGGCCTTTATCAAGACTTAACATTTTTGTGTGGATTAAACATTGATATACATTCTTAAAGTTTACAACTAATTTATAGTTATTATACTATTTGTACATCGATTCCACCAACGTCAACAAGAGAACCTACATTGTGGACACCGCTCTATCAGTCTAACAGGTGTCCCCATTCCCTACCTCAGCCTTTTTTGGCGCTCACCTCCACCCCCATCTATTTTCTACTTTCATATTGGGTACACTAGGGACCCGCTGAGGAGAGCCAGAGGTATTTCATATCCCCTTTCCCTTCTGTTATCTGCGCAGGATATACACTTTTATCGTTTAACTGTTTATCACTGACTACTCAAAGCAGTATAATAAGATATGCAACATAATTAGAAAACATTTTTCAGTCCTAAAAGCAGATGATGAGTTGGCCAATCTTTCCCTGACAGGGTGTAAGTTTGCATATAAGCGTAATAAGACTATAGGAAACATGATTGCCTGCACCAAACTTCCGTCGAAAAAGTCAAAAGAGTCTTCATGGCTAACCTCAAAGGGCATGTACAGATGCCATAATAATAGTTGTGTTGCATGTGAGAAGGTTGAAGTGGGGGAGTGGTTTAGGTCCTCAGTCACAGGGCAAACCTTTTAAAAGAGAATGTGCCTCAACTATAAATCCACTTATGTGGTTTACTTGATTACCTGCACGGAATGTGACAAACAATATTTGGTTAGATCAAGGGTCAGAGAACATCTCTCAAGTATTAGGACTGGATTTGCTAGCACCCCGCTGATACAACATTTTACACATATGCACAACAAGAGTGCAGACACCTTTAGATGCACTTGTATAGAAAGGGTATTGCCCCCACTCAGGGGAGGAGACAGAGAGAAACTATTGGCCAAACAAGAGGTCTTCTGGATATTTAAGTTAAAAACCAGATGCCCACAGGGGCTAAATTCGGATTATGACCTAATTCATTTTTGGCAAAAGTTTCCTGTCTCCTAAATTGATGTTGGCTGATAACCATATATAATAACAACTATTTTTGCTTATTTCACTGAAGGGTGTTCAGGGTTTAAGGTTGATAGTGTACTGGATACAATTTTATTTATTTATACACGAGTACATCTAAAAATGGATTTTGTAACATTTGTAAGATCTGTTATCTTTATATATACAGGATGTTTAGATAAATTATATCCAGTTCAATTTAAATCTAATAAGTATATGTATACAGTTTCCACAATGTACCCTGCCACTATTGTTCATTTTTGTTCATTGGGATTGGATTGAAAACTGTAAAGTTTTGATATATATCTTTTGATTATGATTTACTTGCTTCCTTTTTGAAATAGCAACGAGTGTACACTCAGGACTCAGCCTTTATATTGTATCTAACGCATAGAAATCAATCATGTAGGCTATTACAATGTTGTTTTGTTCAGATGGGATTTAGTCTCAAATATCTGCTAAGTTTAGCTTATTATATTTCTCTCTCCATATTTAGACTTAACCCTGTATTTAATGCTCCATAGTTAGAGTACTATTTTGTTCCTATGGTTATTCAGTTACTCAGGAGTTAATAAGGGCCTGTAGGTATTGAGCTAGTCTATTCACTTAATGTGATAGGAGAGAAAATAAATAAATTATTGTACCCTTTTAGGATTTACATTATGTAATAATACTCACTAAGTACCATAGCATCCTATATAAAGGGATACTCTATGAGGATTTATTATGCATTTGAGAATCACAATACTGCTTAGGTCGTTGGTAGTATAACCTTAAGCAATATTGTAATTGCATGCAATCAATTGTTAATCAATCATTGACAAATAGGAGGTAGTCTGCACCTTTAAAAGGTGTTTTTTAGAATTTGATGTATCAGCTTTTGACTACGGCTCTAAGCCGAAACAAGTCAGCTGTGCTTTGCTGACACCTGAATAGGTCTTTTATTGTATGGTTGGTGAGCAAGAATGTTGTGTATATGATGTGTGTGAATGGACATATGAGAGGTAAATTTATTTATTTATTTATAAAATATTTTACCAGGAAGGATACATTGAGATTTATCTTGTTTTCAAGTATGTCCTGGATATAAATGAATGCAGATATGAAAGGTGTGTGAAAAGAGATAAAGAAAAGTTGGATACAAGAAAGTATTTGGGGATGTTTTAAAGGTTTCTTAGAGTATGAATGGGATATTGAAAGATGTGCAAACAGGGCTTTGGAAGGTGCATGAATGGGATTATGAAAGTTGTATGAATAGTATATAAAACTAGTGTGAAATAACATGAAATGTGTATGATTGGCCAGTAAGACATTACAGCTCATGTAAATGTGTAGTGCCATTAAAAATAATACTGTAATTCACTTTGTAATTCAATTTTGTTTTGTTTTGCTGTTGTGGATGTATGCCTGATGATAATCACTGATCACATGACCATGTAACTGCTTGTTTTGTGACTGGAAGTGCCAAACTGCATTATTTTTAGTTGCCTCAAGTATTTATTTTTCATAACTTTTGTAATTGATGTCACCTGATAATTCTTCAGTTATAATTTTTCACATTGAACTTTAAAAGAGAATAACAAAGAATATATACAAAATAAAATATAATATAATATCATGTCTGGTGTCACACAACATTTCTTAATAAAGTAAATTTATGAATATCTGTAAATAACTAGCAATTCTAACAATAAGGGATAATTAGAGTTTTTTTTATATTATACTATAAAGCATAAAAGGTAGGGTGCGCCAAATGATAAAAGTTCTAGTGAACAGTGAATATATGGATATACAATTGTATAAAACAAAAGTAAAAGTGTAGCAAACTAAAACAATGAAAAAATATCAAACTGAGAAAATAACAGAAAAATAAAAAAGATAGTGAATGCAATGTCTGATACACAATTTGTGACCAATATTGTAAAGCAATAAAAAATGAGTGTATATTATTAGAAAAATGAAACAAGGACAAATTCCTGTGAGAGTATAAGTTCATATATAAAAGTTGATGTGGAGGCCGCTTTTCTTAAAGCCGATGGTGAGTCAGTGAATCTAAGAAGTAAAAACAAAAAGAAAGCGCCTCATGGTGTAGTAATCTCAACTAGATGTGAAGCAATGTGTAACAATGGTGAACAGGATCTCACAAGTGTGACGGCACACTTAGTGGAAAATGTGCAACGAGCAGGCTGACCTTTAACAGCAGTCAGTACACTGGAAGGACGATATCTTAATGGTAGCAGGGTGAGACAGAATAGATATCCACAGTAAAGCTGATATCCCCTTATCCTTATAGGGTGATGAGCCTATCCTCCAAATGGAGAAAGGTAAGACCTCCAGATATCGTCTTGGCTACGGAGAGTTCATGGCGGTAGGGCAAAGGTGAAGCATCCGGATGTTGTCTCAGCTGTAAAGGATTCGGACCAGAGGGTAGGGATATGGAGGAACCCACAAGAAAGGAGTGATGTTTGCTCCTAATAACTAGTCTGACAATGTAATGTGGAAGTTCAGAAAAGGATTAAAAACATCCGAGTATGGTAAAAACAAGAATTTATTGAGCTAAACAACGTGTTTCTCGGCCGCAAAGCTCTTAGCCGTTTCTTCACATTGGAACCTGACCGCCCTACCGCCCTGAACTCTCCATAGCCGAGACGATATCCGGAGGTCTTACCTTGCTCCATTTGGAGGATATGCTCATCACCCTATACGGATAAGGGTATATCAGCTTTACTGTGGATATCTCTTCTGTCTCACCCTGCTACTATTAAGATATTGTCCTTCCAGCGTACTGACTGCTGTTAATGGTCAGCCTGCTCGTTTGCACTTTCTCCACTAAGAGTGCCATCACACTTGTGAGTACCTGATCACCATTGTTACACATTGCTTCACATCTAGTTGAGATTACTACACCATGAGGCGCTTTCTTTTTGTTTTTACATCATATATAAAATTAGTGGGTGAAACCAAGTAAATCAGATGATAAGATAAGAGGTAGAATAATAACTAAAAAACAAATAATACTGCAATGACAATTTCAAACAACAAGAAAAAAATACATTCAAATAAATACATTTGTTAGTAAGATCAAGAATAGATTGTTCCCCATTGAAAAATATGGTAAACTAATTCAATTTACCAAATGTCATATGGAAAAAAAGAATAATCAGTGGATTAACTAATTTCAAATTAAATAATTATTTTGGAATTAATGATATATTATATATGTATGCTATCTCCAGAGACGTGGGACAGCTATGGGGGCTAAGTTTGCCCCCTCCTATGCCAACCTGTATATGGGTTGGTGGGAGCTGTCCCACGTCTATGGAGATGGGAACCCCTTCAGGCAATACATACATTATTACGGTCACTATATTGATGACGTTTTGCTCATTTGGAAGGGTCCAGTACATCTTCTTGAACAGTTTCTGCTTTATCTTCAAGACAATTCATTGAATCTTCAATTTACCATGGAGATTAATAAATCTTTAATTTCTTTTTTAGATATTGAATAAAAATTACGTTCTAATTTGGAAACCTCCAGCATTGAAACTGAACTGTTTCGAAAACCCAGTGCTGGGAATACAATTCTTAATGCCCGGTCATGTCATCCGAAACATACTATCAATTCCATTCCCAAGAGCGAATATATAAGTGTCAAACATAACTGTAGTAATTCTAAGAGCTATTTGAAACATTCAGATGACCTAACTGCTAGATTAATTGAGAGAGGGTATTCTGAGACAGCTCTTGAACAGGTCAAGAAAGAAGTTGACTGTGTAGAAAGAAAATACCTTTTTCAGTCTGATACCTCTAAAAGACAGAGTAAATAAAATAAACTTAAATTCATTACTGCATACAGTGTTGAGTTTGGTAAAATATGTGACATTGTACGTAAGGCACTTCCCATTTTGGATACTGATGAGAGTCTTAAGTGTATATTAAAAGAAGGAACATGTTTTGTATCACGCAAGGCACAAACATTGGGGAATTTAATATCCCCATCTTTGTTGCCAAGACCCCCACAGAGAAAAAACTGGCTTTCTATTAAACCAGGAATTTTCAAATGTGGCAGCAGGAGATTCAAGTCTTGTTCCTATGCCTCTTTTGGAACAAGTTTTGTGTCTACTGCTAATAATAAACTTTTTCAGATTCGAGAACACATGATTTGCAATTCTTGTTATGTTATTTATCTTTTGACATGCAAGGGATGTTTGAGGCAATATGTATCGCTGCATTTCAAAAAATATCATAACAGTTCACTCTTGACATTCCAGGCTATCCAAATGATCCCTAGACATCCTAGAGGAGGAAACAGAGGTATAATTCTCAGTAAAAGAGAAGTTTTTTGGATTTATCATTTGGATACCCGTTTGCCAATTGGTATAAATTCAGAGTGGGATGTCAAACTCTATGTTGATCAATAATGATAAAATATAATACTGTTCCTTTAATATGTTTGCAACATCTTGATTTCTGTACCTAGCTGTCTCTTTAAATTTCCTTGGCATACTGTTTTTCTATATATATAGACAGTTTATTCATATATTTTTTTCTTTTATTCATTTTCATTTACTTTTGCAATATAATAATTTGTGTTCTTATTTTTATTAAGTATTTTGTTAGATAATTTGTTATGTTATTATTTTACTTTAAATAGTACCTTAACATTTTAGAATCTACAGTTTTGCAAAGTAAGTGGCTTTAAACATTTCCCTTACTACACACCCACTTTATTGGCCATGACAAGGTCTTTTTCATTGGACCGGTAATTAAGTGGGAGGAGTTCCTACATGTCTATAGTGGGTGCTTAGTACCGTCACTGAGGATTATGTGTTATACACATTAGGAAACGCGTCTGACCTGTTATTTTTGACTGGTGCTGCCAGCCATATCACTCTTTATGCCTTGTAATGTATTATGATATGCATTGCCTTAAAATTCATTGAAACAAGTTCCGAGTGCCAACATTCTCTTCTTTTGCTGGTAGCGCTGACTACTGAGTTGCTGTGTTTCGTTGGAGCGGAGGTGGATCGCTCTTGTCCTCGCACCAGCTGTGAGAGTGTGTTGCGTCATCACGTCATTACAATGTCATTGGAGGAGGGATTCTCTACGTGAAGGCCACTGCAGAAACCTGGACATGATCGGCTGCCGTGTCTGAGTGCTCCCTGACGTTTGTTCGGCTATATTATATATGTATCTTGCAATCTTACAAACCTGCAATGTTAAAATCTTCATAATTTAATAAATATAAATACTATCTATCTATTTATCTATCTATCTGTCATCTATCTATCTATAATTTTAATGATTTAATTTGCACTGGTTTATTCCCTGTTTATTAATATTTTTCCCCTTTTTCAGTTTGTTAGATATTTATGGTTTAAAAAGATTGTTTACTTATGACTGACCTTTAATATAACAATCAGAAGATGTTACAACTCCACAAAGCATTTATTTATTTTTATTTACATGTTTTACAGAGTCTTTCCCCATGTCTAAAAATGTGTAAATTATTATTAGGTTTATTTGAAGTACATTCTTTTTTTACTGTTTTGTGCCCTATCTCTGGAGCGGTGGGTATATTGTTCCTAATATTTTATTGTTATTATGTACATGCAGTGGTAGTTTAGCAAGGTGCTTTATTTAGCATCCCCAAACCTAAAAGGTGCTACCTGCCCTGTATTTGCAAGACATTTGTTGTATAATCATATATTACTCTACCCATAACAAGAAAAAAGAGTAAAGGAGGTAGAAGGCAGCATGAATATATAGTATGAGATTAGACCCAGCAGTTTCAGTATCACTTTGTACTAGTGATATTTTGTTTTTTGTTCTCCTTTACCAGCACCCCACATTTTATGTAATTGAAGCACATCTGTATGTGAGTAATCAGCATCTCTCTCATAATACCTGATATAATTAAAAAAAGAACCTTCAGAGCACTGCTGGTCCCAAGCATAAAATTCTGCAGATCCAATTAAGAGCTAGGCAACTCATGCTCTGCGGGTCCTCAGTAGTATTTCTACTATGTGTTTAACCCCTTTAGTAGTTTTAACTGTAGCGTTGAAAACTTTAGCAAAAGTTATGTTTTTTTTTCTTAATCTTTAAATACTGTGTTTTATGATTGGGGAAGAATGGGAAATAGATTAACCAGATGTTATTTCTCAAAATGTTTAAGTTTACACTATGAAGTTAGTTGAGTCGGAAATCTTGATTTTTTTTTGTCTCCAGGATATATTGTTTAAATTAACTTGCAATGTTGCCGTACTGTATAGCTTTTTTTTTTTTTTTTTGATAGGCTCTCCAGGAAGTTTAGTAAGAATTAACACGTATATCAAGTTCTCTTCTTACTAAAGAAAAGTATTTCTATAAAATATCCTAGAAAAGAAATAGAGAAGTCAGAACATAAGTATAAGGAAGGATATGAAGGATTTACAGAAAAAACAAACATTTTTTTGGGGGGAAAAAACAGTTTAGTTTATTCTCAACCAAATCATAAAATCCTTGTTGGGAATAAATGAAAATTAACAAGTTGTTGGGCCATTAAAAAAAGCTGCTATATAATTCTCGAGTTTGAGAGACATTTTGCCTGTGGCATTGATTTGCATGTTGTTTGTTTATTACAAGTCAAGTTTAATTGAAAATTAGAATAACATTATGAAATGTGACAGAATGCATGCCATTTTAATTTTACTAAACAACTGAACTACAAAAGGCTGATACTTTTTTATCTTGACATTTAAACCTAGAGGTACATTTATTTTTAAATCTGTCCAATGAAAGTGACAACTTTCTAGTCTAATTATGAATGAATAAACAAAATTTGCCTTTGCAACTTTGATGCCTGGTATTATCCTGTAGCAAATCACTTTAATAACGCTGAACTTTTGAGACATATATGTGAACATATTGTGCTATTCTGAAATTGATAGTAATTGTTATCAATATACAAAGTATACCATTACAAAGTTCATAACAGTTAATATTATTAAAAATGTATATTGGAAAATTATTTTCATACTTTAAGTAATTGCCAAATACTATATCTACCGTAGTTTAATATTTTCTTTGTATAATCTTCTAGACCAAAGCAACATTTAACTAGACAACTCACATTTTATCAGGTTTTTATTACAACTGTAAAACATGCATAGTGATCTGCAAAAGTAATGGATTGAAATCAACACTCAACATTCACCATTCTCAAATAACACAAATTACTTGCTTGAAGATGGCTGTAATAGGAATTCTTCTGCTGATGCATGTTAAATATCATATTACTTTTCTGACACACACAAAATACGGAGATCCCAAGACAGGTCATGTTTGTACAATTTAACCATGTGGAATATGGCTTCTTTTGTGCTAAGCTAGTTTATTGTATGTACTAAAAATAAGATTAATTTCAAAATGATCTATATCATACAATATAAAAAACAATGCCTAGACATAATTACACTTACAAGTTTCAGTATTAACAAAAAATATCTACATAGCTTTAATGAGGATGTATTTGTTGCTTCGAGTAGTAGAGTTTACAACCACAATAGAATACAGGCCATTAAATAATAAGATTATCATTGAACTAGTTTATGGGTACATCCATAAATACTTTGGTATCAAGGCAGTCAAGAAATAGTTGGGAATCCTATACATCCAGATAAAGCTGGTATAGCTCAACAACATACATAAACATGTATTATATCGCTAATGCACATTCTTGTTCATTTCTGACATATTATACAATCTGCTGAATGTTTGCATCAGGTAGACCTCGCCCTAAGACCTACTGATTATCTGGCATTCTAGAATTTCAAGACCAGATGTTATGGGTCTTCTGGATGCTTATGCGATGACCAGAGGACACCTAACATCTGTTACTGTGGTGTAAACTGCTGCTTCATCGTCAAAGCAATTACTTAATTATCTATTCATTATCAAATGATATAATTGTAAAAGTATCTTTTTAACTAATTGTCTATTTCTTTTAATAAAATTATAATAACAATAATGTTATAATAACAATGTGATTATAATCAGTTTTCCTGTATATCATCCAGTCTAAAAGAATACTCAGATTTTTGTCTCAGTACAAAAGTGTATATAAATCAAACTTTGGAATGAATTTTATTGAGATTATTAGATATGTCTTAGACATAAAAGTAAGGCCAATGTTTCAGATAACATTTAGGAATTAGACAAAATGGCCTCTAGTCTCCATAGCTTCAAGAGTTCCTGTTCAGGGATGCATTCGACTTTCTTTCTTTAAGGTGACCCTTCTGCTTATAGTCCTTCTCCTTTAACATCCTCAAATACTTCCTTTAGAATGTACACTCATTTGCCCAACTGTCCAGTTAATTGTCTTAAATAAAGATGGTTTACAGCCTACAGTCACTCACAGACAGGACCCTCTATCCTTTTTTGTTTTATGTAACTTAAATTGATCATTCTACTCCGCAACCATATACTTTAATGTTACAGTGGTGTGTAATATGTTGGCACATTATAAATTATAAATAATAATAACAATAATAATAATGAGGCCTTTATTTCTGAGGGGATAAGTTATGCTGAACATGGTACCAAATGCTTGTTGAATTGTATCTGGGATGATTATTTTTCTGATACTATCATAGTATAATATCTTACTAATTATGAATACCTATGAAGCATTTACATAGTATCATGTTACATATATTTTTATGAATAATTTAATTAAAAATATTCTTGTATATTATATTTCATATATTAGAGGTTCACTGGAAGCTCTTATGAATACAGTATTAATTGATTTCTGAAACCTTCCAAATTTCTCTCTTGATCTCTTGATGCTTCTGAGATTATAATGAAAACTCTAGTATGATCTCCATGACAAAGCAGATCTGTCACTATATAAATCCCTGGTAAGACCTCACCTTGAGTATGGAGTGTAGTTCTGGGGACCAATCTAAAAAAACAAAAAAGACATTGCAGAGTTAGAAAAAGTTCAGAGAAGGGCCACAAAACTAATAAAGGGAGCTGAGAATTTAAACTTCGTGGAGAGGTTATCCAAACTGGGTCTGTTTTTTTCTAGAAAAAGGTACTTAAAAGGGTGATATAATTACTTGATAAAAATATTTTCAAGACCTATATACAGAGTTGGGGAAAGCTCTGTTTATTCCAAGGATTTTTTTTGTAACAAGAGTAAAGAAATCTCCAGCAATATAAATGTTTCAAAACAATCAAATTGTAGAACTCATTGCCTAAAGAGTTAGTGGATGACAATACCTTAGATACATTGGCTTAGATACATTTCTGGCTAGAAACAGAATTTAGGGATATGATGGCTTATGTAAAATATATCACCTTTTTAATTGGATTAAGTTAATTTCAACTGGAGATTTTATAGTAATGTAGGATCTATATAGGTTTAAGTCAATGGGCGTCTGTCTTCTTTCAACCTCATCTACTATGTAGAGAAAGATGACCTATACAATGACCTGCAAAAACAAAGCAAAAAGAAATGCAAAATATAAGGAATACCCTCAATTATTTTCTGCATGCATTCAATATACATTATCCAAACTGGAGAAGTTTGGAATTTAAAAAAAAAATGTGGACTTTCAAGAAGTTAATGGCTAAAAAATAACACTATTAAAAAAGTCTTACAACTTTAAAGTGTATAGCTTATCAGAGAGACAACAGAAACAAATCAAATTATATATTTTATTTTGCGGAGGCAGCAGGAGGTGCAGAGAAGGTGAGATGAAGAACTGGTTGGGGGTAAACAAGAAATAGAAAACTATATAAAGAATCACAAGGGTGAACAAAAATCGTGTCATGGGGTTGAGATTTATGCAAGAGCCTTGTCAAGAAGAAGGAATTGAATGCTAACTTATAGGCACTGAAAAGAGAACGAATGATGAGACATTGAAATAGAGAGAGTCTTGTATGAAGAGATTAATAAAGGCACAGAAAGGGAAGACGAAGAATGGAGGAATAGCTCATGGTGATGCAGAATAGGTACAAATTGGGTAGACAAGACATTGAGTGGTGGTATGTAATTTAGTAAACATACATTTAAAAAATTCTCTTCAAATTCATAAAACAGTCTAGAGATAAATATTGGTGTAGCTATCCCCAAAATCAAACATTCACAGTAAAATAATAAATAAAGTTAAAGGTGAAATGTATTGAATTAATAAATAATGGAATTCCCCTTCATCAACATTAGTAAACAACATATTTAATCTTCAAATATCATGAGCAAAATAAATACTTTATTGGTCTTTAATATATGTAATTAGTATACATTTCTCACAATCCTGTTTATATATTTTGTGATCTAACAATGCACTTCTGTTGCCCCTAAAAAATGCCTAAAAGTTAAATGCAAAAACTAGACAAATATTTTAGATTGATGTTTTTGTAAAATGATTGGCTCTAAAAATGTGATCTTCAGAGCTTTAAGCGGTATAAAAAAGTGTTGTATGTCATCTACAGTTCTGCCTAGCATATGATGAATTCTATATCCATTTGCTCAGCACATTGGGTCAAAAACAACTGGTGGAAGCTATTTACTATTTTCATACTTTTAAATAAAGTTTATATACATTATGGAAGACAGACATTCTTTGATCTTGAAGGCCATAAATAAATATCACTTTATGATTTGCATGCTTTTGCAACTGTCTTTCTCTTTTAGTTAACGTCTATTATTATTTATAATAATTAATGTTTATTATTATTTTTTAATAAATTATTAATTTATTATACATTAGGTCCCATGGTTTTAAAATAATATAACATTGAAAAATAAATAAAAATGTCAACAAATTGGCTGGTATAGAAAAACTAAATTGAACTTTTGCTATATCAAAAACCAAATAAATAATACAAATGAAAAAAGTCCCTTATCAAGTTATGATTTTGTTGGCCTCCATGCACATGCTCTAACTTACATGAAGACATTTGGATGGTAGATGAATGGACCAGAGGCAGTGTGTGGTGCCTTTGCTGGTTTTTAAAAAACAGAAGTGACAGCTTTTAGGGTTATTTTCCATTTATTGTCCAATATAAACAAACATATTCCTGGGACATACAATGATATGGGGATTTTAAACCCTTTAGTAGCCAAAAACAAAATTCCAAGGTTCAGATAAAGTATGCAGTTAAAAAAAAATCCTTTTACCTAGCACTATATGGCATAAATGTTTGTTCAACACATGCAAGTTCTTGAAACTACCTAGGTATGCTATTCAACAAAGGATTCCAATAGAATAGTAAATTTGATAATAGAAGGTTGGTGTTTTTTAAGTTTTTTAAGTTTCATTTTTACCTTCATGTCTCTGTGTATATATCATAACAAGCTTAAAGGGATATTAAACAGTGCTCCTTTGTTATAACAAATGTTAAATTAAAGTAAACATAAAACAAATAGATTGAGTAAAAAACAATATAATTATTTTCTTGCAAAATTAGCTCTTATAATTTCTCACTGTAGTTCCTGCACTCGTGGTGATAAGAGCGGAGACATTTTTGAAACCTAAGTTTCATTCTGCCAGTTCTGAGCATGAGCAAATATGACCTCCTGATTATATAGACTATTCACTTAATACTAAACCAACTCTAGAGGTTTTATGACATCATGCTAGAGACCACAGCCTCCTGGACAATGGACAAATTAAGTTTAAAACAATAAATAAAAGGTAAAATATATTTAAATAACTGAATAAAACATATTACAATGGTTTCTTTTAACTATAAGCCACTGATTAGTGGGGGGTTTTGTTACAATAATGAAACAAACTGTTTAATATCCCTTTAAATTGATGATAAATTAGGAGCCTTAGGACTTTTATATGACTTAAGTGTTTTTTTAGTGTAAGCACTTAAAGAAATATAACATTGTGTGTGAATGTGTATGTGTGTTTAAAGGGACAGTCTAGTCCAAAATAAACTTTCATGATTCAGATAGGGCATGTAATTTTAAACAATTTTCCAATTTACTTTTATCACCAATTTTGCTTTGTTCTCTTGGTATACTTAGTTGAAAGCTTAACCTAGGAGATTCATATGCTAATTTCTTAGACCTTGAAGGCCACCTCTTTTAAGAATGCATTTTAACAGGTTTTTCACCACTAGAGGGTGTTAGTGCATGTGTTTCTTATAGATAACACTGTGCTTGTGCATGTGAAGTTATCTGGGAGCCAGCACTGATTGGCTAAACTGCAAGTCTGTCAAAAGAACTGAAATAAAGGGGCAGTTTGCAGAGGCTTAGATACAAGATAATCACAAAGGTAAAAAGTATATAAATATAACTGTGTTGGTTATGCAAAACTGGGGAATGGGTAATAAAGAAATTATGTATCTTTTAAAACAATAACAATTCTGGTGTAGACTGTCCCTTTAAATGTGAATGTGAATGTGTATATGTGTGTAAATGTGTGTGGGTGAATGTTTATGTGTGTGTGAATATGTATATATGTGTGTGAATGTGTATGTGTGTGTGTGTGAATGTGTATATGTGTGTGAATGTGTGTGTGAATGTATATGTGTGTGTGTGAGAATGTGTATATGTGTGTAAATGTGTGTGTGTCTGTGAATGTGTATATGTGTGTAAATGTGTATATGTGTGTAAATGTGTATATGTGTGTAAATGTGTGTGTGTGTATGAATGTGTATATGTGTGTAAATGTGTAAATGTGTGTAAATGTTTGTGGCTGAATATGTATGTGTGTTTGAATATGTATATGTGTGTGAATGTGTATATGTGTGTGATTGTGTATTTGTGTATGAATGTGTGTATGTGTGTGAATGTGTGTGAATGTGTATGTGTGTATGAATGTGTATGCGTGTGTATGAATGTGTATGTGTGTGTATGAATGTGTATGTGTGTGTATGAATGTGTGTATGTGTGTGAATGTGTGTGTGAATGTGTATGTGTGTATGAATGTGTATATGTGTGTGAATGTGTATGTGTGTGTGTGAATGTGTGTGTGTGTGTGTGTGAATGTGTATGTGTGCATGAATGTGTATGTGTGTGTAAATGTGAATGTATGTGTGGGTGAATGTGTGTGTGAATGTGTATGTGTGTGTGAATGTGTATATGTGTATGAATGTGTATGTGTTTGAATGTTTTTGTGTGTTTGTGCTCTCACCCTGCTTGTGGCATTCCAGGTTATATTTTCTATTAACTGTCAGGTACTTTATGGAAATAAGATATGGTATGTTCAGCTCATTATAACCTAGGTAACCTCTTTCTGAAGCTTTATGTTTGCTGATGTGAGCGAGCTAAAGCTGTCATTCACAGCTGAGGAATTTTCTGAAACATCTCTGAAGCTGCCAAAGACCCACACTTGGATAGTTTAGAATCTGCTCAGTGTATTTCAATATAGTGAGTAAAAGAAAGTTTATTGTCTCAAACCACTATGCAGCTCTCATTCCCTGATCTATTTTTAGCACAGCTGACAGAAATTAGCTCATATATTTATGTGTTAAATACATAAAAACACACCTCTCATTCAGTCTACAAACTTGTTTTGTAAACAGGCCTAACTTTATTAAACTTATGCACGCAATAAATCTGATTTCAGGTGACTTTAATTATAGTTAGGCTAAAATTAATGCATTTAAGGTGTTAGATATGTCATGTGTTTTAAGCTGCAGAGTGAGCACATATCATTAATTGCTTTTAGTAATCTCTATACTACTGTATGGTTGAGAAAGCTCCAGACATTTCTGACAAAGGTCTGCACAAAAAAATCTCTGGATCAGTGACTGTGATCACGGGATAAGTAATTTGTTTGATTAGAGCATCCGTCTAAGACAAAGAAAGAGTATTGAAGTGTATCAAGCGCTGGTCTCATTTACAGGTCTGCAGATGCATTGTAGAAGCTATTACAGGTGACCTTTGACCCAGGCCACCTTCAGGTGAAACTACACTGCCCAGTCACCTCCTGTTAGTCTCAGCCAAATGATAGGCTTTCGGGAGATATAGAAGTGACTGCATAATAGTAAATCATACAGACAATATTAGAACATAGGCCAAGCCTGGAGCTATCCAGATGCAAAAGCAAATGTATTTAGGAAATAATGGGTTTTCAATATTATCATGATGATAGTGTTAGTTATAACTAATCTGCCTGCAGATTTAAGGCTATAGAGATAACATAACCCTGAGGAAAAATGCATATAGCATAGTGTTATTTATGTGCAAGGTAACCAGGAAAAATGTTTTAACTCCATTAATTGTATGGTGTATTTATTCTGCACAAGTTGTTTTTCACATTAGCACAGTTGTTAGAGTGCATAGTTTAGCCCCAGGAGTGAAATAACTCCTCTAATTAAAAATATGGATTCTGGGGCAACATTTTTAACAAGAATTTCTTGAAACATAAAGCAAAAATAGAATAGTATCCCACAAAATAACATGTTATGAAACAACATGTATTACGTTGAGTATGTGTATTTTTTTGCATTTTTAACACATGCATGCACATATAAAATATAACCAAAAATCTCCATAAGAAATAACTAGAAATGTATATTTTCCTGTCTTGAAAATTAATGTGGATGGCATCTAGATATCATGTAAATATACAAATGATCACAATTTAAAATGCATATTTCTCCTTGTAAACATGAACTTGGAGGGTAATGAACTTGAAACGTATATTTTCTTTCATCTTTTGGCATGTGAATTTACATAAATTTCAATTTTGACACATGTCCTAAAGGTATTTTTTTCTGCTCTAAAACATCATATGATTTATTTATCAATCTGCTGAACATTAATACTTTACATTTTCTAGATATTTATAGGTATGAAGCTCAAGTTTTAAATATACAAAAAAGTGAAAAAAAGAGAAATCTATACAAAGTCTATATAATAGAATTTGATTTGGACTTCTTTAAAATTTAAAATGAACAAAGGTTAACTTGCCAATTCGCTACTGCCACTGGCAACATGCAAGTCAGAAAGATCTGATTTCATGCAGAATCATTGCACAAAGAGCTTACTTTGTTACTGAGATTGAAAGGTTAATGAAACTTACAAAAGTTCATGTCAACAGAGAATTAAAATTAGCAACAATGAAAGCTATAACTTTTGTTTTAGTCATTCCAAATTTAAAACATTTCTTTGATAAAATAGACAATGTGCTTTTTAATAACCATCACATATTTTTTCTTTGTTGCGTCTAAGAAAGGGCGTTTAAAAGTGCTACTGTTTTTAAATTATGTTCTTTTCCCTATATCATCTCTATCCACCTGCTGAGCTTATCAGCCAATGTTGATCTGTATCTAGTGATGTAATATATAAATATACATTTCCAGTTAGTTTCAAATCAATTTAAACAGCTTCAGCTTAATTAAAACTAGACAATGACCATCATCGTCCACATTTTTCTTGGAGACAAGCATCCACCATACACAACTTAAGCTCAATCTCCCATTACCTAAGATCTGTCACCCTCTAAATGACCCTCCAAAGAAAAAACACCCTTACACTTATCATATAGCACAAAATCCCTCAAATGTGCACCTCCAGAACCCAAGTGATTTTCATAATAGTTTAGGGATCCCTCTTAAACTCTGAAAACATAAATAAAGCTTAGCACTCCAACTTATAGTACAAGCTCACATCAAACTTAGATCAAGAGATGACAATCTTCAGAGTCTATTAGTCCCAACTTAGGAAGGTAACACATTGTTCTAGTCTTCTGACCTAAGTCTGAGTTTATGCTTCTATTGAAACAACAGTTTTCAGTAAGTTATTTAAACCTGTTTATTAGCATTATTTTAACCTTTCTTTATTGTATTTTTCCTCCTCAATAATTCTACCTACTTGCTAAAGGTTTAATTCTCTAAAAAATCTGTCTTAAGTGACATATATTGTTAGCACATTTCTTTTATTGGAACTATTTATATTAATGTAATGGATTCTACTTTTTATTTAGTCATTAACAAATTGAACTATGAAAGTTCAAGGTAGATGCGCCCCAAATTTTAGGAGATCAGATCCAAAAAAATAGTCATAGCATGAGAGTACTAGCAATGTGATCAATCCAGGAGAGGATCATCTGGCTGCCTGGTTTCCGAGAGTCATAGAATCCAACCCACAAGGATAATCTAGAAGGTGGAAAAGGTAAAGGGGCCCCAAAATGGTGTAGTACTTCCAATAAAATCTGATATAGACGGTAAAAAAAAACTACTCACAAGACGACAAGCACTACCAAAGTGCTATATGCACAGTCTAGACTTTATGTAAGCTGTCCAGTCAGCTCACTCCACGATATATACTGTAGATGGTTTCAATATCTGCAATGACTCAAACTCATAGAGTGTGGTGAAAGTTAGAAAAGTGCATATAAGTCAATCTCACAGTGGTTAAAGGGACACTGAACCAAAAATTTTTCTTTTTTGATTCAGATAGAGCATGAAATTTTAAGCATCTTTCTAATTTACTCCTATTATCAAATTTTCTTCATTCTCTTGGTATCTTTATTTGAAATGCAAGAATGTAAGTTTAGATGCCGGCCCATTTTTGGTGAATAACCTGGGGTGTCCTTGTTGATTGATGGAAAAATTCATCCACCAATAATAAAGTGATGTCCAGAGTTCTGAACCTAAAAAAAAGCATAGATGCCTTCTTTTTCAAATAAAGATAGCAAGAGAATGAAGAAAAATTGATAAAAGGAGTAAATTACAAAGTTGCTTAAAATTGCATGTTCTATATGAATCACAAAGAAAAAGTTTAGGTTCAGTGTCCTTTTAAGGTGTAAGGTGTCGCAGAGGTGCATCCCAAGAATCCTCAAACCTTCATATCAAGATTCATGGAACTAGGGATAATCACAATTCGAAAACCTCAAAATACCAAAATACCACAGACAAAGATATTACTATGAAAGCACTATATTAAAATAAGTAACAAACATTTAAAATCACAATGCGTTTCTCAGTGATACAGTGTTTCCTCAGGTGAATAAATGTACAATGTAACATACTGAGCATTTGAAGATCATTGGCGCCCTTAAATCGTTAAGGCGCACGTGTGTCAGATACCACACCCATATACACCTTAATACGGTCTATATTGGAACAAGTAATATGGTCCATAGTAAAAGTAAATGGTATCAAAATATTTATATACGCATAGAGTACTGTGATTGAGGAATAACGATGTACATAGATTACAAAAAAAGGAAATTGTTATACATAAACAAATATACAATTGCCAGAAATAGCAAAGGTAAAACCAATGATATGTGCATGCGTATCGGGAGATTTATAAAAAAAAGGAGCATGTTAACTCCGCTACAATCAGATAGAACAAATTGTACTATAGACTGGTGCTAAAGGGCAGAAAATAATTTTAACAATTGCGTGTTAGCATTTTACGCAATTTTGTGTGATCATTAAATTTAAAGTGCTATAATGGAAAGTGCAATTTAGTCTGTAATTTATAGGTGAAAAATTGTATATCACCCAACAAGCAGATAGGCATATAAGTGATTATGTGACAATATACAATAAGAATGTGTGACCATCAGACATTAAATACATGATGAATTCTATATTCAATAATCTGAAGACAACATAAAAAGACAGATGTGCCACATGGCCCAATATTGTTGGATACAATTGGAATAGTAATATGTGTATCAAGTGCACTCACATGTAGTGTAGCACCCCTAATGGTGCAGAAGGAGCAGTCTGGGATCAGTAGCAGTCACCTAGAAGACTGGCCTCTGGAGGATATTTGGTAGTATTTGGTGGAGCACCTCCCTTGATGCAATAGAAGTAAGCTGGGATCAATATAGTCACCCAGTAGACTTATTCTCAGGTAGTCAGGAACTTCCAGCAATCCAGTGATAAGATGAAAAAATTCAGGAACAATATGGTATGGCAACAAGTGGTAAGTATAGAAGACTAACTTTATTTAAAATATTAAAATTCTTAGCAACGCGTTTCTCAGCCAACCAGTGGCTGTTTCATCAGGCTTAATCAAATGATTAACAAACACTTGCTATATATACCATACAAACAAACCAAAATGATGAGCTACACCTGGTGTAGGTGTTACCTGGTGAGAGCAATCAGATGAGTCATAACCAATGTGAAACCCTTAAACTTATAAGTTATACAATACTAAGATCAATTTATATAACATTGCTAAAAAGAAAAATAAATAAACTTATATTTGTTAAACTACAATTATTAAAGTGATGTGTATAAAGCTTGAATTTACCATTAATATAAAAGGTAAATAAAAAGTGCTATAATCTCAAATTGATATAAAGAAATCTAAGGAAATTGCATGTGAATGGTTTATGATTCAAAAGCTGCCATGTCAGTATTCTCATTGAGACCAAATAGACTGAGTGTTTTAAGTTTCCATATCCAAAAGATCTCTTGTTGCCTTAAGTGTGTAAACCTATTGACACCCCACGCATCTGGAATCCCTTCTATAGGAATCATCCTAATGACATCAATACAATCAGAATGTTCACTTACTACGTGTCTGGGTACACTAAGTTTGAGGAGTTTGTGTTTAATGTTCCTACTGTGTTTCCCCCATCTTTTCTTGATGGGTCTACATTATCTTCCAACGTATTGGGGACCACAAACACATTGGAGAAGTTATATTACAAATGTTGAATCACATGAAAAATGTGTATTAATCGCAAATGTCTCTCCAGTTGAAAAGGAGGTAAACTCATTAATTTTACCAGGAACATAGTCGCACATCCCACATAGCGTTTTTCCACACTTATAAGTCCCAAAAGGTTTCAATTTAAAATTAGTGTTACTCTCTATAATATTCTTATTCAAGTTGATTTTAGTATTCATTTTTCTCTGCTTAACAGCCCCCTTTTATGTTAGAATTTTACTCTGAGCTAATTTGTTCTTAAGTGTGGGTGCTCTTCTAAAAGTGCATAAAGGGCCATTGCCTATTATATCTTTTAGAGTGCAAAATTAACCAATATTTCTTTAAGATTCCTTCAATTAAATTCCTTCCGATCAGCCAATAGAATGCAAGCTCAATCTGATTGGCTGATTAGATCAGCCAATAGGATTGAACTTGATTCTGATTGGCTGATTCCATCAGCCAATCAGAATATTCCTACCTTAATTCCGATTGGCTGATAGAATCCTATCAGCCAATCGGAATTCAAGGGACGCCATCTTGGATGACGTCCCTTAAAGGAACCGTCATTCGTCGGGAGACAACGGAAGAAGAGGATGGATCCGCGTCGCCTGCTTCAAGATGGACCCGCTCCGCACCGGATGCAAGAAGATCGAAGATGCCGCTTGGAGAAGATGTTTGCCGGTCCGGATGTCCTCTTCTTGCCGGATAGGAGGAAGACTTTGGAGCCTCTTCTGGACCTCTTCAGCCACCAGATGATGGATCGCCAACCCCCGCTTGGATTGGATGAAGATGTTGGAGCCAGGACGGATCGGTGATACCTGGATGGTGAAGACAAGGTAGGAAGATCTTCAGGGGCTTAGTGTTAGGTTTATTTAAGGGGGGTTTGGGTTAGATTAGGGGTATGTGGGTGGTGGGTTGTAATGTTGGGGGGGGGGTATTGTATGTGTTTTTTTTTACAGGCAAAAGAGCTGAAATTCTTGGGGCATGCCCCGCAAAGGGCCCTGTTCAGGGCTGGTAAGGTAAAAGAGCTTTTAACTTTTTTAATTTAGAATAGGGTAGGGAATTTTTTATTTTGGGGGTCTTTGTTATTTTATTAGGGGGCTTAGAGTAGGTGTAATTAGTTTAAAATTGTTGTAATAATTTTCTGATGTTTGTAAATATTTTTTTATTTTTTGTAACTTAGTTCTTTTTTATTTTTTGTACTTTAGCTAGTTTATTTAATTGTATTTATTTGTAGGAATTGTGTTTAATTAATTTATTGATAGTGTAGTGTTAGGTTAATTGTAGGTAATTGTAGGTAGTTTATTTAATTAATTTATTGATAGGGTAGTGTTAGGTTTAATTATATCTTAGGTTAGGATTTATTTTACAGGTAAATTTGTTATTATTTTAACTAGGTAACTATTAAATAGCTATTGTACCTGGTTAAAATAATTACAAAGTTGCCTGTAAAATAAATATTAATCCTAAAATAGCTATAATATAATTATAATTTATATTGTAGCTATATTAGGGTTTATTTTACAGGTAAGTATTTAGCTTTAAATAGGAATAAGTTATTTAATAAGAGTTAATTAATTTCGTTAGATGTAAATTATATTTAAGTTAGGGGGGTGTTAGTGTTAGGGTTAGACTTAGCTTTAGGGGTTAATCCATTTATTATAGTAGCGATGAGCTCCGGTCGTCAGATTAGGGGTTAATAATTGAAGGTAGGTGTCGGCGATGTTAGGGAGGGCAGATTAGGGGTTAATACTATTTATGATAGGGTTAGTGAGGCGGATTAGGGGTTAATAACTTTATTATAGTAGCGCTCAGGTCCGCTCGGCAGATTAGGGGTTAATAAGTGTAGGCAGGTGTCGGCGACATTGAGGGGGGCAGATTAGGGGTTAATAAATATAATATAGGGGTCGGCGGTGTTAGGGGCAGCAGATTAGGGGTACATAAGGATAACGTAGGTGGCGGCGCTTTGCGGTCGGAAGATTAGGGGTTAATTATTGTAAGTAGCTAGCGGCGACGTTGTGGGGGGCAGGTTAGGGGTTAATAAATGTAATACAGGGGTCGGCGGGGTTAGGGGCAGCAGATTAGGGGTACATAAGTATAACGTAGGTGGCGGTCGGCAGATTAGGGGTTAAAAAATTTAAATCGAGTGGCGGCGATGTGGGGGGACCTCGGTTTAGGGGTACATAGGTAGTTTATGGGTGTTAGTGTACTTTAGGGTACAGTAGTTAAGAGCTTTATGAACCGACGTTAGCCCAGAAAGCTCTTAACTCCTGCTATTTTCCGGCGGCTGGAGTTTTGTCGTTAGATGTCTAACGCTCACTTCAGAAACGACTCTAAATACCGGCGTTAGAAAGATCCCATTGAAAAGATAGGATACGCAATTGACGTAAGGGGATCTGCGGTATGGAAAAGTCGCGGCTGAAAAGTGAGCGTTAGACCCTTTAATCACTGACTCCAAATACCAGCGGGCGGCCAAAACCAGCGTTAGGAGCCTCTAACGCTGGTTTTCACGGCTACCGCCGAACTCTAAATCTAGGCCTTAATATCCAAAAAGTTTCTCCTAATTCTACAGAATTGGCTAAAGGGAATATTTTGTTTCCATGCCAAGTGATGATTACTTCTATAGTATAGATAGCTATTTGTGTCAACATCTTTAAAATAGATTTTGGTAGCAACTTTACCTTTTATATCCCAATACAATGTAAGATCTAAAAAATCAATACTGTTATTGCTAATACTGGAGGTGAACTCAATAACCAAATTATTGCTATTAAGATGTTCAATGAAACAATTTGCTTTCATAATGTCACCTTTGCAGATAAAAATTCAAACCGTTGATATAGTGCCCATAGAACACCAGGTTTGCCCAAAATTCAGATGGAAAATGTATTTCTCTTCAAAGAAACCCATTAAAAGGTTTGCAAAACTTGGGGCAAACCTGGTATTGATGTCTGATGGACACACATTCTTATAGTATATTGTCACATAATCACTTATATGCTGATTTGCTTCTTGGGTGATATACAAGGTTTTGCCTATACATTACAGACTAAATTGCACTTTCCATTATAGTACTTTAGATTTAAAGGGACAGTATACACTCATTTTCATATAACTGCATGTAATAGACACTACTATAAAGAATAAGATGCCCACATACTGATATAAAAATCCAGTATAAAACTGTTTAAAACTTACTTAGATGTTCTCAGTTTAGCTCTGTTGAAAAGGTAGCTGGAAAACCCACTGCAAGTGTGAAATAAGACACCCCCCCCCCATCTTTTGCATATGAATAGAACCTTTACACAAACAGGAGCAAGCTGGAGAAGGTAGCTGACGGTATTCTGATAAAACTTTGGGGCTTTGTTAGGAGTCTGAAAATCAGAGCAATGTTATTTAAAAATAAGCAAAACTATACATTTTTTTAAAAAAAAAAACAACTTTATGGGCTATATAAATAGATCATCTACAAAACATTTATGCAAAGAAAAAATTAGTGTATAATGTCCCTTTAATGATCACACAAAATTGCGTCAAATGCTAACACGCAATTGTTAACAGTATTTTCTACCATTTAGGAACAGCCTATAGTACAATTTGTATCACCCGATACGCATGCGCAAATCTCCACAGTAAGTTGGTTTTACCTTTGCTATTTCTGGCAATTGTATATTTGTTTATGTATAAAAATGTCCTTTTTTTTGTAATTTATGTACATCATTATTTCTCAATCACAGTACATTATGTTTATGCCAATATTTTGATACCATTGACTTTTACTACGGACCGTATTACTGGTTCCAATATAGACCGTATTAAGGTGTATATGGATGTGGTATCTGACACACGCATGCACATTAATGATTTGAGGACGCCAACAATCTTTAAATGCTTGGTATGTTACATTGTACATTTATTCAACTGAAGAAACAGTGTATCACTGAGAAACAGGTTGTGATTTTAAATGTTTGTTACTTATTTTAATATAGTGCTTTTATAGTAATATCTTTGTCTGTGGTATTTTGGTATTTTGAGGTTTTTGAGTTGCGATTATCCCTAGTTCCATGAATTTTGATATGAAGGTTTCAGGATTCTAGGGGATGCACCTCTGCGACACCTTACATCTTAACCACTGTGAGATTGACTTATATGCACTTTTCTAACTTTCACCACACTCTATGAGGTTGAGTCATTGCAGATATTGGAACCATCTACAGTATATATCGTGGAGTGAGCTGACTGAACGGCTTACATAAAGTCCAGACTGCACATATAGCACTTTGGTAGTGCTTGTCATCTTGTGAGTAGTATTTATTTCCGTCTATATCAGATTTTACTACACCACTTTTCCTTTTTCACCTTCTACTTTTTATTTAGGCATCCAAGGTCTAAAAACACTTGAGTTACTAAATCACAATTGAATATAATATTAGAATCATTATTTTGTAAAGAATACACAAAAAATCACTAGACCCAAGTTCACAAAACATTCATATACATAATTTGGCTAAAAGAGGCTGCTACCATAGAATAAGCCACTGAGCTGTTGTTCCTTCCTGATTGCTTCTCTTTCTGTATGTATTTGTATTGTCACCCAGGCAAAAGTCTCCCTAAAGGTGATGAGGAAACCAGAAGTGGACTACTTACCCAATATGCCTAGAGGGATATGGCTGCACCTCACTGAAAAAGCCCAAAGGATCTGTGGTTGCCATGTTCCTTGTTCAGCTGAGGATTGACTGGTATTTAGGGCTGGACTGACCTTGTTCAGCAGGATCACACTGATATACTTCAGGAAAGTTACTCCTAGGTGTTAATTCGCCATAAAACATGCCACTGAGCTGTTGTTCATTCCTGGCAGATTTTCATAAAATATTTAAACAATGAAGCAAATAAAAAATAACTTATACAATCAGAAATGCAGATAGTGGTGGTCCAGTTCAATTTGGTTCAATGAATAAGTACTCTTGGGACAATTACACACCAAGGTTAAGAAATTCTTAAAAATGTCCTACTTTAAGACACAAACTTGAATATTATTGGTCTCAATCCTGTATCAGACTAATAAAGTTAATACAACTTACAAAATACCAGATAAAATTTACTGAGGAAGCATAATGATGGCCCTTTAATAAAAGCATCAAATTATAGGGACATTGTACTAAAAACTTATGTTGAAAATATTTATTTTTTGTCTGCATATCTGTTGAAACTAATACTGCAGTATTGGCTGTGTATTCCCTGCTAATCTTTAGTGGCAGATAAGAACACTGTTTAGCAATTACCTTTGCAAGTATGACCACAGGAAAGTATTGGCTTATTTAGGGATTCAGGACAGGAACATACATTTTCCAAAAAAAAAAAAAATCAAAATGCAATCTTCACGTGAAAGCAATAAACATTTAACCCTAGTTTTGCAATTTTTTCTAAAAAAATGTTCTGTTTTTTTAATCAAACAGCATATCCTTGCTGTTTAGATGCCGTTATTCAATGTTTTAAGTGTCCACACTCAGTTTGCATCTTAATAAACATGATCATTTCATGGTTTAATAAAAATGTAAATCAGAATTTAAATTAAACCTTTAAACCATGAAGCATTGTGCACAAAAAAGATATGATATTCTTAATGTTCATTTTTGAGTATATATTTTTGTTGGCTTCTACTTGGAGCAAAAACTGTTGCACTAAGACGGGTTTTTGAGCGATCATATCTGAATCACTATAAATGGATGCAGCTTTCAGTTAGAGACAGCTTGTAACAGGTATACATCTCCTATGCTCTCCATAATGACTGTCAGTCATGATACCCTATGGCCATAGCTACAATGTTGATGTCTGATTTTACTGTTTTTCACCCTACATCCACCTTTTTTATAAAGGTTGTACAAGTCCTAAAGGTTAAAAATATTTATATAACAATGACCCTGCCCCAGAACAATAAACACTCATGACAACTCCTAGCACATTTAAAGAGACACTCAAGCAAAAATTTAACTTTTATTACTCAGGTAGAGCACACAATTGTAAGCAACTTTCCAAATCACTTCCATTATCTAAATGTGCACAATCTTTTTATATGTACAATTTCTGAGGCACAAGCTCCTACTGAGCATGTTCAAGATTCACAGAATAGATGTGTATGCATTTTTTGATTGGCTGATAGTTATCACATGATGCAGCATGAGGGAAAATAGAACTAGCTTTCAAATGTATCAGAAAAAATCTACTCACTACTCATTTGAAATTCAAACTAGGTGCTATTGCACTGTCTTTTTATTATGCATTTACTGATTATGTTATTCTACTGTGTTAAGTGGTCCTTTAAACACTAATTGCAACCCTTTTAAACCACTTACACTTAACCACAAACTCTACTGACCAACTCACTCCAATTGCAACTTCATCAGACAAATTAACTACAACTTTAAATTTCCTAGACCAATTAACCCTTACCATAACCTCCTAAGACTAATTAACCCTAATCACAACCCCTCCAAACACGTTAACCTTACAAACATCTTCCTGACCCCCCAGCACATCATAAAATCATGACTCCAGAAATATTCACCTCCTCTAATTATTAAGCCCTTAAATAATTATCCTACTTAATTACCACCCTAACATAAACCCCCAGCCTAAACACCCCTAATCTGCTGCCCCCGACATCGCCAACACCTACATTACACTAATTAATCCCTAATCTGCCACCCCTGACATCGCTGCCACCTACATTATACTTATTAACCCCTAATCTGCTGCCCCCGACATCACCGCCATCTACCTACACTTATTAACCCCTCATCTGTTGCCCGACATTGCCGACACCTACATTATACTTATTAACCCCTAATCTGCCACCCCCGACATCGCCGCCACCTACCTACACTTATTAACCCCTAATCTGCCGCCCCTAACATCGCTGCCACCTACGTTACACTTATTAACCCCTAATCTGCCGCACCCAATGTCGTCGCTACCTACACTTATTAACCCCTAATCTGCCGCCCCCAACGTCGCTGCCACTATACTAAAGTCATTAACCCCTAAACCTAACCCTAAATCTAACCCTAACCCTAACACAACTCTAACTTTAATATAATTAAAATAAATCTAAATAAAAATTACTATCATTAACTAAATAATACCTATTTAAAACTAAATACTTACCTGTAAAACAAACCCTAAGATAGCTACAATATGACTAATAGTTACATTGTAGCTATTATTCGGCCAGATTACGAGTTCTGCGTTATGAGCTGTGCGGTGCTAGCGTGCAGTTTTTCTCACCTCTCACTTTCCTACAGCGGTGGTATTACAGGTTTTTACAAAGCCGGCGTTAAAAGGAACGTGAGCGTAGAGCAAAATTGAGCTCCATACCGCACTCCAATACCAGCGCTGCTTAAGTCAGCGGTGAGCTGGTTGTAAGTGCTCGTGCAAGATTTCCCCATAGACATCAATGGGGAGAGCCGGCTGAAAAAAAGCCTAACACCTGAAAAAAAGCAGCGTAAAGCTTAGTAACGCAGCCCCATTGATTCCTATGGGGAAACACATTTTATGTTTACACCTAACACCCTAACATGAACCCTGAATCTAAACACCCCTAATCTTACATTTCTTAACCCCTAATCTGCCGCCCCCGACGTCGCAGGCACCTACATTATACTTATTAACCCCTAATCTGCCGCTCCGGACATCGCCGCCACTATAAACATATTAACCCCTAAATCACTGCACTCCCGCCTCGCAAACACTACTAAATTTATTAACCCCTAAATCTAAGTCTAACCCTAACACTCCCTAACTTAAATATAATTAAAATAAATCTAAATAAAAATTACTATTAATAACCTGTAAAAAAAAGCCCTAAGCTTGCTACAATATAACTAATAGTTACATTGTATCTAGCTTAGGGTTTATTTTTATTTTACAGGCAAGTTTGTATTTATTTTAACTAGGTAGAATAGTTAGTAAATAGTTATTTACTTCTTGCCGCTTGATGAGGACTTCTCCCGGCTTCGTTGAGGATGGATGTCGGATCTTCAAAACTGTAAGTGGATCTTCAGGAGTTAGTGTTAGGTTTTTTTAAGGGTTTATTGGGTGGGTTTTATTTTTAGGTTAGGGCTTTGGGCCGCAATAGAGCTAAATGCCCTTTTAAGGGCAATGCCCATCGAAATGCCCTTTTCAGGGCAATAGGGAGCTTAGGATTTTTAGATAGGATTTTATTTGGGGGGGTTGGTTGTGTGGGTGGTGGGTTTTACTGTTGGGGGGTTGTTTGTATTATTTTTTTACAGCTAAAAGGGCTGATTTCTTTGGGACAATGCCCCACAAAAGGCCCTTTTAAGGGCTATTGGCAGTTTAGTTTAGGCTAGGGTTTTTTTTATTTTGGGGGGACTTTTTTTATTTTGATAGGGCTATTAGATTAGGTGTAATTAGTTTAAATATTTGATATTTTTTGTTTTGTGTAATTTAGTGCTTGTTTTTTTTTGTAATTTAGTTAATTGTATTTAATTAATGTAATTTATTTAATTGTAGTGTAAGGTTAGGTGTTAATGTAAGACAGGTTAGGTTTTATTTTACAGGTAAATTTGTATTTATTTTAACTAGGTAGTTAGTAAATAGTTAATAACTATTTACTAAGAAGTCTACCGAGTTAAAATAAATAGAAACTTAGCTGTGAAATAAAAATAAAACATAAGCTAGATACTTTAACTATTAGTTAATGATAGTAATTTTTATTTAGATTTATTTTAATTATATTAAAGTTAATGGGTGTTAGGGTTAGACTTAGGGTTAGGTTTTGGGGTTAATAACTTTAGTATAGTGGCAGCGTTTTTGGGGGTGGCAGATTAGAGGTTAATAATATTTAAATAGTGTTTACGATGTGGGAGTGCGGCGGTTTAGGAGTTAATATTTTTATCATAGTGGCAGCGATGTCTGGAGTGGCAGATTAGGGGTTAACAATTTTATTTTAGTGTTTGCGATGCAGGAGGGCCTTGGTTTAGGGGTTAATAGGTAGTTTATGGGTGTTAGTGTACTTTTTAGCACTTTAGTTATGAGTTTTATGTTACAGCTTTGTAGCGTAAAACCCATAACTACTGACTTTCAGTTTACGGTATGGATCTTGACGGTATAGGCTGTACCGCTCACTTTTTGGCCGGACAGGCAAACTTGTAATACCGGCGCTATGGAAGTCCCATTGAAATTTGACTTTTTGAAAGCTGCGGTAGTTACGTTGCGTTACGGCCAAAAAAGTGTGTGGTACAGATATTCCTGCAAAAATCGTAATACCAGCGGTAGTGAAAAAGAGCCATAACGCTGCTTTTTCACTCATAACGCAATACTCGTAATCTAGCCAATGTTTTTCACAAATTCTTTTATACTTGAATGGATATTGTAAAAGTGTACATTTGTTGAACAATGAATTGTAGATTTTATTTTTATTTGTTTGGGGTAGTTGGCTATGTCTATTCTTCATATAAAGAGAGTAATTAAGCAGTCAAAATAATTACTACATTTATTTTTTAAGTCACACAAAGAAATGTAAACCAATTATTCACAAACACTCAAAATCCATCTCCAAATATAGAAAGCTAAATAAATTATATACAAGAGATGCACACCAATGCTTTTCCCAAATTACTTTTACCTTGGCATAACTATAAACAACCTTATCTGCCTCATGTTCTTTGTTTATAAGGTTTACATATCTGCTGTTAAGCCACGGAGTGTTTGAACACAAAAAGACAATTCATTTTATTTGACTGTTAATACACACAAATAATTTCTGCCAAACATAAATACTGGTGTTTATTTCTGTTTCTGAGTATCTTCTAATTAGTAGGATTTTTTTAATTTAATTTACATCTTCCAAAGATTATAAAAATGAACCTGCTAAAAGTATTTTAAGTATACAAATGAAATAATCCTGTTGTAGTCACCATTGCTATTATTATTATTAATAATAATAATAATAATAATAATAATAACAACAGTCATGGTTATCAAGTTCTCCCCAGCACAGAAAATACATATTCCAGTCCACAGAGTTATAGAGAGAATTTTCTGCCCCTCTAGGTTTGAAGCATACTAAAGGCAAAATTTTACTTTTCTGATATATATTTTGCATCCAATTTAAAAAACAAACAAAAAAAAAAATTCTATTTCACTTCCATTATTAAAATGTGCAAGATCGTTTTATATACACATGTTCTGAGGCATCAACTCCTACTGAGCAAGAGTTCACAGTATATATAGTATGCATATGCATTATGTGATTGGCTGTCATATGATGCCGGGGCAATTAAAATTTAAATAACTGATTATGCATTTCTACTATATTTAATGGTCCTTTAAGAAACATTATGGCAGTTGCAGAACTTCCAGGGTTGCAAAGGTCGCAGGTGCGACCAGCCGTGGAGGTTTGCCACTGGGATGGGGGCCCTAGAGCTTTCTGGCTTGGAAATGAATCACTTACAAAACATTGAAAGGAATACACGGTGACAGCACATAAGCGGAATTAAATAGGGGGCCACACTTCAGAGAAAAAAAATCAATGTTCTAACCCTTTTGGTTTCCCCCCTCTAGTATCTGTTCCTTCTATCTTGTTTTCAAGTCATGCACAACAGATTCAGTCATGCCTACCCATCCGCAATTGGTAGTGGCTCTCCACCCTGTTTAAGCCCATTAATGCATTTGAACAGCGCATCCGCTCCTGTGCCATTTAAGTGAAGGCTCTTTGCTCTTTTTTACTTTTTTTGCCAAAAGGGTTTGTTCAATTTGGAAGCATGGCATGTGAGTAAAAAAAAGAGCGAGAACTGCTTATGACACATTGACACACTGACTGACAGAAATGTTCCATGCACCTTGAAAAAGCATACAATTGAAAGGATAGATAATTAAGTACTACTAAGACTGAAACAAGTAAGGGTTAGTGTTGTACAAGAAGACTTTAAAGTGTACGTTTGATTCTCCTGTAGCTTAAAGGTACATACAAGTCTGAAAATAGTGTGTTTATAACATTATTTACACTATTACTTGCCTTTAACTATAAATAACTCTGCAAAATAAGCTCCAAAGCAGCACTGTACTGCTTGGACCTATCGGAACACATCTGATGAGCCAATGACAAGAGGCATCTCCCAGGAGTATATTGCTGCTTCTGGGCCTGAGTGTTTGTGTGTGTGTGTGAGAGAGAGAGAGAGAGAGAGAGAGAGAGTTTCTGTTTGAGAGTTTTGTGTGTGTGTGTGTCAGAGTGTTTTTTTGTGTTTTAGAGTGTTTTGTGTGTTTTTCTGAGTGTTCCTTTGTGTATGTGTGAGTGTTTCTGATTGAGAATGATTGTGTGTCTGTGTGTGTGTGTCTAAGTATGTTTGTGTGTGTGTGAGTGTTTTTGTGTTTCTGTGTGTCCGCTCATTACAGATGTAATCATTATTATTACACAAGTGTTGTTAGTGCAAATGTGTTTTCTGTGTGTGTTTTGGTGTAAGAATGTGTTTGTGTGTTTTAAAAAAAAAAAGTGTTTGTGTATGTAAGAGTGTTTTTGTGCATGTCTGAGTGTTCATGTGTGTGTGTTAGTGTATGTGTAAGAATGTTTTTGTGTTTGTATCTAAGTGCTTGTGTGTGTATCTGTGTGTCTCTGAATGTTTCTGTGTGTGTGTATGAGTGTTTCTATGTGTGTGTGTGAGTGTTTCTATATGTGTGTGTGAATGTTTGTTTGTGTCTATGTGTGTGAGAGAGAGGGAGTGTTTCTGTGTGAGAATGTTTATGTGTATGTATGTTTGTGTATGTAAGAGTGTGTGTATGTATGGGGGGACTTTTATGAATTCTTGCACCAGGGCCCTGAGGTTTCCAGCTACACCTCTGCATTATGGCCAAGAATATAACAACAATCCTGCCATTATCAGCTGTTCCATAACATTAGAATTGATAAATGAGTTAACCAAAACCACTTAGGGTCAGTGCAATATTAATAGCTGCTTTCATTATTTTTTTTATTTTTTTGTTTTAAAGTTTTAAATGCAAAACTTATACAACATTATTAAACTGTCACAACTGTGCTATCATGAAATACATTCAATAGTACAGTTTTCTTTATGTAAAGTGAAAGCTCACAGAGAGCAAGTGTGGGCAGACAATGTTCCTGGACTGGGTGTCTGCCCACCAGTGTTCTGATGCAAATTTAACATTTCAGAATAATTTTCTTGTGCACTACCGTCCCTGCTCTCACTCAACCATTTGGAGTTGTGGGTGTTTAGCAATCATAACCTCTGAGATTAAAGACCGGTTAATGCATCGACCATATAACAGCAGATTCTTTACTTTCACGAGCAAGCTTGCATCTCAATTGCCCCAAAGCTACACCCACAGCTTCATAAATGGAGCTACGAACCTTTACTACCTATATAACTGCCTCACACAGCTCACTACACAAAAAAGTATTTTACTGTCCTCCATTGCATTAATCAGCTACCTCCCAAATTCCAACTACATATTATCTGTAATCTCCCTCAGAGACATTAACCCCATACCTCTTGTTAAAACTTGAAATTCACTGTGACCTTTCCTGTGGCATTAACCCTGTCATGACAGATTCCCTTAAAGTGCCATAAAACAAGTTGAGATCTGTGCATATCCTAAAAGGGCTAATTAAGTAAAAAATAGTTTGCATAAATAAAATTGTTTAAAAATTGTTGGGAAGTATTTTAAAATAATTTTCAAAAATAAGCAGAAATACTTACATAGCCATGCTGTCTGGTACTCCAACCCTCTTATCAGTGTCTAGACACAGGCATTGTATTGAGTCCACAGCTTCTAGGCAAGCTCCAGCAGATAATCCCTATGCACTTGTGTATTTTACCAAAACAACAATGAATATAGCTACAGCCATAAAAGGAATTGTGTGGGGGGAGTTAGAGCTGTACAATTCAGAAACTTAAAAGAAAGGGTTAATGGTGAGGCACTGCAGTATAAATTTTCAGATAAATTAATTAATGTACATATTATTATATTTTGTCTCTATCTCAACTTGTTTTATGTCCCTTTAAATATAAGATAAAATGCAGCATAGTTGTCTATTATGTAGTCCAGCTTCTTGGGTGAAGTGTAAAAAGTACAATTTGCTGTGTTCAATTTCAGCCAAAAGAAAGTTAATTAATAGCACTTGTTGGAAATATTAGGATATCATACACATATCTCCAAAAATCTATATTATTTATTATATTAGTTTAATATGAAGCTATTAATCATCAACACATATGGAAATAATTCAATAGCATATAACAAATTATTTTCAAAAATAAATTCCAATAATTTAAATAAATATATATATATATATATATATATATATATATATATATATATATAGTGATTGAAAAAATTATTTGATCCCCTGCTGATTTTGTAACAACATAACAAAAAAATCCAGAAAACGCATTTTAAAAAGTTATAAATTGATTTGCATTTTAATGAGTGAAATAAGTATTTGACCCTTTTGCAAAACCTGACTTAGTACTAGGGGGCAAAACCCTTGTTGGCAATCACAGGGGTGAGACGTTTTTTGTAGTTGGCCACCAGGTTTGCACACTTCTCAGGAGGGATTTTGTCCCACTCCTCTTTGCAGATCCTCTCCAAGTCATTAAGGTTTTGAGGCTGTTGTTTGGTAACTCAAACCTTCAGCTCCCTCCACAGATTCTCTATGGTATTATGGTCTGGAGACTGGCTAGGCCACTTCAGGACCTTAATGTGCTTCTTCTTTAGCCACTCCTTTGTTGCCTTAACCGTGTGTTTTCGGTCAATGTCATGATGGAATACCCATCCACGACCCATTTTCAATGCCCTGGCTGACAGAAGGAGGGTCTCACCCAATATTTGACAATACATGGCACATCCATTGTCCCTTTGATAAGGTGAAGTTCTCCTGTCCCCTTAGCAGAACCCCCCCCCCAAAAAAAAAGCATAATGTTTTCCTCCATGTTTGACGGTTGGGATGGTGTTCTTGGTTTATAGGCAGCATTCCTCCTCCTCCAAACACAGCAAGTTAAGTTGATGCCCAAGAGTCCGATTTAGGTCTCATCTGACCACAAGACTTTCACCCAGTTCTCCTCTGACTCATTCAGATGTTTACTGGCAAAGTTCAGACGGGCCTGTAAATATGCTTTCTTGAGCAGGGAGCCCTTCACGGTGTAGTGTGTTACCAATTGTTTTCTTGGTGACTATGGTGTCAGCTGCCTTGAGATCATTGAAAATATCCTCCCATGCAGTTCTTGGCTGATTCCTTACCGTTCTCATGATCATTAAAACTCCACAAGGTGAGATCTTGCATTTAGCCCCAGACCGAGGGAGATTGACAGTTATTTTGTGTTTCTTCCATTTGCGAATAATCGCACCAACTGTTGTTGCCTTCTCACCAAGCTGCTTGGCGATGGTCTTGTAGCCCATTCCAACCATGTGTAGGTCTACAATCTTGTCCCTGACATCCTTGGACAGCTCTTTAGTCTTGGCCACGGTGGAGAGTTTGGAATTTGATTGATTGATTACTTCTGTGGACAGGTGTCTTTTATACAGGTAACAAGTTGAGATTAAAGGAAGTGGTCCTAATCTCAGCTCATTACCTGTATAAAAGACACCAGGGAGCCAGAAATCTTGCTGATTGATAGGGGATCAAATACTTATTTCACTCATTAAAATGCAAATCAATTTATAACTTTTTTGAAATGAATTTGTCTGGATTTTTGTTGTTATTCTGTCTCTCACTGTTCAAATAAATCTACCATTAAAATTATAGACTCATCATTTCTTTGTCAGTGGGCAAATGTACAAAATCAGCAGGTAATCAAATATTTTTTCCCCTCACTGTATATATATATATATATATATATATATATATATATATATATATATATATATATATATATATATATATATATATATAAACATCCTTTCTTTATGAGTATTTTAAGATTGAATATCCATGGTACAAAGTTTAGCTTCAGGCCTATATACAAATATTTTACTATTAAACTCAATAGGGAGAACAGTAGAATATCACAATCAATAAATGCATTATGAAAAGACAATGTAAAGTTTGAATTTCAAATGAGTAGTTGATTTTGTTTCTGACAAATGTAAAACTTAGCTACATTTTCCTTCCTAATGCATCATGTGACAGCCATCAGCCAATGAAAAAATACGTATATCCTATGAATCTTGCACATGCTCAGAAGGAGCAAACAAAGGAGAAAAGAAATACTGGAGCCAAGTTGCTAGTGCAGTTGGTGGTTTATTCATTTAGGAGACTTCAGATAGGTACGATAAGGCTCCTACTATCCGACTTGTCTCGCGTTTCGCGCATTGCGCATGCTCAGAAGGAGCCGGTGCTTCAGAAACTATGCATATAAAAAGATTGTGCACATATAGATAATGGAAGTGAATTGAAAGGTTGTTTAAAATTGTGTACTCTATCTGAATCATGAAAGTTTAATTTTTACTTGACTGTCCCACAGCAACTTTATTTAAACACTTGTCTTTACAGTATATATGAATACAGTTAGTGCCTGTTTTTGCATCGTCATGTCTTCAGATATTACATTGTGGTTCCAGCTTGTTCCAGATAACAAGTATTGCAAGGTTCTATCTTCAGATATCACATTGGGGACCTAGCCAGTTTGTAACTATAGGTATTGCTAAGTCGTATTTCCAGATGTCATGTCACGTTGTTGACCATGTTAGTGACTCTGTAACATATTCCAGTCACAAAGTCATTGTCCACTGACCTGACCATACATGGAAAGTATATCAGCCTACTTAAGGCAGGACACATAAATGACAGGGCTTAAATTGCAGAAAATGAAGCTGACTCACACATCCTTTCCCACTTCTTCACCAAAGCTCCAGCCAAGACTCAATTTACAGTTTCATCTTAGTAGTTAATGTCATATAAGTAATTAAGTCAAGTTTACAAAAGCGAGAACATTCTAGTAGTTTAAGGCTATCTGAAGACAATTTTGAAACCTAAACTCTTTGTTCCCATAAAAAAAAGACTTTAAAACTTTTACATTGAAATCAAGAGGTGCTAACAAGGTAAGGTTTTATAAAATATAGGGAAACTGTGTAATTGTGTAAAGCACTGAGATTCAAACTTTGCACCATCCTCTATACTCTCTCACCTTGTTTTATTTCATAATGTACTAAGAATCATTTGTTAATTTTGGTTGACCAACTTTTGTGTGTTGGTGTGTTTACCAGTGTCAAGCTTTTAATTGGGTAATCTTATATTTTGAATTGCAGCTCCCAGGGTTTTATTTATATATATATTGCAAATATTATTTCTAATTGACTATAAATCAGTCAATCTTGTCATCTTAATTTGGCAAGGTGATTTGAAATCTCCATAATCTAACCATCTACCATGGATTCTAAATATAAACATTAGTGAAATCTCAAAAGACATCAAAACATCACTCTTTTTTAATCAATTTGAAATTGATCTAAAACTGATACTAAAATGTCAAGGATTACAAAAGCTTAAGAACAAAATGTGTCCGCTACTTAGTTTATAAACTCTTCAGAGTAGGGCCCCCTTCTCTGGTATCAGTTTATTTTTGTAACAGAGCTACAGTATTCAAGCTGAGTATCTCCATTTGCAAGGGTTTCCTAGGTTACTGCAAGCTCCCAAAAAGTGATTAAAGCTTCCCAAAGTGATTATAGCTTCCCCCCAAGTATCATTCAAGACTTGATGTTAGGTAAAAGAGAAATACTTTGTTGAGAACACAGCACAGTATTTATACACACACAGGGACCCTCCCCTAGTGCCAGGAAGTCTGGCCCTGATAGCAATCTCCCTCCTTGGTTTTCCCGTCTCTAGTGTCCATTGTCCAAGAGTCCCAATGTGCCCATACAAACAAATGTTCCCCTTCATCCACTCAAATCCATGGTATGCCCGGGTACCTCACCAAATTACCGACAACATATCAAAAGAATAACTTTATCTCTCAAACCATGTTCGAATGGCACCCCTTTGAAGATGCGCCAGACTGGGGTTCACTTCCGATACAGTGCTCAGTTCCAGGAGCCTGGGTAGGCTGCCAGGGTTTTACCGCTCTTCCAGCAGCTGGTCACTGTAATTTACCGCATCTCCTATGACAATTTTGTTTACTTGGTTATATGATTTTTTTTATGTTTTATCATCTATCATTATTTACACCTACAGTGAGGGAAAAAATGATTTGATCCCCTGCTGAAATTGTACGTTTGCCCACTGACAAAGAAATGATAAGTCTATAATTTTAATAGTAGATTTATTTGAACAGTGAGAGACAGAATAACAAAAAAAATACAGAAAAACGCATTTAAAAAAGTTATAAATTGATTTGCATTTTAATGAGTAAAATAAATATTTGATCCCCTATCAATCAGCAAGCTTTCTGGAACCCAGGTGTCTTTTATACAGGTAACAAGTTGAGATTAGGAGCACTCTCTTACCTGTATAAAAGACACCTGTCCACAGAAGCAATCAATCAGATTCCAAACTCTCCACCATGGCCAAGACCAAAGAGCTGTCCAAGGATGTCAGGGACAATATTGTAGACCTACACAAGGCTGGAATGGGCTACAAGACCACCGTCAAGCAGCTTGGTGAGAAGGTGACAACAGTTGGTGCGATTATTCGCAAATGGAAGAAACACAAAATAACTATCAATCTCCCTAGGTCTGGGGCTCCATGCAAGATCTCACCTCGTGGAGTTTCAATGATCATGAGAACGGTGAGGAATCAGCCCAGAACTGATAGGCCTGTCTAAAGTTTGCCAATGAACATCTGAATGATTCAGAAGAGAACTGGGTGAAAGTGTTGTGATCAGATGAGACCAAAATCGAGCTCTTTGGCATCAACTCAACTTGCCATGTTTGAAGGAGGAGGAATGCTGACCATGACCCCAAGAACACCACCCCCACCATCAAACATGGAGGTGGAAACATTATGCTTTGGGGTTTTTTCTGCCAAGGGGACAGGACAACTTCACAGCATTAAAGGGACAATGGACGGGCCATGTACAGTCAAATCTTGGGTGAGAACCTCCTTTCCTCAGTTAGGGTATTGAAAATGGGTCGTGGATGGGTATTCCAGCATGACAATGACCCAAAACACATGGCGAAGGCAACAAAGGAGTGGCTCAAGAAGAAGCACATTAAGGTCCTGGAGTGGCCTAGCCAGTCTCCAGACCTTAATCCCATAGAAAATCTGTGGAGGGAGCTGAAGGTTTGAATTGCCAAACATCAGCTTTGAAACCTTAATGACTTGGAGTGGATCTTCAAAGAGGAGTGGGACAAAATCCCTCCTGAGATGTGTGCAAACCTAGTGGCCAACTACAAGACACGTCTAACCTCTGTGATTGCCAAAAAGGGTTTTGCCACCAAGTATTAAGTCATGTTTTGCAATGGGGTAAAATACTTATTTCACTCATTAAAATGCAAATCAATTTATAACTTTTTTGAAATGTGTTTTTCTGAATTTTTTGTTGTTATTCTGTCTCAAATAAACCTATCATTAAAATTATAGACTGATCATTTCTTTGTTAGTGGGCAAACGTCCAAAATCTGCAGGGGATCAAATAATTTTTCCCCTCACTGTACTTATGTACCCAGCACAAAAGAATATTAAGGTGCTTAATAATAATACTAATAATAAAAATAAATAGTAATAATTATTAATACTATTAATATTACACAACATTTTTTTAATTCTCTTAGAATTCCATTTTCAACAAATTTCTATACAAAAAAGAAAGAATGTTAACTGCTTATATGTGTGTTTGTGTGTGTATTGTGCTTTCATGGACATTCCACTGTTAATTAAAAAATGAATTGCTGTGATGTAAAAAAAAAAATGAAGAATGCTACAAGATGCATACATAGTGCGTGCATCAGCATGCAGCCATAAGTTTATTGGAGCAGAAAGGCATATAAATGTATCAGGGGTCTTATTCATTGCATGAGACCTTTCTTTGGCATTTTATTCTTCATGAAGGATTTTATTAGCACAATTTTTACACACAGTAAATGCTTAAAAATATATTGCATTTCAAAGTCTAATATATATAATGTGTGTGTGTAAAAGAAAAAAAAAATACATATGTATCTACATTTTACTTACACTCTGTATGCAAAGTAATGTTGCTCTATTCCATTCTTATTGATTTGAATAAAGCAATCTTCTTATCCCTACCCAATTCTAAGTATTTAACTTTGCGTAAAGAGTAATTCCTTACTAACATGTCAAATCCTATATGTAATCCCCAGTTTATTAAAGAGACAAAAGGGATCTTCATCCACGAGAATATTAGAAGTTAAGATTGTATGATAGAATAATGTGAACATTAAGTACATTGTACACACAAGCTTATGTAAAAAAAGGTTTTGTTCCTAAATGCTGGGAAATCACTCACCCTGAAACAATGGGGCAAATTAGCATTCATCCTGCCCAAGGGTGTCAGCAGCACACACACAGTCACACACATACACACACAAACAGAGTGATGGATGCTTACCTCTTGCTGGGAGGTCAGTATTATGAATCTTTCTTGGCAAGGCAGACTGTCAGATTTCAGGCAATATCTATACAAATGGGCTTTTGCAGCTCATAGGAGTTTTTTTTTATCTATATAATAAAGTCCATATACATGAAAGGATGCCGCTTTCAATGACATGATTAATTTCAGAAATACCTGGCATCTGAATAAAACAAAGTCTTCAAGAGATGACTGATGATAAAAAAAGATAATTAGGGGGAATGTCAGGAGTCAGTGTTTGGGCTGTTGGCTAAGATACCAATACATTTTGGTTGCAGTACATATGCAAGTAATGAAAAAAAATGCTTTGTAGAAAATATTTACTGATAAGGCTGTAGTTAAATATAAACTTTTTTTCAATCCAGTTCCCAAATGTTTTCCTATCAATCTAAACTTGTAATCTACATCTTTACAGAAAGAATTTTGGATCAATACTGTATCATATAAATTTCACATCCATTTTTCATCATTCAGCTTTCTAAGCTTTCTTAATTAGTCAAATTATGTAAAATGGATGATATAATATTTAAAGAAAAATAGTCAAAATAGTTAAAAGACACACACATACATATATATATATATATAGATAGATAGATAGATAGATAGATAGATAGATAGTAAATATATCTATACTTTAATAACTTTAAGTCTGAGCAGCAATGCTAACAGACCAGGGGCTTTTACTCAGAAAAAAATAGTTGGGGTCTATTTCAATCCATCACAATTCCTGAAGTAATTAAGATGGTAAACTCTATAGGGAGGTAAAAGGTATTGATTATTATTATTATTATTATTATTATTAATAATAATATTATTATTATTATATTAGTGCTCTACTCATCATGTCTCATGTATACTGTACATTTTAAACTCTCACGGCCCATTATAAAGTGTATTATAGTAATCCAGAAGTAATTGGTGGCAAGAAAATGTATATTTTTTTGAAGCAATAAATAAACTTGAAGCCTAGGTCACTTGGAGAATTGTATGGTCAATAGGCTCTATAAAAGTGGAAGATGTGCATGGGGAACAGAGGTGGCTCTTGAGTTAGTGAGGTCTTGGGCAAGGTTCAAATATGAGACCCTTTGACACAAAACAAAATGCAAAAATTAACTAAATAAATCTGTATATGAATTGGTCTGAATTTCACTAAACTCTGTTCCTATGTGCAATTAAGTTCACCCAAACCCTTCCTTATATTTAACCTAAATTAATTCCCAATTCCCAAAATTGCTCCAAAATTAGTACATTAAATTACAAGTGTCTTGTATAAGTGTCTAGTGTTAAGGTTGTAGGGAGGACTTAATCTTCTACTGCCTATTCCTACTTTTATTTTGTCTTAATCCTCCTTTGCACCATAGAAGCTGCTCTGTAAATACTATGCCCAGATAAAATTTGCCCCACCCTGTCCTAAAACACCCAAAGGCAGCTTTATACCAAGATGAAACCCTGAACTTACAACCCCTTTGTCTGCACAGTACCCACTCTTTCAGTTCCATGACCAAATCAGACTTCAGATCTGTCCCTTCAGAGAGTAGGATAGAATTAATAGAAAACGGAGAAAATGAGTGAGAGAGAGAGAGAGAGAGAGAGAGAGAGAGAGAGAGAGAGAGAAAGGACAGAGGGAAAAAGGAAAAAGAAGAGAGAAAGTGATCATGAAAGAAAGGAGAGAGTGGAGAAATTGAACAGAGAGATTTATAGGGAAGGAAATATGAGAGAGAGAAAATAGAGCAAATAATAAGAGAAAAAGTGAGAGAAGAAAAATAGAAGAGACTTAAGTTAAGTGAAAGAGGAAATAAAGTAGAGTGAAAATGCAGAAAGAGAGAAAGAGAGAAAATGGAGAGTGAATAGAGAAGGTAAAGAAAGGAGGGAGCAGGAGGTGAGGTGGATAGGAGATTGGGGAAAGAAGGAGAATGAAGAGAGAGAGAAAAAAGAATAGTGAAAGATATAGAGAGAAAAGAAGGGAGTTAGAGAATGGACTAAAATAAAAGGAAGAAAGAGGCGAAAGTCAATAGAAGAAAGAGAGAAAGAAAAAGTGAGAGAAAGAAGAGAGTAAATAGAAAAAGAGAAGAAGACAGAAGGGACATTGGAAAGGGGGAATGAGAAAGTGGAGATAAAGTGAAAAGGGAAATAAAAAAGAGAGGAGACAGAAAATAGAGAGTAGAGAGAGAGAGAAAGACGGAGAGAATGGAAAGAAAGTGTACAAAGACGAGAGGAGTGATGAGTGGAGAGACAGAGAGAGAAAGACAAAAGAGGTAAAGAATAGAGAAGAGGTGAGTGAGGATAGACAAGAGAGAGAGAGAGAGTGAAAAGGGAAACTGGAGAAAGAGAGAAGAGAAAGTATAGAGGGAGAGGATTAAATAGAGAGGAGAGAGAAAATGAAGAAAAGAGGGGAGGAAGAGAGAGGGGAGAAAGTGGGAAAATAGAAGATAGAGAGAGGAGAGAGAGAGGGAGAGAAAAGAGATCGAAGAGAGGGAAGGTGAGAAAGAGAGTGGAGAAAAACAGAAAATAAATGGTAGAGAGTGTTTATTTATTAGAGCTGGGCATAGAGAGATAAGAGACAGCATGAGAAAAATTGAAGAGAAGGAAGGAGGGAATGGAGAAAGAGAGTAAAGAGAGCAAGACAGAGAGATAGTGAATAAAAAGAGTCAGAAGGGATAGGAGAGAGAAAAGGAGAAAAAGAGAGGGGGCAAATTGATAGAGTATGGAGAGAAAAAAGAGAGAAGTATATGCAGAAAGAGAATGTAGCTATTAAAGGAAGGTCATTACAGACCTGGCAGTTTTTGTTTTAAAAATATTTTTTAATCATTACTGACAGGATTATCCTCTGGAGCTCCCTCAAACAGGATCACCCATGTTTCCTGCTTCTATTTAAGCAGTGTGTGACTAATTCTCACATCCTGAGGTTCTTTAATGGATCACGCTAATATCTACTCTTCAATTACACCTGCATATGTCTACTTGCTGTTTGCGATTCACACTGGGCACCATAATTGCCCAGCATGGTACTCATGTTTGGAGACCCTTAGGAGACAACAGGGGAAGCATTTACACATGCAGGGTAGGAGGGTGCACAATATAACCCCACAACTCTCCTTTTGCAGCAATGCATTTTGGAACATGTTGTCCCTGGGTAAATTGTAGCAACCATCAGAATGTCAGAGACAGAGCTCACAGGAACTTCCTATGCTTCTAGGTCAACTATCCAACAGTGTTTGTTCACTCATCTACTTGCCATGCACTTACCGCACATAAAATAATCCCCATATGAAGAGACATGCTGTGAGGCCCCGTTTAAGTGAGGCCTTAGGCGAACGTCTATTTGGCCTAATGGTAGAGCCGCCTATGATGGGGAAAAAAGTAAAATTTATGAGGAACTTGGCAAAGAAGTGATTTATGAGTGTTATGCTTTGGCACTTCAGTTTCCTAATATATTAGTTTTCTAGAGATTGTTTAAAGATTATTACTTAAGGAATACTTTGACTGGGCATACAATAGATATTAAGGTATAAATCAAACACCCCCAAAAGTCACCACACAAGAATAGCAATTGTTTAAGTGAATTTACATGCTTTAGATCAAAAGGACAGTATTATATTATAGTTCTTAAAATATGCATTATTTAAAATCCAAAAATAGCTAATATTTCATAATTGCAATATTAATGTGTGATTTGCCTATTTACATTTAATGTATACTTCTATTTTTTAAAAGAGATCTTGACATTTTATTGGATTTAAATGGAAGGTGTAAATTAGGCTGTATTCTTGGTTTAAATGGATATAAAACCCAAGAATTTTCTTATGTGATTCAGGCAGAGCATACTATTTTAAAAAAACGTTTCTAATTTACTTCTATTATCAATTTTGCTTTGTTCAAATGATATTTTGTTTTGGAGAGATACCTAGTTAGGCATCTGAAGCACTACATGACAGGAATTAGTACTGTCTTGCAAATGGATAACATTCTTGCAAAACTGCTGCCATATATTGTTCCAGAAATGGGCAGGCTCCTAATCTTACGTCCCTACTTTTTGACAAAAGATACCAAGAGAATGAAGAAAATCTGATAATGGAAGTAAGTTATAAAGTTGTTTAAACTCTTGTGCTCTATCTCAATCATTTTGGGTTTCATAACCCTTTAAGCAACTTGATTTGAACAGGCAGAGGGCGACAAAAGAGGAAGCGAAGGGGAGGCAGAAAACACAGGAAAAGGGGATCCCACCAAAAAAACTTATTTATTGAGGAGTCAACAGAACAAAAGTTAATGGTTGGGTCTGATACTTCTAATGATCTCAAAGTTGTGAATTTGTCTTCTAAATTATTAAGTGAATCACAAGTGCAAGTATTATCGAAAGGGTTAACTTTTTGTCCCTCAAATAAAGTTGACAAGTTCACAATTATCAACGATCTTAATTTATTTGCACGTAAGGTAATTTTGAAAAAGTCCTTTTCACAAACAGCACCCTCAATGAATTTAGACATGCAGGAAAGACAATCCTTAGAGGACCTTGAATCCTTATTTAGGGAGTCAATTGATACTGATAATGATGAACCATTAGCACATATTGGGTTTAGTCCAATTTTATGCCAGCTCTCTCTACAGTATCCACAGTTCTGAATTTTGTAAAACTAGTGGAGCAAGATATTAAGGCATTGAATGTTAACTTTCGGGTAAATGATAACTTGACCAGTATTCAGAGACAGGCCTTATTTGAACTGGCAAATGACACCTCCTTGACAATTAAACCATCTGACAAGGGTGGAAATGTTGTAGTAATGGACTCTAAGACCTATAAAATTGAATGTTTAAGACAATTGTCCTGCAGTCTTATTTATGAGAAATTACCCCGGGACCCTACTGCTGAATTTAAATCAGACTTGGATAACATCTTACAAGAAGCCTGGTCTAAAGGTATAATTAATCTTAAGGAGTTGGAGTTTTTGGGAGTTAAATTTCCCAGGATTCCAACTTTCTATACAATACCCAAGCTTCATAAAAACAAGATTCCACCCCCGGGTCGATAAATTGTATCAGGTCAGGGGGGTCTCTTTGAAAATGCTGCCAAATTTGTGGATTGGAATTTAAGACCCTTCCTTTCCTCAATCCCCACCTTCGTGAAAGATACAACAGAAGTCCTACATAAGTTAGATGGCATTGTCCTCTCAGAGTCAACATTACTGGTAACAATTGATGTTGAGGTGCTTTATTCCTCAATACCTCATCATTTGGGGATTGAAGCGTCTCTATATTTCCTTAAACAGAGGGGCAATAGATACGAGAATCACACTGTTTGTGATCAATCTATTGCGTTTCGTTCTGGAACACAATTACTTTAAATTTGATGGAAGATTTTATAGACAAATCCTGGGAACAGCAATGGGGGCGTGCTGCGCCCCCACATATGCTTGCTTGTTCCTATGTAAATGGGAGTTGGATTCTGTCTTGGATGTACCTTCGAAATTTGATGGTATGGTGACATTATGGATTCGTTATATTGATGATGTCTTGATGCTTTGGGAAGGGTCTGTTGAGTTACTGGAAGATTTCATATCTTACTTGAATAATAATGTCCTAAATCTGAAATTTACCTTTAGCTACAGCAGGAGTGAGATTTCATTCTTAGACCTGCTGTTGACTAAACATGAGGACAATTCTTTATCTACACAGAGGTACAGCAAACCTTCAGCGGCGAATACCCTTCTTTAAGCATCAAGCCATGACCCTTCATCACAGCTAAGAGGCATTCCAGTGGGACAGTATCTCAGACATAGACGTAACTGCTCCACTGACTCCCTCTTTAAAATACATGCTGATGACTTAAAAACACGTTTTCGCAATAGAGGTTACCCTTGGCAAGTATTAAAATCAGGATATCAGAGAGCAAGTAATACCAATAGACAAACCTTGTTGTATAAAACTAAGGATATTGCCAGTAATGAAAAGGTACGAATAATAACTACCTACAATGAGAGTTGGAATGACATAAAAGCAGTGTTTTTTAAACATTGGCATCTACTTACTTTAGATAAGGACATCTACCCATATGTAGGCGACTATCCATTATTAACTGCCAAAAAAGCACCCTCTCTTATAGATAGATTGGTGCATAGTCACTATATTAATCATGAGTCTGCAAATTGGCTACAAAGTACTAAACCAAAGAACGGATGTTACCCGTGTAACAAATGTAAAATGTGTAAATATCTATTACGAGGAGGAACAATGACAGATACAAAGGGTGTCCCCCATAAAATGAAAGGATATATCACATGCAAAACTACGGGTGTAGTCTATGTTCTTTCGTGTTCTTGCCCCAGGCAATACGTGGGTAAAACCTACCGTGAGTTTAAAGAAAGAATGAAAGAACATAGGCGTGATATCCTCAAAAAACTTATAAAAACAAGTGGAATTGCACGCCACTTTTGGAATTCCATAATAGTGAGGTTACCAACTTACGTTACATGGGTTTAGAAAGAGTCAGTATTTCTGAAAGAGGTGGTGACTGGGATAATGCCCTCCTTAAAGAGGAATGTAAGTGGATTTTTAATTTGGACACAGTACAACCAAATGGTTTTAATGAAGAGCTAAACTATGCTCCTTTTTTATAGCATTGATAATGACTTATTGTATATGTGCCCTTAATTCACTTATATTCCCCAGTTTTATACCACCCTATGTTCTTTGTATATATTGGTACCATTTAATGCTAATGTCTGGAATTATAATGTGCAATATTAACAGATGTTTATTTATACTTGCTTAGCATCAATTTTTTATTTTGAATCAAATTGTTAATTATCGATTGATCCTTTTCTATGTAAATATAAAGTATTTCATTGCAGATAATCACTGAGTGTTTTTTCCTTTTGAACAATCCTGAGGCCGGCTATGTTTGCACTTTTTTAGTTATTTTTTAGTTTTTTTTGAATTGTTAGACAACTGTATTTAACACCTAACGGGTTAACCATTTCACCTGGCAACTGGATATAAAGTCTAGCTCTGATACACAATAATCACATGCCTGATGAAGCCCAATAGGAATTAAGGTTTTGGGTGAAACACGTGTCGTTTGTTTGTTCACGCCCACAGGAGCTCCGTGAGCATGGTGAATTGTTTGGTGGAGAGCGGTTTACTCCCATGAAGAATTGGCTTACCCTAGACCTGGTTTCTAGGATGGATACAGCAAAGGCAGTGGTCAGCTCATCTGTGGAATTAACCTGATTGTCTGGAAGCAGCACCGCAAATCTTGCCCCGATAAAGCAGGGTCTGTATTACACAAAGCCCGCAGCGGAGGTAAGCGGATATATTGCTCCTAATACTGGATGACTTCAGAGATTAAGGTGAGCTGTCATCAACCCACTGTGAAGGTACGGGGAAGTACTGCCCCACCATAACGGACTGTGGTTTGGTTTCTGTTATACCACGTACTGGCTATCCTGCATCTAACAATCCATATACTGTGTTACTGCTAATGTCAACATATAGCTTGGCAAATAATCATCTAGCTTTTGCTTTTGCTTTCTGACACCGCTACACTTATTCTATTGTTACTTGCATGCGAAGATTACAGCCGCCCACTACTGGACTTTATTAATTCTGACAGAACCGCAGTTTGTTATTGTTATTTGTTTATCTACTTGTTAGGTGTTCATTCCTTCAGTTGTAGTTCATTGTACTAGGCTTTAGGGATAGGACATATGTTATTCGAGTAGTAGTATAATAAACTTAGACTGTTTGTGCATACTGCCTTTGTCTGCATCCTTTGATTGAATGCATAGGTTACCTGAGGGTTGCTGCACAACTTTGGTACATGAGTGCGTGCTGGATTAAGGGTATTTTCTAATACTATTCTTTTCCTTAATTATATATATATATATATATATATATATATATATATATATATACAAAACACGAAAGGGGACTGCACTACTGGGTAACATCCCATGACCCTGCAACATGCTCAGCCCTGGGTGCTCACTGGCACTCACAGGAAGCTGTGCTGTCCCCAGAGTCACAGGCAGTTAACCCCAGACAGGCATGGGTGCAAGGCCCATAGGGAACATTACAAAACAAATTAATACAACACACAGAGAAAGTACAGCACTCACTTACAAGCTCTCAGCTAAGATTAAAAGCAGAAATGAAGGGTTAGTTACCGCATTTGGCCAAATGGGACAAGGTACCCAGGTACCCAGTCCAATCTGAGAGTGCAGTCCCCTTCTGTGTTTTGTATATGTCTAGTGTGATTACATAAGCCTGTGCATCCTTTGTGTGGCTGTTTTAGGGACCCAGGTTTTGGAATGGACCTTGACGAGGTACCTGGGCTTGTCCAATTTGGCCAAATGCGGTAACTAACCCTTCCATTTTTGCTTTTAATCTTAACTGAGAGCTTGTAAGTGAGTGCTGGACTTTCTCTGTGTGTTATATATATATATATATATATATATATATATATATATATATATATATATATATAAATAATTTGTTTTTATATTTCATCTCTCATACATTGGAGCAAAAATTAACAAAAAACTAAAGAAATTTGTGAGGAAGGAACTTGAGTAAAACCAGTGGTTAGTAAGATGATTTGCTTGATAAATTGCACAGTGCAGAGGGAGAAGCTTACTGCTGTCTTTTTACTATGCCTTGGGTGCTGATTTGTTAGATAGACATATTCCCTCCAACAGGCATATCTAATGCTTTGTTGAATAGTTTTGACTGTGTGCCCAGTATTTCAAAACCCCATTTCTTGTTCTGTCCACTACCGGAGTAGTAGCTGCTATAATTAGCCTTTCCTGGATTGTGTCCTGTTGGCTTTTACTTACTATTGTGCCCTGTTGAACAGTATTTGCTTGTTTGTTCTCCTGGCTTACGGCAGCCATTCAACCTGCTGGCTATTCCCTATTTTTCTGTCTTGCTACCCAGTACCTACTGGTCAATACCTGAATCTAGTACCTTGCTGACTTTGTGCTAGATTACAAGTGACGCAGTATATCGAGTTTTCGTGATTGCGAAAACTCTGCTAGAGTTGAGCTTTTTGCACTAGTCAGTTGTGCTCGTATTACAAGTTAAAAAACTTATTTTGCACAAGCAGTAAGCCGATTAGCTCAAAAGTCTGAACATCGAATATCACGTGTTTGTTCACGTATTACCCCATAGATGTCAATGGAAAAAAAAGTGGAAAACAATCAAACACCTGACTATAGCGAAAATGCAATTGCGCTAACCCAACATGAAAATATGAATATTTCATATTCAAATGTTCTTAACATAATGGAATATGTTCTATTTATTCATAATTAAATATTTCTACATATATCTGATGGTTTTTTAAACACACACATAAATATATATATATATTAACGATTATATATAGGTATAGATATGAACAGATATATATCTATATATCTATATATAGGAATATCTATTTAAAAATACATACAGTGGGGCAAAAAAGTATTTAGTCAGCCACCAATTGTGCAAGTTCTCCAACTTAAGAAGATGAGAGAGGCCTGTAATTTTCATCATAGGTATACCTCAACTATGGGAGACAAAATGTGGAAACAAATCCCGAGAATCCCATTGTCTGATTTTTAAAGAATTTATTTGCATATTATGGTGGAAAATAAGTATTTGGTCACCTACAAACAAGCAAGATTTCTGGCTCTCACAGACCTGTATCTTCTTCTTTAAGAGGCTCCTCTGTCCTCCACTGATTACCTGTATTAATGGCACCTGTTTGAACTTGTTGTCAGTATAAAAGACACCTGTCCACAACCTCAAACAGTCACACTCCAAACTCCACTATGGTGAAGACGAAAGAGCTGTCGAAGGACACCAGAAACAAAATTGTAGACCTGCACCAGGCTGGGAAGACTGAATCTGCAATAGGCAAGCAGCTTGGTGTGAGGAAATCAACTGTGGGAGCAATAATTAGAAAATTTAAGACATACAAGACCACTGATAATCTCTCTCGATCTGGGGCTCCACGCAAGATCTCACTCAATGGGGTCAAAATGATCACAAGAACGGTGAGAAAACATCCCAGAACCACACAGGGGGACCTAGTGAATGACCTGCAGAGAGCTGGGACCAATGTAACAAAGGCTACCATCAGTAACACACTATGCTGCCAGGGACTCAGATCCTGCAGTGCCAGACGTGTCCCCCTGCTAAAGCCAGTACATGTCCGGGCCCGTCTGAAGTAGGCTAGAGAGCATTTGGATGATCCAGAAGCGGATTGGGAGAATGTCATATTGTCAGATGAAACCAAAGTAGAACAGTTTGGTAAAAACACAACTCGTCGTGTTTGGAGGAGAGAGAATGCTGAGTTGCAACCAAAGAACACCATACCTACTGTGAAGAAAATTGAGGTGTAACCCAAGGCGCCTACCCTAAGGAGGCTAGGTGTATAAAATGTAAAATCTAATTAAGATTTAAACTTCAGTGTAGTCTAAAAAATGTTTTTAATACAAAAATAAAAATGTTTTACAGATAAAACAAATATACATATAATGTCTCAGGTAAACATACAATGCTTCATGGATCCATGATAAATAACAGTGGAGTAAAATCAAATTTAAATAGAGTAAAACAGTAAAATAGAATGTAGAGGTAATAGTATACAATACTAAGTTATACAATAGCAGCGAAAGATATAGTTTCGGATGATTTTGTTTGGGGATTCTCTGATGGATAAATTAAAATGTGAGGAGAAAAAGTTGAAGATGTGTAAAAAAACTCCTCTAATTGTGTAGGTGAAAGGAACTTCAAAATGTGCTCTAAAAAATCAAAAATAATCCTCAAAAAATATATCTCAAAGAAATATACATATATATTCCACAACAGTGTAGTCCAAATTATTGTGTAGATCAAAACCGGTGAAAAAAATGGAAAAATTAGTGGAGTGAAAAGTCTGAAATGATTCTAATTGTTCCGGTTGCTGAGTTTCCTAAATCCCAGTGGAAAGTATAATAGTTTTTTCAGAAAAAACAGTACAAATGTTGAAAATAAGAGTGTCAATAATGGTGTGAAAAAATATATTGTCAGTAATCCATTATTCCTAAAGATCCTTAACCTTCAATCCAATAAAAAATATTTGCGCAAAAAAGTAGTAGTGCAAAAAACAGAAAAAAACAAAAACAAAAACCAAAAAATAAAAATTAAAAAATTAAAAAACAGAGAACGATAACCTGTAGAGAGAGAAGAGAAAAAAATATAGTGTAGATTGTCCTAAATGTTCAGCAAATAATGAAATAAGGCTTACCAGCTGGTCAACGCGTTTCGGCCCGTGCTAGGCCTTTCTCAAGACTGGTTTTAGTATACTGGTGGCGGCCTTATATAGTTTGTTTGACCGGAAGTGATTTATTACTCACTTCCGGTTTTGCCGATTTTGTTATCTTGTTTTGGGGCTAAATATAGTATAGAGTTGTGTGTAGTTTACTTGTTTTAGTGTGAACTGATAATAAATTCTGACGTTCTGTTGTTTAGAAAGGTTTATTTTGTTGTTAGCCCTTTCCTAATACCTCCGTGGAAAACGTGACGTCACTTCCGGTCTAGGTAATTTTTACGATCGGTTTTATAGATCGTATATGCGAATTGAGTACATATTTCTATTTAGGTCTATATTTCAATGGGAGTCGGGGAATCTATATTTTTCTTATTTTTCCATATTAATTTTCTTAGTGTTGGTAAACATGGGTCCGTAATCGGACCGACCTGATTGGTCATGACGTCACGGTCTCGGGTTGGCGCCTTTGATTGGTTCTGAAAAGGTGGGTTTGCCTAATCCTGCCTTACTATTGGTGTGTGAATAGCCATAATTTTAAGAGCCATAATTTTAAGAGTATGATGTTTCCTTGAACTATAAAAATAGGAGTGCTTTAGTACCAGTGTACTGGTATTTTCTAATGTAGATCTTCTAGGTATCCTGGTGTAATTTTCGCTTTTAATTGTTCAAAAATAAAGAATTTTTTCAACCGTAATGATTGAAACTGTCAGTTGATTTTCAATGGACGTAGCTTTTTGACGAATTGTTCAAATGTTATCTTACGAAAGATGGACTTTAGTTATCGGCGTAGTAGGGGAAGATAATAGTATCTTATATTTTCTTTCTGATGGTGAGAGACATATGTTTTTTTACGAAAAAATGGATATTGATTATCGGCATAACAGGGAAGGGTGGTTATAACTTCTTATTTTCTTTCTAATAGTGAGGGGCATAGAAGGTTTTGGGTACTTATGAGATCTAATTAAGTGGTTTTTCTTCTTTAAAAAGTTTTCTATATATTATACCTTTTCCTAATTTCATTAGTATCTTTTTGGTGATATAGAATCAAGATGTTATCATACTATCTGCCTATAGGGTTCAGCGGAATAAAGAAGAGGGATCAGTACTTACCCTAATAGGATATGTGTATTAACCTAAAATGAATGGTATTGTACACATATCTATAGGTTGAATATATTTGATCCTTACCTATAGGGAGGTTGATGTTCCCTATATGACTTAGGGGACGTCAAGATGTGGGGACTTTTGATGCAATTTGGGTCTCATAAAAGTGTAATTGTGTCATCTTTTAATCTTTATCCTTATTATATATTTTCTGGATGTTCCTTATCAAGGTTGGAATCATAAAATGTAATTTTGAAAAACGAGTGTCTTTGGTCGAAGGGGATTACTTTTCTGAGGTATCTGCTTTTAATTTAAAATTGCTACTCAAGTAGAAGCATATTAAGAGGGATTAGTTCGGTTAGGGAAGCTTCAAATTGTAGTGGGTCTTATTTTTAAAACCCAATATTTGGTTATAGAGTCTTTTTTTTAAAACTGAGATGTCTACTTTAGTAGAAACCTTTTGAGAGGGGCTGATTTGGTTAGGAAGATTCATTTTGTTGTGGATCTATTTTTGATTTAGAATGTCCGATGTAATTAGGTCATGTTGAAAAGGTGCGACAAGTCTTCTTTGTTGTTAAGACCTCTTGGGTATAGACAATCTAGGTTGAAGATCCATCTGGATTCCGCTGTGAGGAGTCTTTTTCCATAGTTCCCTCCTCTCCAATCCTTTTGGATCTTTTGTATCCCTAGGAAGGTCAATTCTTTGGTATTACCTTTGTGTTTATCTACAAAGTGTTTGTATAGCGCTGTATCTGCATTTAGTTTCTCGATCTGGAGCAGATGTTCTCGCATCCTATCTTTCAGGGTTCTAGAGGTCTGGCCTACATATTGTAGGCCACATGAGCATTGGAGCATGTATATAATGCCCTTGTCTTGGCATCTGATTAGATCCTTGATCTTATATGTTTCCTTGGTGTTATGGCAAATGAAGGATGATGCTTTTATACCGTGTTTGCAAGACTTGCATGATATGCACGGGAAGAATCCTTTAAGTTCTTTTCCAAACACATTTGTAATTTTGGCAGTCTTTTTCTTCGGTATGCTCGGGGCTAGTTTGTTTTTTAGGTTCTTGGTTTTTCTGTAAATGAACCTAGGTTGAATAGGGAGTTTCTCACCTATCAGATCATCGTCTTTTAGTATGCCCCAATGTTTTTTAAATATTTTCTCAATGATATTTTTGTTATCACTGTACTCTGTAATCATCGCTATATCCAGTGACTCTTCATTTGTTGTTGTTTTTGGTTTTTTATATTTGGTGAGGGTGGATCTGTCGATCATCCTGACCTCTTGAATTTTCTGGTCCAATTCTGTCTCGTTGTACCCTCTCTCAAGAAATTTATGTTTTATCGTTGTTGCCTGTTCTTCCCATTTGTCTACAGTGGAACAGTTTTTCCTCATTCTTAACAGTTGACTCTTTGGTATGTTATTTTTCCAATTGTAATGGTGGCAACTAGTCATGTGTATATAGTTATTGCTGTCCACTTGTTTAAAGTGGGTTGAGGTCTCTAGCTTTCCGTTTTTCACTTCGATTTTTAAATCGAGGAAGATTATGTCGGTCTGGCTACTGGTATATGTAAAATGTAGGTTATTCTTGTTTTTATTCATGATTTCAAAGGTGAAGTCAAGATCCGATTGTGTCCCCTTCCAGACTATAAGTATATCGTCGATATAACGGCGGTAGAGGACCAGGTCCGCGCTAGCTGGGCAGGATTCCCAAAAGATATGCTCCCATTTACCCATATATAGGTTGGCATAGCTAGGCGCGAACCTGGTCCCCATTGCCGTTCCACAAATTTGTTGGTAATACTGTCCGTTATTACAAAAGTAGTTGTGTTGTAATATATACTTGATACTATCTAGAATGAATCTTCTTTGTTCATCTACGACTTCGTTGTCCTTTTTCAGGAAGTAATCTACCCCTTCAATTCCTTCTTGGTGAGGAATACAGGTGTATAATGATGTGACATCACAACTGGCTAAAATAAAGCCTTCTTCCCATGTTATATCTTCCAGTAGATTCAAGACCTGGGTAGAGTCTTTCAGGTAAGAGGGAAGTTGTTGAACATACCTCTGTAGATTCAGGTCAACGTATTCAGATAAATTGCTACTGAGTGATCCGATGCCTGAAATAATCGGTCTTCCGGGGGGGTTTTGCAGTGTTTTATGAATCTTGGGTAAGTGATATATCACGGGGGTTATGGGATGATTTATGTTAATATATTTGTATTCTTTCCCATGTTTACCAACACTAAGAAAATTAATATGGAAAAATAAGAAAAATATAGATTACCCGACTCCCATTGAAATATAGACCTAAATAGAAATATGTACTCAATTCGCATATACGATCTATAAAACCGATCGTAAAAATTACCTAGACCGGAAGTGACGTCACGTTTTCCACGGAGGTATTAGGAAAGGGCTAACAACAAAAGAAACCTTTCTAAACAACAGAACGTCAGAATTTATTATCAGTTCACACTAAAACAAGTAAACTACACACAACTCTATACTATATTTAGCCCCAAAACAAGATAACAAAATCGGCAAAACCGGAAGTGAGTAATAAATCACTTCCGGTCAAACAAACTATATAAGGCCGCCACCAGTATACTAAAACCAGTCTTGAGAAAGGCCTAGCATGGGCCGACACGCGTTGACCAGCTGGTAAGCCTTATTTCATTATTTGCTGAACATTTAGGACAATCTACACTATATTTTTTTCTCTTCTCTCTCTACAGGTTATCGTTCTCTGTTTTTTAATTTTTTAATTTTTATTTTTTGGTTTTTGTTTTTGTTTTTTTCTGTTTTTTGCACTACTACTTTTTTGCGCAAATATTTTTTATTGGATTGAAGGTTAAGGATCTTTAGGAATAATGGATTACTGACAATATATTTTTTCACACCATTATTGACACTCTTATTTTCAACATTTGTACTGTTTTTTCTGAAAAAACTATTATACTTTCCACTGGGATTTAGGAAACTCAGCAACCGGAACAATTAGAATCATTTCAGACTTTTCACTCCACTAATTTTTCCATTTTTTTCACCGGTTTTGATCTACACAATAATTTGGACTACACTGTTGTGGAATATATATGTATATTTCTTTGAGATATATTTTTTGAGGATTATTTTTGATTTTTTTAGAGCACATTTTGAAGTTCCTTTCACCTACACAATTAGAGGAGTTTTTTTACACATCTTCAACTTTTTCTCCTCACATTTTAATTTATCCATCAGAGAATCCCCAAACAAAATCATCCGAAACTATATCTTTCGCTGCTATTGTATAACTTAGTATTGTATACTATTACCTCTACATTCTATTTTACTGTTTTACTCTATTTAAATTTGATTTTACTCCACTGTTATTTATCATGGATCCATGAAGCATTGTATGTTTACCTGAGACATTATATGTATATTTGTTTTATCTGTAAAACATTTTTATTTTTGTATTAAAAACATTTTTTAGACTACACTGAAGTTTAAATCTTAATTAGATTTTACATTTTATACACCTAGCCTCCTTAGGGTAGGCGCCTTGGGTTACACCTCAATTTTCTTCTTGTACATTGGGTAACAGCTAGGATTACCCCTTCCCCGGGCATATAGGTTGTCAATAGGCGCAGAGGTTAATCTTTTCTAATATACCTACTGTGAAGCATGGGGATGGCAACATCATGCTTTGGGGCTGTTTCTCTGCAAAGGGAACAGGATGACTTATCTGTGTACATGAAAGAATGAATGGGGCCATGTATCATGAGATTTTGAGTGCATACCATCAGCAAGGGCATTGAAGATGACACGTGGCTGGGTCTTTCAGCATGACCATGATCCCAAAAACACCACCCGGGCAACGAAGGAGTGGCTTCATAAGAAGCATTTCAAGGTCCTGGAGTGGCCTAGTTAGTCTCCAGATCTCAACCCCATAGAAAAGTTTTGGAGGGAGTTGAAAGTCTGTGTTGCCCAGCGACAGCCCCAAAACATCACTGCTCTAGAGGAGATCTGCATGTAGGAATGGGCCAACATACCAGCAACAGTGTGTGACAACCTTGTGAAGACTTACAGAAAACGTATGACCTCTGTCATTGCCAACAAAGGATATATAACACAGTATTGAGATGAACTTTTGATATTGACCAAATACTTATTTTCCACCATAATATGCAAATGCATTCTTTCTAAATCAGACAATGTGATTGTCTGGATTTGTTTCCACATTTTGTCTCTCATAGTTGAGGTATACCTATGATGAAAATTACAGGCCTCTTGCATCTTCTTAAGTGGGAGAACTTGCACAATTGGTGGCTGACTAAATACTTTTTTGCCCCACTGTAGAACATATGTGCAGGACATTAAACATATATAAATATACACGTACAAATACATCTTTAGCAATGTATCTGTATGTATCTCTATGTTAAAGTACTTTGGCAGATGTTTTTTTCTAACACCCGAGATCTCATATCTTTGAGCCCTTATAACTTTTTTGCAATATTTTTTAACATAATTTTTATTATATGGTTTTATTTTGAGCATATCTGTACTTTGTAATGTGTTTTGTGCAACTTTTTAGTTTCGCAAAACAGTTAACCATTAATCTGAGATTGCGGTAAGAATTGTAGCGTAAATCGTGATTGCATTAGTGCAATCGCGATTTCGCTCAACTTGTAATATAAGTACGATAAAAACATATCGATTTTGATATCGCTTGCGCAAAAACATTTGAGTCTCACTTGTAATCTATCCCTTTATCTGCTATGGTGTATGCAGGCTATTACCCAATTGCTTACATTCTAGTTGTCAACTCCTGCTGCTGTAATTGGCTAGCTGCTCTTGCCACTGTGTATGCTGATCATTACCTGTAACTTGTATTTTGTTGCTCATGTTCTACCATTGTTTTTTGCTTTTCCTATTTTCTGTCTATGCTTGCTACTGTCACAAACACAGCTTGAAAAGTTCAAGTGGTGTAGCTGTTTTCTGACTTTGTAATGCTTGCAACTGTGAAGTGAACCATTACCTACTACTGGTATCCTTATGGTAATATTCTTTCATTGTTATCTACTGGTTACTTTGTCACATAGGTTTGGCTGGTCTATTCCTGCCATTGTTACCTGTTGGTCATACCTGTAATTGAATCTGCTGGTCATTACCTGTTTACTAGTCATTATACTGAGTGACCAAATCTGCTTCTACACCAGCGGGTGATTTCCTTACCGTGAGCTAAGATTAAACAATTATCTACAAGAAACCCTCGCTGTAGTGCCTGCTTACTTCTTGTATTCTGGATTAAGATTAAACAATGCTGGCGGTTGTTACCTGTCCTTGAGTGCTGCTGTCCTTTGAAAGAGTATTGGGCCTTATCTTGTGGAGAAATATCTTTGAATAACATAGATATGTTTCACTATTAAAGCTTCAAGATCTAGTTTGTCATTTTTAAATCTACCTCTATATACCCTGCATATACAATAACTGACAGATTTTTGTTTATCATCAAAGAAAGTAAAGTGAAGACTAATTTTATTTGGAACATACCATGTAGTAGCCAAATTTATTTTGTGATCCTTTTATCCTTTTATGGATGAATACAATATTTCAATAAATGTGGGAAAAAATCTGTTATGGCATTTAAATATTTATGTAAATATTTTTCAACTGTTCTACAACCTTTTTATCTGTTCCCCTAAGTATGCAAGCTCACAAGTTCCACTATCCTTTAGATCACCTTCCCGCTATCCTGTAGATCACCTTTCCGCTATCCTGTAGATCACCTTCCTGTAAGGTGATCTACAACAATCAGCAACTCACTACCCATTTATGTAGTCTATTATTGCTTCTTGTACATGTCACCATTTGTGTATTGCACCTAAGTCTATAATATGGATTATGTTGGTGTTTTACAAATTCATAATAATAATAACAACAATAATAATACAATGAAATAATTGTTTGACTGATCTTAATGTTGTCTTGTGTAATCAGTTTACAGCTTAAAAAAATCTGAGCTGCACATTTATCTTTTAAAAATGCCTTTTGTTACCTCACTATCCAGTAACTTTAGTGGATCCAGTGATTCCTCCAATAAAAATGCATACACTTTTCATCTGAGATGAAATGTGTTCTGCATTGTTGACATGAATCTACTGTTTAGTCAGGACCAAAACTTCTCAATAAATTGTTTCATCTCTACTCATCTGACAATTTAAGAACCATAAAGTGCTGAATAGTTTTTACTTTATAGCTCTAGGTGGTTAAGGGTTTAATTACATGCAATATAAGGCAGTCAGAATCTATGTGATGGATAATGTACTGCTGAAATGGATGACTAGCTTGAGGGCTTTACTTACCATAGTTTAAACCACTGGGTACATGTCATGGAGGTCTCACGGACTGAATGTGAGTATACATAGTGTAATTCTATACCCTCTAAATACTTGTATCACTGTAAAGGCTAATTAGTTTGTAACATGAAACATTGCAAAAACATAATAGCCACACAGTTCACTCTGAAGTTTCTATACATAGGTTAAAAAATAAAGTATGTTTATGTCAACATGTATATACTCTGTTTATAATATGTGACATTGAAACATCAAATTACTTATTTTAACAACAAACTTTTATTTATATATATATATATATATATATATATATATATATATATATATATATATATATATATATATATATATATATATATATATATATATAGATTCATTTAAGTTTTAGATTGAAGAATTTCAAAGAAAATAATTTATAGTTGCTTAACTTTGCATTGTACTTAAAATCCCAAAATGAAATATCATAACAGCATTATAGCCTTAACATGTTTTGTAATACTTTATCTTATTGTAATAAAAACTATTATGGAATACTGATTACCATAAATCTGTGTAGCAAAATATGCACTATGTATTTAAATTATTCATAAACACAACATCAATAAAAACAAGAGATTAAAACACAACAAAAGAAAAATAAATTAAATGTTTTGCTTATTTCTTAGCCATATTTTGTACACATTACATTTTAGTGCAATTACATAATCTATTTGTGAAAAATACGTTTTTTTAAGAAATTTTGCATAATAAAATGCATTTATAGAATACAAATTAAGTATTTATGATGATAAAAAAGGAAACTTTATCTCATCAATGTTTAACTATAATAATAATAAAAATAATACTATTTCAGATAAAGTATAATTCCTGGTATACTTTTATATCATTATCAGATTTAGTTAAAGTTGGAAATGTATGTTACTTTATTAATGTATTATATTTAATGACAGTTTTGTTTTAATGTTTGTATTTCACAGACCAATAAATAATAATAAAAAAAAAAGGATTTGTCTTACAAATGTAGAGGATACTTTTAAGTAAAGTTTTAATGAATTATTGACCAGTATTCATATTATTTACTGCAAGCAAAAACAAACAAATAATTAATTAAACATCTGCAACAAAATTTGATACAGGTTTCCTTAGAAATTCACTGAATCTAGCTCTTATTTGCTGAAAGCAAACTTCTTTAAGGATTTTTAAATATTCCTTGAAAATAAATTAGACAGTTCATTTATTTGTGATTTTTCTTTTTTATATTATACTATGTTTATTTAAGTAGGATTTTAAAAATAAAAATACATAGACCCTAATATTTTTAGTCGTTTTGCTAATCTCCTTACATATTGGTTCTGATTTAAGTTACTAATTAGTACTTGAAAAGCTTAAAGTTTCATTCTTTAAAAACCTAATATTAAGACTATAATAAAGCTGTTTATGTAATGGGGATATGTACAATAAGGTTATAAATTGAACACAAATTAAGTGCCACAAGGTTTCCTACTGTGCTAATTTTATGATTCTTTTCAACTCATTTAAAGTTGAATGTTGGCAATGGAAGAATGCTGTTTAGCACACTGGATGGAGAGATTAACTGAAAGTGTCGATTTATGAGCTGCTTTTTCCGTGAGAAGTAATTATTTATTACCAATGCATTGTATGCCCTGGGGTTCTGAAGGGTTAATGATTGATGCATTAAAAAAAGAAAAAAAGTCTTATAAAGGAGATTATAAAAATACAAAATTTGTATTTGTGTACAAAGCTACCTGATTAATAGTTTGTGAGTATGAATTTTAAGCTTTTTAGGAACGGTACCCATTGTTTTCTTGAGCTGTTATATCATAATGTTCCCTATATTCCCTATATTATTATTATTATTATTATTAATAATACAATATTGTGTTATACAGTAGAATACGTCAGAACTTTATAAACTAATAAAAAAAAATTATTAGTAGTAATTGTATTATTAGCAGTACTTATAATGTCAGTATTATTAGTATTAATATTATCACCTTCCAAAACAAACGCCAAGGGGTTGATCAAAATCCTTTAGAAAAACATATAAAATCATTTATCTAAAAAAATATCCTAAATATTAACGGCGATTTTCTGTTGAAAAACATTAGATACATTTTTCCAAAGGATTGTGTTCAATCCCTTAATTTGATCTACCTTTCCTAACGTTCTTAAAAATTAACTTTCAAGGAAGATATCATCAAGCCTAAATAATCTTCTAATACATACATTAATACTAAGTCTTACATTGAAGGGATACTATAAATTAAATAGAAACAAATACACCATTTGTTTTCTAACTACAGAAAAAAACCTATAATTAGTTTCATATTTTTGTATGCAAATTAATCTGTAGAACAAAAACGCACAAAATGTAAGTAATTGTTACACTTTATTCAATGTTTAAATATTTGTGATTTTCTATATTTATGTGTGCATATATTCTGTAGTACAGTTTAATGTAAGCCCTTTAATATTTTGTATGCATAAACATTTGGTAATTAGAGAAGAATGATAATTTGCAAGGTATTAATTCTTTAAACATTTAAATCAAAATCACCCCTTCATGATAATGCTTTAGTTTTACTTTCAGTAAGGAGTTAAGGAGCCAAAGCTTTTAGCATCTAATTTCACTCTCACACAGCCCATTATAACATGCATAAACAAGGATGACAAGTTGAGATTAATGAGAGTCCCAGAGTGACAGAACAATTTAATTGTCAGAAATCATAGAAGCTGAACTTTGCCAGTATATTTATATAAGACTGCCACAGTCTAAAATACATCCTTAATTGATTATGACCAATCAGTAATAACAAAGAATGAAGCTTTGTAATATACTAATAATCCACAGTACACAAAAGGTTCACCCAATATTAAGTGGGAAATGTTACATTTACATGATAAATATCTAAGGGTCTAGTTATTTTATTTTTCACTGTGGAATGAACACTGCACTTACAAATGGTGTGTGTGTCTGTTTATACACATACACACACATATATTTGTGTGGGTGTTTATAAATGCAGTAATAATGTGTGAATCTCACAATTAAGAAAATAATAACTAAACCCTTGTATATATATATATATATATATATATATATATATATATATGTGTTTGTGTGTGTGTCTAAGCAGGGTCCAGGGCCCTCTTCCTCCTCTACTGATTGTATTGATTTGATTTCCTTATAAATCTGTATTTCTTTACTTATTTCACAATGACTCAGTGATTGTGTGCCGCTACACATGTATCCTGCATTAATGAATATTGAGTACTGCAATAAACCATTAACTTTTGGTAAAATGAAAGGGTATAACTACTTACTACATTGTATAGTTTTGTTTATGAACATGTGATGTGTGTGTATTTATACACAAACGAAGGGCTAAATCACAAGTGGATCAGTATTTAACGCTCCCGCTCATGCACTAACTACACTAGACATAAGCTTTTTTGTGTACTTCGGGTAGTGCTTGTATAACAAGTTGAAAGTAAAAAGTTATTGATCGTACGTTAACCTGACATGCATAAAAAGCAGAAGTTAGAATATTGCGCATGCTTTAACGTATTCCCCCATAGAAGTCAACGGAGCAAAAAAAGTGGAAAATAAATTTAATACGCTACCTGTTAGTAAACCCGATCACATATTCTCAAGTGCACTAACCTATCATGAAAATATAATTATTTTACATTCCAATGTTCTTCACATAGAAGACTATCTTATATTTATTCATAAATACATATTTCTATATATATATCTGATGGTATTTTGGTACAACATATATCTAACAGTTTTTCAAATTTCTAGTGGTCCACTAGTGCCAGACTTAGAACTTTGACTTTTTTCTGTCTTTCACATTGCGTGGACTAGTAACTTTATCCCTCTGGGCTAGCGGCTTTTAACCCCTGACTAGCAAACCATAGTGATATTTTTCCACCCCAACTTATATATATATAAATGATTATATATATAGGTATAGATACATGCATATAACATATTCTGCAAGGTGTAATTGGAATGTGAAATGTTTGCAGTAAATAAATAGTTAAACCCTTTATTAAATATGAATATTGCATAAATATGACTTTTCTTAAAACAAAAACAGAGACAGATGCGCCACATGGCCCAATATTGTTTGTTCCAAAAGATAGATGTAGACAAAAAAGTGCAGAGTTACACTCACATGTGTTGTAGCACTCCAAATAGTGCAGAGGGAGCAGTCTGGGATCTCTAACAGTCACCCAGCAGACCAACCTCTTGGGATAGATGGATAATCTGTAGTGTGGAAATACGAGAAGACACAAAAGTGCCTATATGGCCTAGTACAGTTTGGATCCAGGAGTATATAGTTTAGAGTGGTATGGTATATACTCACATTTGGTGTAGCATCTCCAATGATGCTAGTAAGGCAGGAAGGGATCAATACAGTCACCCAACAGACTTTAACAAGGCAAACAGCGTATACCAGGATTCCAGGGAGTCCAATGGGACAAAATGATATTGATCCAATAAAAGAGGTGCAGCAAGTGTTTTGTATAAAAAGTATCAAAACTTTACTAAAAATAATTTTAAAACAAGCGACGTGTTTCTCAGCAACAAGCTGTTTCATCAGGCTTACCTTGCTTTCATCTACTTGACTGCAAAAGTCTCTAATGCACTTATACTTATAGGTCTATATATGCATATATATGTATTTATATGTGTATATATGTTTGTAAATACATATATATATATACACATAAAAATACATCTGTACACAGACACACACACACACACATATATATATGCATACATAAACATATTTAGACATGTGTGTGTATGTATCTCTATGTTATAGCCCTTTGCCTGTCACAGATGGCATCAGAACCTCGCGCAGTGAAGGAGGTAAGTGACACAGCGATGGGCAGTATTTTTATATATATATATATATATATATATATATATATATATATATATATATATATATATATATACTGTATATATATATACACATATTAACACATAAATATATATGTATTAAATCATATACATATATATTTATTTACATTGCGGTCTATAGGAACACACAGTTCCCATAGAACACAATGTAAAGGCACTTTTTGGTGCCTTTTTTTCTAACACCAACTTTAAAGCCCCCAAACTGCCTAGTGCAGTTTATTTTTATTAAATATCTCCAGTGAAGTCTATGGGAAGAAAAAGCACATTCACAATATTTGAAGTCTTGGAAGTTAACTTAGCACACGTCGGGTTTTGCTTGCACACAAACTTTTTACTTTCAACTTGTAAAAGTAAAAGCTTACTTCAAAGAAAGTTTAAGCTCTAACGGGAGCACTACATATCGCACCACTTGTAATCTCGCACTATATTTATTAACCCCTTAAGGACCAGCGACGTACCCTGTATGTTGCTGCCATTTTTTCGGACTTGATTGTTTTATAGCGTGGTCTTGCCACCAGCGTTGAGACTGCTCTATTCCACAAAGCCTGCTGGAGGGAGTGCATTAATAGCGTCTTCTTGTTAGACTTGTGCTATTATGTCCTGAAAAAAACCTTAACGACCAGTGACATACAGGGTACATTGTGGTCATTAAGGGGTTAAATAGACCAACATTTACTTTTTGATAAGTGATATTTAGAGTAGTATTTCTTATCTATAAAAAAAAACATATTTTAATATATAATTTTGCATTCAGCATCTCATTGTTGGTTAAACAAGCACTATTATCAAATATTATATAACATATTCTTCAGAAAGATTTAGTAACACAAAAAGAGAAAAACATTGATTTTGGACTAGAAACAATAATTTTTCCTGTTATCTCCTACTATGAAATATGCAAGTTCTTTAAGTTTCTTTGAATAATTACAATTTTCCAGGTTATTTTACATGTTATTCATCTTGGACATATTTAATTTGGAAGGGCTGAATTGAAAAACAGCAATGTCACTCTTTGGTCACATGGCAATCTGGTATTTCTTTCTCTCCTTTAAAAAAACTGGCAGCGTTGGCTCAAAAAGACATTTATAAGCATTTTGATAATGCAAAAATGCGTAGTCACAATTAGAAGTGATATAATCAATTACTTATTTTTTGTGGTAATTTATATTTGTAGTTTAATCTTGTTTAAAACTCATAAACTCACAAACAGTTTGTAAATGTTGAAGACATGAGGCCTGCATGTTTTAGAAGATAAGAGTTTACCTTTGCTGACCGAAGCCATTATCCCAATAAACTAGTGGATATACTACTAAGACTCAGCGTGTTCTTTTTTCCTCATCTCATATGTTTTAGAAGATAGCTTGACATCTATACTTTGAGGTGCAACCCATTTTTAAAGAAATATATATTTTATTTGTTGTGTGTTCCAATCTTATTTAGGTACCTGGGATTTATTCTCAATGACCCAGAGGACCTTGTTGCCTCTAGGCCTTTGACAGAAGATAAGGCTCCTACAGTTTGCCACTATTTCTACCAAATATAATCTTAAAAGGATACTAAACCCAATTTTTTCTTTCATGATTCAGATAGAGCATGTAATTTTAAGCAACTTTCTAATTTACTCCTTTTATCATTCTTTTTTTTCATTCTCTTGGTGTCTTTATTTGAAAAACAAGAATGCAAGTTTAAGAGCTGGCCCATTTTTTTTAAATGAAGCCACCAATCAGCAAGCACTACCCAGGGTGTTGAACCAAAAATTGGCCGGCTCCTAAGCCCTAAGCTTACATTCCTGCTTTTCAAATAAAGATAGCAAGAGAACAAAGAAAAAATGATAATAGGAGTAAATTAGAAAGTTGCTTACAATTGCATGCTCTATCTGAATCATGAAAGAAAGAAAAAAATGGGTTTAGAATCTTTTTCATTTAAGGGACAATAAGCACCTTTTAATTACAATATTTTTTTTTCTGCTATTTTGCAACAAATTAACAGACTAGATGAGTGTGAAACATTTTCGAATGCATTAACACCTTATTTGCTGCAACTGTTTTTCAATTGCCATTCTCCACTTACCACTTGACTTATTTGGAAAAGCCAATCAGGGCTTGTAGCTAAAGTAGACACATCTAGCCACTGCCATTTTGATAGCAAACATTTTGCAGTTTCTAATGTGATAATCTTTGTTGGGGTCAATTAGGGACAGAGAAGTTGCAGTGTTTGGCTTGTGAAACTTCTTAGAATTGGAGATTCAGGTAAAGAACAGATATTTATAAACTTTTTTTGGTGACAATAGAGTAATGCAAATATGGAAAAAAAAATGTTCTGGATCATGACTTTAAAATGAGCTTTGTTACTTATTTTGTTCAAGTCTTTCTAATATATATTTTATAATGTAAGCATTTTGTTACACTTCAACTTAGTGAATACATATAAACCATAAGTTGACAAAAAAAAAAATCTATTTTGTATTCCAGACCCAAGCACATGACTTCACTGGGAAAGTATGTGAAAGACACTTTGGAAATAAATATGCAGTAGAAATTACAACTCTGTCTAAATGACCCTCTACCTTGGAATGTCTAGAAGTATGAGAATCATAAGGTCAAAAAATATGTGCAGGCCTAGTGCCTTAAAAACTATGATTCCTTATTTGGAATCTGTACAGACATGAAAGCTGAAGTTGTATAAACTAAAAGGAAGATTTTTCCTGCTGCTTTCATGCCGAGTCCTTGACCTATCCCATTTATAGTTTCCTTTAAGATACCATGCATTGCAAGTTCATTTGTTTCCTAGTATTCTTCCAACAATGATTTTCAAAACTAGCCAGTTCTTCATACAAAGCTGAGATATGTAAGCAGAAGCCAGAGATTTATAGGCTAGTAAAAGTCTATGTTATTAATGGATAGTTTGCAATTGCATAAGTTAAACAATAGCAATATAAGGCTTTAAATTCACATTTGCTTTTTGAAATGTATTCAAACTTTGGTGCCTAAACATTTTTTTAAACCAGACACCAGAATTAAAATGTTATGTTGTTTGTAGATATTCTTGACGGGTTTGAAATATTTCAGATGTTATGAAATTTATGGCTAAACCAAATACAATGATAAATGTATTATTTTGTATTCAAGCTATTTTAATCGTATGAACAATGACTTGCAACTGAAATATCAATTTTGTAAATAAATGACAGCCATGAGCACAAAACGATGAACATATTAATATTAATTTTATTTGAAAATGAATATTGCCACATTTAAGGCCAAATAAAATAGGTAAACAATGTAAAAATACAAATGTAAATATAATAAATTTGTGTATATACAAGCATATATTAATTATAATTAACATATTTGTTTAAATATATCTTTACATGTGACCAACTTAGTTGAACGACTTAACTTGAGCATGAAAAAAAAATCTTATTTGCTTTTCGAAAACGTAAAATATCCACACTGGCTAAATCATGGTTGCTTACGTTTAGAACCAAAGATTCTTTAGAGTGTGAAGAGTATAGTATAGATGATGAAGGAGAAGATTTTCATCCTTCTTAATAAGAAGTGTGTAATTCAAGATTTCAGGTTTCAAAATCACTGTAAAAACCCGAGGGGCTAAAGGAAGTCAGAAAGGGAGGCAAGTAAACTGCCATTAAAAAGGTAGAAAAAAAATACTGATAATTATATATAGGCAATGTTAAAGGGAGATGAAAACCAATGTTTTTCTTTCATGATTTAGAGAGAGCATGCAATTTTAAACAACTTTCCAATTTACTTCTATTATCTAATTTTTTTATCTCTAGTTACCCTTTGTTGAAAAGCATACCTAGGTAGGATCAGGAGCTGCTGATTAGTGGCTGCATATATACATCTCATGTCATTGGCTGACTCATGTGCATTACTGTTTCTTCAACAAAGGATACCAAGACAGTGAAGCAAGTAAGATAATTGAAGTAAACTGGACAGCTGTTTAAAATTGTATTCTCTATCTGAATCATGATATGAAATGGGGTTTCATATCCCTTTAAATGTGCATCTCTCAAGTTTTAGCTGAAATACCATTCCTTGCCCTGAAGTCAGCCTCTGAGGAGATGAACTGCCACTATCTTTGTTGAAAAGATGGACTTACTCTATCTTCAAATTATTTTAAAACACAAGGACATTTGGTTCTTTTAGTTTGATATATGATCTGAACTAATCATTTTTTATAAGGACATTATTGCTTAAGAATAATTTTCCATGGTAGTAGTTTTATGGCTTTTTTTGTGAGGAAGGTCATCTAGTAGGTCTTAACTGGTAAAATGAATTGTTGCAGAAAGAAAACATTGGACTGGGTAAGAGGGTAAGATGTGAAATAATCTTCAAAACTTTCACTGATTCCAAAATTCATTAATTTACTGTAATTAAAGGGACATGAAACCTCCCAAAAATATTTCATGATTCAGATAGAGAATACAATTTTAAACAACTTTCCAATTTACTTCTATTATTTAATTTGCTTCCTTCTCTTGTTATCCTTTGCTGAAAGGTTTATCTAGGCAAGCTCAGGGGCAGCAGAGAGCCTAGGTTCTAGCTGTTGATTGGTGGCTGCATATATATATTGATTGTGATTGGCTCACCCATGTGTTCAGTTAGAAACCATTAGAGCATTGCTGCTCCTTCAACAACTTATACAAAGAGAATGAAATAGGTTAGATAATAGAAGTAAATTAGAAAGTTGTTTAAAATTGTATTCTCTATCTGAATAATGAAATCATTTTTTGGGGTTTCATGTCCCTTTAAAGTTCAGTTTTATGAAAACTTGGTTAGCTATTTGTGATGGGAAAGAAAATAGAGGAAAGTGTAAAAGTGGAAGTAACTAATTATGTGATCTGTGTTGAGTCTTGGAGACCCTGGAGTTCCAGGGTCTGTAATGTTTTTAAAACAAGACTCTGACTGGAAATCAATATACTTAATTAAAATAAAGAATACTCTACATTGTAAGCAGGGACTGAGAAGGGTTAAGGTAAATTTCCTGCCCATTTTGTTTAAGTTATTAATCCTCAGTTTAACACTCAAAATGTCTTAAAGAATTAATAAACAATAAAACAAAAAAATTAAAGTGTTATTACTTGATGTCCAGCTTAAAAATATACGTCTTCCACTTCTTCATGATCATCAGTAATGTGTCCTGCTTCATGAATTCCTCTCTTCATGGTCTGGGTCTTCTAAGGTATTGTCTTCTATACATATTGGGGTAGAGTTAACAAGCAGATCACTGGAAACAGGAGCGGTCATAAGATAATTCGGCCCCATAGTATAAATAAAAAAAGTTATTTCTGAATTGCTAAGCAAATTAACAATTGTTGGATGGGTGGGCTCAATGTAAAAATAGAGCATTTGCACTCTTCTAATGGCTAACAAGTGATTTATTACAGGGGAAATAAACACCTTGTGATTACAAGTCTTTTATGTTATCTTGCAATAACATACCAGGCAAATGTGCATGTTCTGAATACATTCACATCTTGTTTGTTGCAATTGGTTTTCAATGGTCTTGCCTTATTTGGAAGAGCAAATACAGACTTCCCACCACTTGTCTTATTGAAGGGACTATTTAAGACTTGCTTTTTGGGATAGACACTGGTAGCCTTTGTCAGTTTGTTAGCAAATTTGAGTAGTTATGTTTAAGAGAACAATAAAGATAGGTCAAGCAGAGGGGTCTATAGGTTTTTAGAGGAGATTTTGTGCCAGGGAATCAGCTACCAGGGTTAGACTAAGCTGGTTAGAGTTTAACTGTGATTTGGGGGACAAAAATAGTTATAATTAATACAGGTGTCAGTCATCTTAGTATTGACCTCACTGAATATCATTGGCACATTTTGAGAACAAGAGTGAACCAGGTGCATTGAAGGTTTCCCATTAAAGTTTAGACATAAGGCATCATTTTTTTATATTGAGAGTCTCTAGATAGTAGGGTCATGATCCATTATATTCCTTTATTCTGGGGAAGAAGACTATGTGTTCTAGATGTTTGCATAGCCATTATTGGTTATTATTTAGTGCAAATCTCTTTCATTTTTCTGTGAAATTATGTAATATTGCCCATGCATTTTGGTTCAATAATTTTCCTTTATAGGGGTGATGGCATTCCTTGCATTATTTTTCAGTCAAATTAATTTTTGTGTACCAGGAGAAAAGGAAGGAAGGGGTAAATGCTTAACGAATTTTGGTACAGAAACTCTCACCTAGATTTAGATTTTTGTGTTAGCCGTCCAAACCAGTGTTAAGGAGTCCTAACGCTGCTTTTGGCCGCCCGCTGGTATTTAGAGTCAGCCAGGAAAGGGTCTAACGCTCACTTTCCAGCCGTGACTTTTCCATACCGCAGATCCCCTTACGTCAATTGCGTATCCTATCTTTTCAATGGGATCTTTCTAACGCTGGTATTTAGAGTCTTGGCTGAAGTGAGCGTTAGAAATCTAACGACAAAACTCCAGCCGCAGAAAAAAGTCAGGAGATAAGAGCTTTATGGGCTAACGCCGGTTCATAAAGCTCTTAACTACTGTGCTCTAAAGTACACTAACACCCATAAACTACCTATGCACCCCTAAACCGAGGTCCCCCCACATCGCCGCCACTATAATTAAATATTTTAACCATTAATCTGCCGACCGCACACCGCCGCAACCTACATTATCCCTATGTACCCCTAATCTGCTGCCCCTAACATCGCAGACACCTACATAATATTTATTAACCCCTAATCTACCCCCCCAACGTCGCCGCTACCTACCTAGACTTATTAACCCCTAATCTGCCGAAAGGACCTCGCCGCCACTATAATAAATGTATTAACCCCTAAACCGCCTCACTCCCATCTCAAAAACCCTATAATAAATAGTATTAACCCCTAATCTGCCCTCCCTAACATCGCTGACACCTAACTTCAAGTATTAACCCCTAATCTGCCCTCCCTAACATCGCCGACACCTAACTTCAAGTATTAACCCCTAATCTGCCGACCGGACCTCGCCGCTACTCTAATAAATGTATTAACCCCTAAAGCTAAATCTAACCCTAACCCTAACACCCCCCTAAGTTAAATATAATTTAAATCTAACGAAATAAAATAAATATTATTAAATAAATTAATCCTATTTAAAGCTAAATACTTACCTGTAAAATAAACCATAATATAGCTACAATATAACAAATAATTATACTGTAGCTATTTTAGGATTTATATTTATTTTACAGGCAACTTTGTATTTATTTTAACTAGGTACAATAGCTATTAAATAGTTATTTACTATTTAATAGCTACCTAGTTAAAATAATTACAAAATTACCTTTAAAATAAATCCTAACCTAAGTTACAATTAAACCTAACACTACACTATCAATAAATTAATTAACTAAACTACCTACAATTATCTACAATTAAATCAACTAAACTAAATTACAAAAACAAACAGTATATTACAAAAAAAAAAAAGATTACAAGAATTTTAAACTAATTACACCTACTCTAAGCCCCCTAAAAAAATAACAAAGCCCCCCAAAATAAAAAAATGCCCTACCCTATTCTAAAATAAAAAGTTATCAGCTCTTTTACCTTACCAGCCCTTAAAAGGGCCTTTTGCGGGGCATGCCCCAAAGTCATCAGCTCTTTTGCATTTAAAAAAAACATACAATACCCCCCCCAACATTACAACCCACCACCAACATACCCCTAATCTAACCCAGACCCCCCTTAAAAAACCTAACACTAAGCCCCTGAAGATCTCCCTACCTTTACCTTCACCACACCGGGTATCACCGATCCGTCCAGAAGATGGTCCGAAGTCTTCATCCTATCCGGCAAGAAGAGGACATCCGGACCAGTAGACATGTTCATCCAGGCCTCGTCTTCTATCTTCATCCATCCGGCGCGGAGCGGGACCATCTTGAAGCAGCCGACGTGGATCCATCCTCTTCTTCCGGCGACTCCCGATGAATGAAGGTTCCTTTAAGTGACGTCATCCAAGATGGCGTCCCTCGAATTCCGATTGGCTGATAGGATTCTATCAGCCAATCGGAATGAAGGTAGGAAAAATCTGTTTGGCTGATTGAATCAGCCAATCAGATTCAAGTTCAATCCGATTGGCTGATTGGATCAGCCAATCAGATTGAGCTCGCATTCTACTGGCTGATCGGAACAGCCAATAGAATGCGAGCTCAATCTGATTGGCTGATTGGATCAGCCAATCGGATTGAACTTGAATCTGGCTGATTCAATCTTCAAATTTATTTAATAATATTTATTTTATTTTTGTTAGTTTTAAATTATATTTAACTTAGGGGGGTGTTAGGGTTAGGGTTAGACTTAGGGTTAGACTTAGCTTTAGGGGTTAATACATTATTATTAGAGTAGCGGCGAGGTCCGGTCGGCAGATTAGGGGTTAATAAGTGTAGGTAGGTAGCGGCGACATTGGGGGCGGCAGATTAGGGGCGAATAAATATAATATAGAGGTCGGCGGTATTAGGGGCAGCAGATTAGGGGTACATAGCTATAATATAGGTGGCGGCGGTGTCCGGAGCGGCAGATTAGGGGTTAATTGTGTAATGCAGGTGTCAGCGATAGTGGGGGTGGCAGATTAGGGGTTAATAAGTGTAAGGTTAGGGGTGTTAGGTGCCGACTTAGGAAGTGTTTCCCCATAGGAAACAATGGGGCTGCGTTAGGAGCTGAACGCTGCTTTTTTGCAGGTGTTAGGTTTTTTTCTGCCCAAACTGCCCCATTGTTTCCTATGGGGGAATCATGCCCGAGCACGTTTTTGAAGCTGGCCACGTCCGTAAGCAACGCTGGTATTGAGAGTTGAAGTGGCAGTAAATTATGCTCTACGCTCCCTTTTTGGAGCCTAACGCAGCCCTTCAGAGAACTCTAAATACCAGCATTGTTTAAAAGGTGCGGGGGGAAAAAACATGCGTAGCTAATGCACCCCTTTGGCCGCAAAACTCTAAATCTAGCCGTCTGGGTTTAATACAATAGAATATCTTATCTTTCTTATAAGCTGGTTGTATTGCAAAGCTGATATCAGTATTCTCAGGTTACGGTATGTCATGAAGACCTCATGATTTTAGGTGAAAAAGGTTCACTTTTCTCTGTTTGCTAAGTATTAGTTTTTTTCAGAAGATGTATGTCCCTGTGCATTTTCCTTAAAACACAGTCAGATCTCCTGTCATAAATAACTTCTCAGTTGCACTTGGCTACATTTTATTGTCCACCACCAGTGGCCGCCTGGGCTGGTACCTTAAGTCAGTAAAGGTAAAGATAGACGGTGTTGATTAAAGGGATTTTTGCAGTTTTTGGAGCTAGAATAGTTTAGAAAGTGCTTTTTTAATCCTTTCACATCTAAGGGCTAGATTTATCAAAGGCTAGGCGAACTGTGTATTTTCTTCGTCTGTAACTGCGCCCCAGCTCACCTCCGGAGAGGCGCACATGTGCGCCTAAATTTATAAAAAAAAATAGACGTAACTTTGCGCAGGCGAGCTGGGGAGTAATCATGATAAATTGCGCCTGTCGGAAAAAGCATTTACTCCCTATTTGTCACAGTACATCCCTATAAATATTTGCGCCGCCATGTTTTGATTATTAAAAAAACATTTTTTAGGTAACTATTTAGCTAATATTTAGATTATATAATGTTTCTGTGCTGTTTGTCTGTTTGTGGCATATGTTGACACAAAAATAAAATATATCAATATATCGATACATATATATAAAACTTTTGGTACCATATGCGCCTGTGGAAGCGCAAATTACTGGGAATAACAGTATCTTCTTTGCGCTGAACTTTTGAAAAATTAGTTAAAAGAGTAAAGTACTGCATCACAAGATGTAAAAGCATGTATTATAATGGTGTTCGACTCAGTCTCTATGGCGAAATATACAACACGCAATTACAGCCGGAATTATCGCAATTAAAGCAATGATGAATAAGCAACTGGGCGTATTTGTAGGTCGGGCTGTTAAATTACGCCTATTACTAATGTATATTGGTGCACTCGGGAGCGCGCCTGTGCGCCTAGGCGAATGCAAGTGGAGTGCGAAGAAGTTTCTTTCAGATTTGCGCAATTATAGGCGCAGAGTGCTTTGATAAATATGAGGATCCGTTTGTATGCATTATTTTGGACGATATTACAGGAGAATGGCTTTGATAAATCTAGCCCTAAGTCACAGCCTTACCTGCACAGTCTAATCAGGAGATGTGGTTGGGACACTGTAATATATGTATAACACATGATTCTTTGTGCTAGCATCCACAAGTGTTCAAAAGTTATTCTTATTAGTAATAGTGATTTGTGAAAGGGAAGGAGATTTTTATTATGTGTTGGAACTTGGGAGTTGGTAGTGGCTAAAAAAATGATTGGTTGTCTTCAATATGGTGTAGTGAAACAAATGCACATCCCTAATAGAAATGTAAGTATTTAAATCCAGGGTACATGTTTGGTGCATATAAGGTGTGTATAGAAATTCAACATAGACATATATTGAACATTATATTAATAGGTAAAGTTATTATCAGTTAACCCCCTGCTGTAGGGAAGCCTCAAATGTAATTACTATGTAATATAGAGAGGTATAGTATTCTCATATACCTACATCTAAATCTGTTCAGTGTCTAATATATGGGACAAATTACTTCAAAAGCCCTACTCAGCTTTCAAATCTAATAACAGTGTTTTTCAAAATATGTATTTGTAATCAAAAGATTAAGTACATTAAAGTAATGTTCTTTGACCTGCTTAAATTAAATTCCTTTACACATTCTGTAATATATGACAGATGTACAACACAGGGGTTGCCAGAACTCAAGTGATTACTAACTTCAACACTCATCTTTAATATATTCTGACTTAAAGTGTGCAACCTTGTTTAAAATACACTGCTAAAGCACACATTTTATGTGCTGCTGTGTCTGGGTGTATGATAACCAGGTTGAAAATCTAATTATCTGTGTTAGAGTGAATATTGCAGTGTGAACATTGCCTGCTGTGCTGTGAATGGATTTAGTAAATATACTGAAATGTGCAGGGCATCTTGACATAATAGATCCATAAAAAACTATTATTGTCTCCTGGTTCTCTAACTGTTTATCCGACTTAAGAAAGGATGTTATGTAAGAAATATCCTTTCTCTCAATTTTCATATTATTCCACCAGGAATATTTTTCAAGCGCTATTCAAATATTTGATTTTACATGGTGATTTGATGCCTCTAGAACATGCCTGTCCAACTTAACTTCTGGGGGCCACAATGTGACTTTTCAATTATGTTTTTGTAATCTGTGCCTATAGTAGCAATACTGAAGTTCCAATAACAAATGTGTACTGTATATTTCCTCATTTTTTAAATATATATGTTTTGTAATATACAGCACTTCTGAGATGTGTTCATCATCCCTTCAAGTGGAAAGATTTCATTAATGTCCTTTGCACAAAAAAGGCTGAATACCTCTACTTTAAAGGAACACTAAAGTCAAAGTTACAATTTCATGATTCAGATACAGCATTTAATTGTAAACAACTTTACAATTAATTTCCGTTATCAAAATGTGCACAATCTTTTTATATGCACCCTTTCTGAGGCACCAGCTCCTACCGAGCATGTGCAACAATTCATAGTGTATACGTATATGTATTTTGTGATTGGCTGATGGCAGTCACATAATGCAGGGGAGAGGAAAATTGATCTAATTTTAAAATTTGTCACACAAAAAAATCTACTACTCATTTGAAATTCAGACTGTTATTTTGGATTGTCTTTTTATTATGCAATTCTAATGTATTTAATGGCCATTTAAAATAAAAATCTATCAACTACTGAAAACTTTAGCAGTTGATCCTAACAATTAAACCTATGTATAAAGAAATTCAATAACTTTTATATACTGAACCAGAAATCTGCATTTACAGTGCCAGGTTGTTGTATGGCAACATATGACATAGCTATTATCATCCTGAACTAATAAGATCATATGGGGAGATTACTCAGGTGACTAGTAATTTGCCTAACCTTTTGTCTCATGTTAATGACCACTCTCTATTTGACATTGGACTATCTATTATACAGGGCAAATAGCCGGGGAAAACTTGTTTTCTCCACAGTACCTTTTACTCTCTATTTTATTCCTTGCCCGGCACACACTTGATGAGAGCCCCAGATGGCAATACATAATAGGAACTTTCACCAAAGGGACTACTTCAAATGTTATGGTTCCGTATGATCATAATGTCAGTGCACATTTCCCAGCACCTATATTGTGACCACTCCGAAACGGAGCTGGTTAACGTGAGACAGTTTGAATATTTATATATATTTTTTCCTCCAAATTCCGATATGGAGGTTATTCTGCTAAGACTTAGATGCTAATTACTTACAGATAACTTTTAAAATAGTGAGGCGCAAACGGTTTTCGTAAGCATTTTTAATTGCGCTGATATTACAAGTGGAGCAAAAACACATCGCTAGAGCAATCTTGATTTACGCAAGAATCCTTACCTCTATCTCAGAGCTGTGATTAACTGTTTTCTGAAATAAACAAATTGCACAAAACACTTCAAAAATGCATTACAAAGTACAGTTATACTCATAATAACAATGTATAATAAAAATTATTTTTAAAAAAATTGCTTTTAAACGATATATGAGATCTCGTGTGTTAGAGAAAAATAAAGCCAACGAAGGGCTTAAACATTGAGATTGTCTAAAGTTGTATGTATATATAAATGTCTATATATGTATACATATGTATTAATGTATTATTAGGTGTATATATGTATTAACAGACATATATACACATATAAATACATTAATATAAATGTATACATATTTTTCATGTCGGGTATGCGCATATTACAGTATGCGATCGGGTATACAAAAAAACATGTTAAAGAACATTGGAATATGAAATATTCATATTTTCACGTTGGGTTAGCGCTATTGCGAATATGTCATGGTGTTTGCGTGAGAGATTGTTCTTTTTAATGTTTGTTCTCCATTGACTTCTATGGGGGAATGTAAAAACGCGATTGCGATTTTCGAATTTCAACTTTAAGTGCGATTTGGGTTACCACTAGCACAAAATACTTTTTACATGTAATGCAAGCGCAACATGACTAACGCAAAAAGCTTAACTCTAGCAGAGTTTAAATACTGCACCACTTGTAATCTAGCGCAAAATATGGTAACAGCATAAATACAAACAATCCTGTAGAGCTGGGCACAAATTTAGCTTTTTCAATATGCAATTACATGCTTACTATGCTGCAGAGTATTTATTATTATTATTCTTTTATTATAAAGCGCCAACAGATTCCGCAGCGCTGTCCATGGGTACAAAGATAAAAGTACAGTACAATACAATATAAAAGACACCAGAAAAAGTTTAACAAACAAACAAATACAGGGGGAATTGAGGGCCCTGTTCTCGTGGGAACTTACAATCTAGAGTACTCACGTTAGTTGACCTTAAAGATTATCTAATTTCTTGGAATACCTTTAATATGGATGTTTTCTATATTTGGCAGTTCCTATCAGTGTAGTAGTTTTTAATTGCACAGAGTTATAAATATCCCCACTGTTACTTTAATATAAATGGTGGAACATTTAGATTTTTTTCCATGAGTGTATTAGTTACCCAAATTTGACATGTTTGCATTTACCACTTTTAACATAGAGAAATTACTTAGGTAAAAAAAGAAATAATTTTTTCTTGTGAGGTGTGACCTTTATTTTATTGTTTTATTTTTCTATTACTTCAAAATGATCTGTCCCTTTATGGGTACTTTCTCCCCTTATACCTTTATAATATTCTCATTAATGGTCTATGAACTGCCTGTTCTTTAAATTTAAGAAGTTTTTATTTCAATATCTTGTTTCTCACAATTAAGCCCAATATTTAAAAAGAGGTTTCATAGAGTACAGGGTTTCAGATAATGCTGTGCAACTATTTTAGTTCTAGACTAGACATGTGCGATTTGTTTCGGCCAAATTTAGTTTTCCGATTAATTTTGGCTGATTCGGAGATTCTGATGAATCTGAATTTCTAAATTGGCACCAAATTTTCGGATCCATTCTTTATTCATATTCTGAATTTTTCACTGTTCTAATATAAATTACCGCCCCCCACATCACCAACACTAAATAAAGCTATAAACCTCTAAACTGCCACCACCCCACACCGTCAACACTTAATAAAGCTATTAACCTCTAAACCGCTGTCCCCCCACATCGCAAACACTAAATAAACCTATTAACTCCTAAACCACCGTCCCCCCACATTTCCAACACTAAATAAACCTATTAACTTCTAAACCACCATCCCCCACATTACCAACAATAAATAAACATTTTAACCGCTAAACCACCATCCCCCCACATTGCAAACACTAAATAATACTATTATCCCCTAAACCTAACACCCCCTAACTTTAACATAATTAAAATACACCTAAATTAAAGTTACAATTACTAACTAACTACCTATTTAAAAATGAATACAAACTTAACTGTGAAATAAAAATGAAACCTAAGCTAGTTACAATATTACTATTTACTAACTACCTAATTAAATCAAATAAAATCTTACCTGTGAAATAAAAATAAAACCTAAGCTTAATCTAAAAAAACTAACATTACTTGTTTTAAAAAAAATAATAAAAAAAATAAAAAACCTAACATTACTAAAAATAATAAAACCTAACATTACAAAAAAATTAATAACTTCAATTACAAAAAATAATAAACACTAAAATGATAAAAAAAAATAAAAGCTACCGTTACATAAGGCCCTTTTAAGGCTATTATTAGTTTATTATAGATTCATTTTTTTTATTTTGGGGCGTTTTTTTGTTTTTTTTTAAACTGGGTTTTAGAATAGGAATAATTTGTATTATTTTTGGATATTTTGGTTTGTTATTTTTTGTAATGGTATTTTTTTATTTTTTGTAATTTTAGTGTTTATTATTTTTGTAATTGTAGTTTTTAATTTTTTTGTAATATTAGGTTTTATTATTTTTAGTAATGTTAGGTTTATTATTTTTTGTATTATTATATTTTTTTTAAACAAGTAATGTAATTTTTTTTAGTTTAAGCTTAGGTTTTATTTTTATTTCACAGTTAAGTTTGTATTTATTTTTAAATAGGTAGTTAGTAATTGTAACTTTAATTTAGGTGTATTTTAATTATGTTAACATTAGGGGGTGTTAGGTTTAGGGGTTAATAGTTTAATTTAGGTATTTGCAATGTGGAGGGACGGCGGTTTAGAGGTTAATAATTTTATTTAGTGTTTGCGATGTGGGGGAGAAGGTGGTCTAGGGCTTAATAGTTTTATTTAGGGAGTCACAATGTAGGGGGATGGTGGTTTAGGGGTTAATAGGATTATTTAGTGTTGGCGATGTGGGGGGATGGTGGTTTAGGAGTTTTTAGGTTTATTTAGAGTTGGCAATGTGAGGAGGACCCGTTTAGGTGTTAATACTTTAATTAGGTGTTTGCGATGTGAGGGGATTGCAGATTAGGGGTTAATACATTTTATTAGTGATTGCGATGTGGGGGGATGGCAGTTTAGGGGTTAATATGTTTAGTTAGTGTTGGAGATGTGGCGGGATGGCGGTTTATAGGTTAATAGCTATATTTAGTGTTGGCAATGTGGGGGGACGGGGGTTTAGAGGTTTATAGGTTTATTTAGTGTTGGCGATGTGGGGGACGGTGGTTTAGAGGTTAATAGGTTTACTTAGTGTTGACAATATGGGGGGATGGCGGTTTAGAAGTAATAGGTTTAGTTAGTGTTGGCGATGTGGGGGGAAGGCGGTTTAGAGGTTAATTGCTTTATTTAGTGTTGGCGATGTGGGGAGACAGCGGTTTAGATAATTTTGTTTCTGCATATTCCTTATGTTAAGTTAAATGGTTTTCCGGATCCATTATTTATTCATATTCATTATTCTATTCTAAACTTTAGAATAGAATAATGAATATGAATAAAGAATGGATCCAAAATAACAAGAGGATCCGAGAAACGATTTAACTTAACATAACTAAGTTGCTGAAACAAAATTATTTATTTAACTTAACTAATTTGTTGACTAATGAAAACGAAACTAAAATAATTTTTTCACTGTGCACATGTATATTCTAGACTTTTCATTTAGTCAACACCAAAATTGTTATCATTTAAAAAGATAGATAACACCTTTACTACCCATTCCACAGATATGCACAACCAACATTGTAATATTTATATACTTTATAACATTTAAATCTCTAAATTTCTGCCTGTTTCTAAGCCACTACAGACAGACTCTTATCACATGCTTTTTTATTATCTTTTCCCATGAGACTGCTAATCCATGTGAGTCATATAGATAACAGTGTGTTCTCTCCCGTAGAGTTGTGGTTGACACTGCACTAATTTATTAAAATGCAATTCAATAGATAATAAATAATAGCCATGTGATCAGGGGGCTGTCAAAATAGGCTTGGATACAAGGTAATCACCGAGGTTAAAAGTACATTAATATAACCATGTTGACTGTGCAAAACTGGGGAATGGGTAATAAAATAATTATCTATCTTTTCAATCAATAAAAGTTCTGGAGTAGACTGTCCCTTTAAGTTAAACATTTATAATATGATATTATTATTATTTTTTTTCCAAAGCAGCTTTATTTATTTAGATCAACTGAGTTTACATGTCGCACATTGGTTATACATAACACATATCAAGAATGTTACAGCGTACAATGTTCTCAAAATAACACAATAAAAATAAAAATAAGATTGGCGTGTCTGGAAGTCGGCCATGATCAGCAGCATTTTCATGAAGCTCCTTAAGTGTATTTAAATATATGGTGAAAATATCTTCTCAAATCCGTCAGATCACTCTGAAATTTGTTTAACTTGCATGTGAGAAGAAGAGGAGCTAAATGACACTCTATTTTAAAGGATTTCCTTCGCTGGGCTCTAACAGATAGATCCTGGAAAGTAGGCCGCAAATATGCCACGCACATGTACTACCCTCCTCGAGTTTGCATATTACTCGAGTAGAGCAGTATTCATCTGCCACAATATATTGCAAAAACCAGAACATTAAACAAAGCTGACAATATGGAGAATTTCCACGTTATACTGCAAGCTAAGCTAAAAGCTTTAGATCAACTGATAGACCGCAGGTTCACGGAACTAAGAGACATTTGTCGAGCTTCGGATCCGGTAGGGATACTCACTACAGTACAAGGAAGCACTCTGATGAAGTCGGTCACTGCACTGACTTATGGATCTGTGGTTTCCCAGCCAGGATTGACCCCGCGTTGTCAGTATATTTTTGAAAATCTTAGTAGTGCTGTTCAAATAATATATCAGTCTATCTCAGGGTTATAATACAATACCTTTAATAATTATCCTTAAAAATAGAAACCCTTAACTAACATGCATCTACTAGAAACCATACAATTAATATAAATATCTGAATTCTTTTATTTAGTTAATATCCATGAACATTTTGAAATATATTTGTAATACCAGAATATATATAAAACACTATTATACACACTAAAAACAACTATTAAGATATGCTATCCTTCTTACAAAGCCCAGAAAATTTTACCTTTAAAACCAGCCTTTCATGAAGAGCTGCATTTAAAATATTACTATGAGACTTAAAGTAGCAGCTACAAACATTCAGCAATATGATTTACAGTGCTAATTTAAACAATAGTACAATATACACTTCTATTAAAACATCAGAAATTGTATATATTATTTATGCAATAAAAAAAACAATTCTGAATTATAACTATATATTTTTACAGATAAAACAATTTAGCAGCAAGGATTAGTTTAACCATATACAGGCTGAAAATAAGCTAAAATATAAACTGCTTTTTAACTCTATTAAATACAAATTGACTGTGTTCTCGCCAGTAGCCCTTGCCTCAAATTTAAAAGAAATTTAGAACAATTATACATCACCAAATTGAACCAATTCGTAGTGGTCTTTAGGACATCTCATTCGAAGGAAAGTTATTGCATATATCAAGGTAAAGTTATCAGCTCCTTGCTTAGTGAAATGTTCCCAAGGGTGGCAGCCAAAATCAGATCACTAGCCTCAGCAAGTTTTTGAATAACTGTCCCTTGTGCATTCACTACTCCTATTATATGTAATCAGTGATGACCTGTTTCGTTCACACCCTTTTTCCTTGTCCCTTCTGATTGGTTCACCCTGTGAATTTAGGTTGCCAAGGAGATGCATTCTTTAACAGCCAATCGTCTCCTGGCTGCAATATCTGCATCTGTCCATCGGGGGGCCACATGACACACAAAACAAATACACCTAACCATTTCTAAACATTTGAAAGAGATTATTTCTTTAAAATATGTAATAACTGCCATAATTTCTTGAATTAGTAGGTATATGTATTGTATGCATTGTATTATATCACATTTTTTATTCTGATCAATTTGACATGAAACACAGTATGCCCTTAACATTATATTATATTAAAGCAATTTAATACTGCTAATTATTTTGAAATTAGTGGCAATTAATATCTGTTATACATGCATTTACACAAATACAGCATGTTTCATATTTCTGTGCATTTCTTCCTGGATATATGAATCTTGTCTGAGTAGATCTGAAACAAAAATAAGTGTTGTTAATTATTTCTTTCCAGGTCCACAAATATCTATTCATATTCTTAAAAACACAGAGGTTGAGAGATTTTATGCTTTGAATATATATATATATATATATATATATACACATTCACTTCTATGCAGTATCTTGTATTTATAATTTTTTTTAGCTCCATCTGGAAAACAGGAAAGCATGTTATATATATATGTAATTCAAATTTGGGATTATTACAAATTTCATTCAATCTTTTACTTTCCATATATATATTCATGTGTTTATATTTAATAACACATAACTATAAAGTCTCATATCCATTAAAATATATATTTATCTAAATACAGTTGTTTTAACAGTGAGATTTGTAATTATAATGTAAGCCATGTGCTTTCATTGTGTGTTATCCCAACCCAGGCGCAATATCTACATTTTGTATATTTCAGTGTTAGCATTGCACAGCAGGGGCCATGTAACAGGCAGCCATGATTTCCTTAATATGCCTGTATCTTCAGCTCTTTCCCAGACACTTCGTCTTCACACACTGCATGGGGCAGAGAGTGTTATGCAATGTTGCATACTAAATGGGGGAAGAGCTGAACATGAGTTTGCACTTCCAATTAAGAGCAAATGTTGCCTTTCGAATAACTTTACATGCTCAGTGGGGGAGAGTTTAAACATGATTGAAGTCAGTTTGTCTGAAAGAAATTAATCATTTTCTACTGACCAGTCAGATTTGAATAAATATATCTGTTTATTAACCTTAAAATATATGATTAAAATATATATATATTTATTAACCTTACATATACCTTGACAGCATGGTGTGCCATACCAGCCTAGCTCGACGCCCCATTATCAAGTACCAAGAGGTCCTATGCCTATGGTCATACTCCCGGATTGTTGATGGCTGCCTTCGGCTCCCCTGGGAAGGGATGCGGCCGGTCCCCGAGGGGGTGCAGAGGTTTTTGAGGAAGTACCGGGAGGAAGCCCTCCAGCTGGTGTCAGGCCCTCAGGGGTACAGAAGATTCTGGCTAGCAGGGCGCAATGGAGAGACAGTCTGGGTTTGCTATCGAGCAAGCAGTTGCAGCTCTGGCCCGCCATACCATTTACCGGTGATTATACAGATGGAAGTTTGCCACTGCGAGTTGTGCTTCCTTTTCCTACACATTGCATCATGAGAGTAGGAGTTGGGTAGTTCTGGAAGTGTTATACTGGATGCCATGCTTTCATTTGCTCATATGGGGCCAGTTTAGCGAAAGGAGTGTAATTAGGTTCGAGGTCCCTCATCATTACACGCATAATTTTGGCATCCTTCTCTCTATTATTTTTATTCATACATACCATCAGGTCTGGAGTTGACTTTGAGCATGTATATGACAGCTGGACGATTCCAAATATATGACTATGTTGGCTTATTATATGGCATATGGACAGCACCGGAACTGTTGTGAGGTACTTTCATATATATCTGAGATCGCTAAATTAGTCTATAGTCACTAATGTATGGTGTTAAATATTCTACTGCGCTTTCATAGGTGACAAATGACCTTTATCCGTGTTATAATAAACCTCATTTGCAGTTCTTTATTGCATATTGTTTGGATATATAGTCTCATAAATGATTAGGTCATTAATTGTATTAGATATTACCCGATGCTCCTGATTAAAAGCTTACTTACTGGGGGGCAACAATGTGTGTGTAATAATACTGGCCTTTAAGGATGGGTTAGATTCTACATAATCTACTAAAAATGTATCTCTGTATATAAAAAGAATAGTCGAGTTAGCATTTCATAAGTCACCTTAAGTGTGTCGCCTATGTGAAGGGGACCCTAAAACACTCTTATATATTTCAACGGCAGATACCCCCTGAATGGGGGGGAGGGAAATTTCCGTATTTGTAAGTGTGAGTAGTATGTCGTCCGCATACATCGCCATTTTATGCTCTATGTTATCTTATGTGATGCCTGTGATCTGAGCGCACCCCCGAATTTTAATGGCCAGAATCTCTATGGACATTGCAAACAGTATTGGCGAGAGAGGGCATCCCTGCCTAGGTCCGTTTGTGATTGTGAAGCTGTCCGACAGCCACCCATTAACTTTTTTTTTTTTTTTAAATAGTTTTTTATTGAGGTAAAATGACAACAACACAAAATTTCAGAAAGAAACATCATGGCAACATGCCCATTTGTCATACATCAGGATTTGCATAATTAATTAAACAAGCATGTCTTCGCATCTGTAGGATCAAAGCTTAACCCAACCCAAAGATACATTTTCCAGCCATGAATATTACCTCATTTTACAAAAGTACATGTACAGAAGGACAAATAACACAAGACAAACATCTAGCTTTCAATAAGCCTAAAAACAATAACTAATTCGTAACTCATGCAGGCTTGAGTGTGTCCTTGATGTCTTCAGCAGAACATATATACCATACCATATCAGTAATAAAACAATTCAACAAGAATATTAACACTATAGGTGTTCTATACTTTGTCATACACTCCCCCTAAAATATGCCAAAGTATGAATGAGACGCACCTCAGTTTACATCTTAGAAATAAATACTTTGGAAAACGTAGGGGGTAAAGTTCCAGGGGCCCTCTAGGACCCAACCTATTAGTGAGTTCTATATAGACATTACTGTCTGTGGTATAGGCCACCATTTACCTCAAAAGATAGCCCATTAAAGGCATGATACACAGTGCTGTACAGATCTATCATTTGAGAAATTTATATGAAAGATAAAAACTATTTGTACAACTAAGGTCGATTGGAAACTAAGCACCTGTGTAGGGCACACAGGGGGTAGTTAAAACTGGACAGATTATAGGATTCATTCAAGCCTTTATATAAAACCTTGTGTATACTTAAGATCAGCATTATGGGTGCTATGTATTATAGGGGTAGGATCTCCATATCTCTAAGGACAGATGTGCAGGTATAAAGAAACATGCAGGAACTAGCCGTTACCCATCCAGCACAGCAAGTACTAAACGTCATAGAAGTAGGTAGAGCACCAATATATATCTGAAACCCACACTACTACTCCACTTTACTCTAATATCCTGCCATTTACTGCACATAAATCAAATTTTTATCCTGGACTCAATACAGCAAGTACTAGTTATACAGCAATAGGCAGGCTAACACAACATCATAAGATACATAGTGTAATGATAACATTGAAGCCAGCATAACAACTACACAGTTTGAGGGATAAGATGCAGGACATATCTTGCCGCTATTTACACGCTCTATACTTAGATTAGTCCCAGAAATTCCCTCCAAGCTGGGCAGTAACACCTATAAGCGAGTGCAGAAAAAGCATAATGTACAGTAAATGTTAAAAGTTTCTCTTTTAGCTGTATGGAGCACATTAGACCGCAAGGTCTTCATTAGTCCCCAAAGAAGATACACCATGGCCTCAAAGATGTAACTCCCACCCAAGGCCAAACTCAGTGCCTCAAGCTCACCAACTGTCCCTCCATGTTGGCAAGGGCTATGCATATTTACCCAATACCGGTCCGGGAGGCACCGCTCTCTAACACATCACAGTTGTGTGCGGCTATCCAGGGGGCTGCTCTTTCACGCGACAGCTGGGCTACGGACATCATGCGCATAATCCCGCCACCTTCTGCTTTAAACTGTAGAAGTCCTGCATCAGACAAGCAGGGACGCTTCCACCCCCTCCGGAAGACCACCACACAGCGCAAGGTCTCTCTCGACTCAGCATCGGGCACCATAGCAGAACATCCTGCAACTGCCTCCCCGTGGGCCTCCTCCCGGGCATCAACAAGGCTGGAGTCCCTCCCCAGGGGGCCGGCCGCATCCCCCAGAGCCGGGGTCAGGACATAAGGTAAGGATCCCACGTGGGCAATCGATTCTGGGCATCGCAGGGCTCCCTCTGTAATGTGTTGGGCCACAGTAGGCTGTAAACTCTCTCCATGCTTGCTAGGGACCATCGCCGACACCACTTCCGGCTTAACCGTTACTGTCTCCTCGTGTACATGCTCCATGAGGGCTGCAAAGCGGTCCAATCTGCTGCAGAACTTATGTTCAAAATCAAGGAACAGATCCCTTATAATAATAAAAACGTCCCCCATACTGCAGGTCCTGTATCAAGTTAGAATGTATGCAGAGGTATCCTTTTTACTCTGCTTACCCCAGTTCCCCGGGGGGGGGGGGGTGCTGGTCTCTTCCTTTGTAGGCCGCCAAGAGATCCCCGCAGTCCGGCCTGGGAAGCCTCTACTATTCTCAATTTAAGTATAGCCCAATCCAGTTAGGTTTCATACACTTCATAAAGGTCAATTTCTTTCTGGATGGGCATGCAAAATCACAGTTACAAGGCGGATTGCAATCTTCCAGAGAGAGAGCTCCCAGATTAGCAGCCATCTTGGGCCATAGCCCAGACACGCCCCCCACCCATTAACTTTTATCCTTGCGGTTGGTGAGGTGTATAAGGTGAAGATCATTTCTATGAAAAGTTGGCTAAACCCCATTTTTGACAGAGCGACCCTTAGAAAAGTCCAATTCACTCTGTTGAATGCTTTTTCTGCATAAGGGGTATCTTATCTCTTTGCACGTGGGAGATGAGCTGTAGTACCCTTAGAGTATTATCTCTTGCCTCGTGGCCTGGTACGAAACCCACTTGGTCTTTGGAAGGATTCTATTAATACGTGTGGCTAGGATTTTTGCATATATTTTAATGTCGAAGTTTAAAAAAGAGATTGGCCAAAAGCTTCCTGGTCTATTGGGTGGTTTGCCTGGTTTTGGTAAAACGGTTATGTGAGCTTCGAGTAGGTTGCTAGGGAAGCCCCCTTCTTTTAACAATGCGTTGTATGTGTGCGCTAAATGCGGTGTAAGTAACGCTGCAAATTGCTTATAATAAGACATGCCAAACCCATCTGGGCCTGGGCTTATCCTCGCAGGCATATCTTTAATCACTTTTAGTATTTCTTTGTGTGATATAGGTAGTTCTAGTTGTTTTGCCTCCTCTGTGTCTATAGTTGGGACTTCTATATCTTTTAGATAGTTTTCTTATTTCAGGGTGGTCTCTTTATCTGTGGCAGGGTTTTGTGTTAAATTGTTTGATTGTAAGTTATATAATGAGGAGTAATAAAGTATCAGCATTTCGGCTATATTCTGGCTATCCTTGTGCTGCACCCCATGCTGATATATGTGCGCTATGTGAGTCTGATATTGTTTCCTTTTGAGAGACTTAGCCAAGAGTGCGCCGGGTTTGTTACCAAACTCAAAGTATTGTTGTCGTAAGCGTAGAACCCTTGACTGTGTTTCCTTGAGTTGTAGTTCCTGGAGTTCTTCCCTGACTTGTGTGAGTGAGTTAAGTATAGAGACGGAAGCTGTGTTTTTTTTGTGTTCGGTTTCCCAATATGCAATTTGAGCCTTTAATGAGTTATCTGCTCTGCTTGCATAGCTGTCCTTTAATTTTAATCATGACTCCCCGTATGACAGCTTTATAGGCTTCCCAAACCATTGAGGTTTTGGTCTGTCCTGTGTTGTTAAGTCTGAAAAATTCTGTTAGTTCTCTGTCAATTTCTAATTTATGCAATGAGTCTTTTAGTAAATATTCATCTAATTGCCAGACGTAGAGGAGCAGTGGTTTCTCAGGCCAAAGTCACACAACACTAGAGAGTGATCTGACCATACCATGTGCGCGGTAGTATATCTGCATGATACACTTGGGATAGCGTAGCTGGGTCTGTCATAATATAGTCAATTCTAGAGTACGACTGATGTGGGTGTGAATAAAAAGTGAAATATTTGTCTCTAGGGTGCAGCACCCTCCATATGTTGTGTACCATGAGTTGCTGTAATTGGTGATTGATGGACCTTAGTACTCTCCTGGGCATGCTGGAGGAACCACTTGTAGTGTCCATTACGGGGTCTAACAGTGTGTTGAAATCCCCACCCAAAAAGACTGCACCCCTACTTAATTCTTGACTGCCCTGCAATGGGTCTGTCCTTGAAACTACTACAATGTTTTGTCAATTCAACTAAAGGACTAATACACCATAACAAATATAAAAGAGGGTGTTCTACTGATAATATATGAACAAAGAGTGTGTGAAGTAGTAGCACTAGTCTACATATGCTGACATTTTTTTATTATTATTATTATTGTTATCAGTTATTTGTAGAGCGCCAACAGATTCTTCAGCGCTATAAATATAGGTGGTATACAAGGAAACATTTATAGGGATCAAATGAGTAGAGGGCCCTGTCAAGAGTCACACTGTTGTAATTAGCTCTTAATAAGGTGATCTACAAACAGCTGGACTCTTAGGCTTATATGCTAAAGGGGTTCAAGGGGATAACAATGGAGGAGACAAACTAGTATAAAGAAAGGTTAGTATAGGTTGTATGCATCCCTGAACAGTAGAGTCTTTAGGGAGCGCTTGAAGATTTCAAAACTAGGGGAGAGACTTGGGAGAGAGGCAGAGAGTTCAACAAGATGGGAGCCAGTCTGGAGAAGTCCTGTTAAAGGGAATGTGAGGAGGTAACAAGAGAGTAGGAGAGTAGGAGGTCATGAGCAGAGCTATGAGGATGGGAGGGAGAGTATCTGGAGACAAGGTCTGACATATAGGAGGGAGCAGTGCAGTTGAGGGCTTTGTATGTCAGAGTCAGATTTTTGTGTTTAATCCTGGAGACAAGAGGAAGCCAGTGAAGGGTTTGGCAGAGAGGTGCAGCAGATGAAGAACGACATCAGGCATGCAGGGTAGAGGTAATGATGGAGTTGTAGACCGTTACAAAGAGATTAGGAGTGGAGATTTTGAAAGAAGGGGGAAAAGAAGGAGCTCAGTTTTGGAGAGATTTAGCTTAAGGTAGTCAGAGGACATCCAGGAAGAGATGTGAGAAAAACAGTTAGTGGCACAGGTTAGCAAGGAAAGAGATAGGTCTGGTGCAGAGAAGTATTTGGGTGTCGTTGGCATACAAATGATATTGGAACCCGTAGGACTGTATTAGGGAACCTAATGATGATCTGTAGATTGAAAAGAGAAGGGGACCTAGGACAGAGCCTTGCGGTACCCCAACAGAAAGTGGTGACGGGGCAGAGGAAACCCCAGAGAAGGCTACACTAAAGGTACGGTTAGACAGGTAGGAAGAGAACTACGAGAGGGCAGTGTCACAAATGGATTGGAGGGTTTGAAGCAAAACTGGGTGGTCAACAGTATCAAAGGCTGCGGACAGATCAAGGAGGATAAGCAGAGAGAAGTGGCCTTTTAATTTTGCTGTAAGTAGGTAGTTGGTAACCTTAACGATTGCTGTCTCTGTGGAGTGATGGGGATGAAATCCAAATTGCAGTGGGTCAAGGAGGGAGTTAAATGTAAGGAAATGGGAAAGCCGTGCCTATACTAGCTTTTTGAGAAAACTTTGAGGCAAGAGGGAGTAGGGAAATAGGGCGGTAGTTGGATGGGGAGGTTGGATCGAGAGAAGATTTTGTGAGGATAGGTGTGACCAGTGCATGTTTCAGAGATGAGGGAAATATACCGGTGTTGAGGGAGAGGTTGAAAATGTGTGTGAGTATAGGGGTAAGGGTAGAAGATTATTTTCAATACTGCGGTAATGGCAACAGAAAAGCTATATAAACAAGAGACCTCAGAAGAAATGAAACTTCCAGTGGGGGGTGGGAGACCGGCTTTTTTAAATTGTGTTCCTGTAGCAGTTTTAAATGCAGTGAACTCTTATCTGTTGCTTCACTGAGTATGTTGTCATTTAAATCCAGACATTGGGAGTGACACTTGAATATAGAATTAACCACCATAAAATTCTTGAGTATAGCCTCTCTCAAGTTACTTGTTATATGATAGAGAATGAAAATGTATGAATGTGTGCCCATATTTCTTCCAAATACTTGAACTTAAAAAAAACAAAAATCCTTTGGACCTTGAACAATTTGATCCACACTTTTTATTTTGCCATTTTCTTCAACTAAATATTAACACTTTTAAAAAATTCTTCATACAATGCCTATCCATGTTCCTAATTTTTAAATTACACTTGGACTAGTCATTAGTTATCAAAAAAGCTAATGGCTAGATTATGAGTTTTGCGGTATGAGTGAAAAAGCAGCGTTCAGGCTCTTTTTCACTACCGCTGGTATTACGAGTCTTGCAGGTTTAGGGGCACTGCACACTTTTTTGGCCATAACGCAACGTAACTACTGCAGCTTTCAAAAAGTCCTTTTTCAAAGGGACTTCCTTTGCCCCGGTATTATGAGTCTACCTGGGAGGCCAAAAAGTGAGCGGTACAGCCCATAAGTAAAAGACCCATACCATAAACTGAAAGTCAGTAGTTATGAGTTTTACGCTACAAAGCTGTAACATAAAACTCATAACTAAAGTGCTAAAAAGTACACTAACACTCATAAACTACCTATTAACCCCTAAACCGAGACCCTCCCGCATTGCAAACACTAAAATAAAATTATTAACCCATAATCTGCCACTCCGGACATCGCCGCCACTATAAAAAAACATATTAACCCCTAAACCGCCTCACTCCCGCATCGCAAACACTAGTTAAATATTATTAACCCTTAATCTGCTGCCCTCAACGTCGCCACCACTATACTAAATTTATTAACCCCTAAACCTAACCCTAAGTCTAACCCTAACCATAACACCCACTAACTTTAATGTATTTAAAATAAATCTAAATAAAACCTACTATTAATTACTAAATAAATCCTATTTAAAACAAAATACTTACCTGTAAAATAAACCCTAAACTAGCTACAATATAACTAATAGTTACATTGTATCTAGCTTAGGTTTTATTTTTATTTCACAGGTAAGTTTGTATTTATTTTAACTAGGTAGAATAGTTACTAAATAGTTATTAACTATTTACTAACTACCTAGCTAAAATAAATACAACTTTACCTGTAAAATAAAACCTAACCTGTCTTACACTAACACCTAACCTTACACTACAATTAAATAAATTACATAAATTAAATACAATTAACTAAATTACAAAAAAAAACACTAAATTACACAAAATAAAAAAAGAAATTATCAGATATTTAAACTAATTACGCCTAATCTAATAGCCTTATCAAAATAAAAAAAGCCCCCCCCCAAATAAAAAACCCTAGCCTAAACTAAACTAAACTAAACTACCAATAGCCCTTAAAAGGGCCTTTTGTGGGGCATTGCCCCAAAGAAATCAGTTGTTTTACCTGTTAAAAAAAACACACACCCCCAACAGTAAAACCCACCACCCCCATAACCAAACCCCCCCAAATAAAATCCTACCTAAAAAACCTAAGCTCCCCATTGCCCTGAAAAGGGCATTTGGATGTTTTTGTTTTTTTTTTAGATTAGGGTTTTGGGCGGAAAAAGAGCTAAATGCCCTTTTTCAAAGGGACTTCCTTTGCCCCGGTATTATGAGTCTACCTGGGAGGCCAAAAAGTGAGCGGTACAGCCCATAAGTAAAAGACCCATACCATAAACTGAAAGTCAGTAGTTATAAGTTTTACGCTACAAAGCTGTACCATAAAACTCATAACTAAAGTGCTAAAAAGTACACTAACACTCATAAACTACCTATTAACCCCTAAACCGAGACCCTCCCGCATTGCAAACACTAAAATAAAATTATTAACCCATAATCTGCCACTCCGGACATCGCCGCCACTATAAAAAAACATATTAACCCCTAAACCGCCTCACTCCCGCATCGCAAACACTAGTTAAATATTATTAACCCTTAATCTGCTGCCCTCAACGTCGCCACCACTATACTAAATTTATTAACCCCTAAACCTAACCCTAAGTCTAACCCTAACCATAACACCCACTAACTTTAATGTATTTAAAATAAATCTAAATAAAACCTACTATTAATAACTAAATAAATCCTATTTAAAACAAAATACTTACCTGTAAAATAAACCCTAAACTAGCTACAATATAACTAATAGTTACATTGTATCTAGCTTAGGTTTTATTTTTATTTCACAGGTAAGTTTGTATTTATTTTAACTAGGTAGAATAGTTACTAAATAGTTATTAACTATTTACTAACTACCTAGCTAAAATAAATACAACTTTACCTGTAAAATAAAACCTAACCTGTCTTACACTAACACCTAACCTTACACTACAATTAAATAAATTACATAAATTAAATACAATTAACTAAATTACAAAAAACCCCCCACTAAATTCCACAAAATAAAAAAAGAAATTATCAGATATTTAAACTAATTACGCCTAATCTAATAGCCTTATCAAAATAAAAAAAGCCCCCCCCCAAATAAAAAACCCTAGCCTAAACTAAACTAAACTAAACTAAACTAAACTACCAATAGCCCTTAAAAGGGCCTTTTGTGGGGCATTGCCCCAAAGAAATCAGTTGTTTTACCTGTTAAAAAAAAAACACCCCCCCAACAGTAAAACCCACCACCCCCACAACCAAACCCCCCCAAATAAAATCCTACCTAAAAAACCTAAGCTCCCCATTGCCCTGAAAAGGGCATTTGGATGTTTTTTTTTTTTTTTTTTAGATTAGGGTTTTGGGCGGAAAAAGAGCTAAATGCCCTTTTAAGGGCAATCCCTTAAAAGGGCATTTAGCTCTTTTTCCGCCCAAAACCCTAATCTAAAAATAAAACCCACCAATAAACCCTTAAAAAAGCCTAACACTAACGCACGAAGATCCACTTACAGTTTTTGAAGACCCGACATCCATCCTCAACGAAGCCGGCAGAAGTCCTCAATGAAGCGGCAGACGTCTTCATCTAACCGGGCAGAAGTATTCATCCAGACGGCATATTCTATCTTCATCCATCCGGCACGGAGCGGGTCCATCTTCAAGACATCCGGCACGGAGCATCCTCTTTAATCAACGTCTTCTTGAACAATGAATTCTCCTTTAAATGACGTCATCCAAGATGGCGTCCCTTGAATTCCGATTGGCTGATAGAATTCTATCAGTCAATTGGAATTAAAGGTGAAAAAAATCCTATTGGCTGATCCAATCAGCCAATAGGATTGTTTTCACATTCTATTGGCTGTTCCAATCAGCCAATAGAATGCAAGCTCAATCCTATTGGCTGATTGCATCAGCCAATAGGATTTTTCACCTTTAATTCCGATTGGCTGATAGATGACGTCATTTAAAGGAGAATTCATTGTTCAAGAAGATGTCAATTGAAGAGGATGCTCTGCGCCAGATGTCTTGGAGATGGACTCGCTCTGTGCCGCGCCGAGCCGGATGGATGAAGATAGAAGATGCCATCTGGATGAAGACTTCTGCCCGGTTGGATTTAGACTTCTGCCGCTTCGTTGAGGACTTCTGCTGGCTTTGTTCAGGATGGATGTTGGGTCTTCAAAAACTGTAAGTGGATCTTTGGGGGTTAGTGTTAGGCTTTTTTTAAGCGTTTATTGGGTGGGTTTTATTTTTAGATTAGGGTTTTTGGCGGAAAAAGAGCTAAATGCCCTTTTAAGGGCAATGCCCATCCAAATGCCCTTTTCAGGGCAATGGGGAGCTTAGGTTTTTTAGTTAGGATTTTATTTGGGGAGTTGTGTGGGTGGTGGGTTTTACTGTTGGGGTGTTGTTTGTATTTTTTTTACAGGTAAAAGAGCTGATTTCTTTGGGGCAATGCCCCACAAAAGGCCCTTTTAAGGGCTATTGGTAGTTTAGTTTAGGATAGGGTTTTTTTATTTTGGGGGGGCTTTTTTATTTTGATAGGGCTATTAGATTAGGTGTAATTAGTTTAAATATCTGATAATTTCTTTTTTTATTTTGTGTAATTTAGTGTTTGTTTTTTTTGTAATTTAGTTAATTGTATTTAATGTATGTAATTTATTTAATTGTAGTGTAAGGTTAGGTGTTAGTGTAAGGCAGGTTAGGTTTTATTTTACAGGTAAATTTGTATTTATTTTAGCTAGGTAGTTAGTAAATAGTTAATAACTATTTAGTAACTATTCTACCTAGTTAAAATAAATACAACTTGCCTGTAAAATAAAAATAAAACCTAAGCTAGATACAATGTAACTATTAGTTATATTATAGCTAGCTAAGGGTTTATTTTACAGGTAAGTATTTAGTTTTAAATAGTAATTATTTAGTTATTAATAGTAGGTTTTATTTAGATTTATTTTAATTACATCAAAGTTAGGGGTGTTAGGGTTAGGGTTAGACTTAGGGTTAGGTTTAGGGGTTAATAAATTTAGTATAGTGGTGGCAACGTTGAGGGCAGCATATAAGGGGTTAATAAGTGTAGGTAGGTTGCGGCGACATTGGGGGTGGGAGATTAGTGGTTAATAACATTATGTAGGTGTCGGCGATGTTGGGTCAGCAGATTAGGGGTTAATAAGTATAATGTAGGTGTAAGCGATATCGGGGGTGGCAGATTAGGGGTTAATAAGTATAATGTAGGTGTTGGCAATGTCGGGGGCGGCAGATTAGGGGTTTATAAGTGTAAGATTAGGGGTGTTTAGACTCGGGGTTCATGTTAGGGTGTTAGGTGTAAACAGAAATTTTCTTTCCCCATAGGAACCAATAGGGCTGCGTTACGGAGCTTTACGCTCCTTTATTGCAGGTGTTAGGCTTTTTTTCAGCCGGCACTCCCCATTGATGTCTATGGGGAAATCGCGCATGAGCACGTATAACCAGCTTACCGCAGCTCACCGCAGCGCTGGTATTGGAGTGCGGTATGGAGCTCAATTTTGCTCTACGCTCACTTCTAGCCTGCTAACGCCAGATTTTTGTAAACATGTAATACCAGCGCTGTAGGTAAGTGAGCGGTGCAAATAACTTGCAAGTTAGTACCGCACCGCTCATAACGCAAAACTCGTAATCTAGCCGTTTGTTTTTTACTTTGATGTAAGTGACTATACTATTTATAAAACATAAAAATAGCATGATAAATAATGCCCCTATAGTAATCATTTTATCTTTACTTATGATTTGTATAAATTTGTGATGAGAATAAGATAAAGTAATATTTTCTTAAAGTTTTGTATTCAAACAAAATAGATGAAGAGTCCTTACCATTACACAATCAAGGCACACGTTTAACCAATCAGGAGCTAAAATAATTCTGTTACAATTAGGGCTTGCTGACATCTCAATTATGTTGACTCTAAAATTTAGCAGGGACATATATTAAAGTAAATCATGGGGATGCTAATGCAGTTTATGTTATTTTTTTTCTTCTTCTTATCCTCTAAGAGGTGCTTACTGGACTCTGTGCTGTTCAAACACAAATGACAGTGTGTTACAAGCTCTATAAATGGGAATGTCAGTGTTGTCTTGGTTCTATAATTATTGATAGTATTTGAATTGCCCCCCCTGGCTGATCTGATGTTCTACCACTTGCCAATGATTGCCTAGATTCATAGCTGCTCGTGAGGCTGACAGATCAGATCTCTAGTTAATTTTATAAATGTGCCCCAAATGCCCCCAAAATACAATCTAGCGTATTTTATTAAAAAATAAGGATAGCAGCATCTTTATTTTTTAATAAAATTACTGCACTAGGCAGTATTTTGGGGCAAAAGTTGGTGGGAGTGGGGTGCACTGAAAAGTGCCTTTACATTGCGGTCTATGGGAACTGTGTGTTCCCTTTAAATATATTGATATATGCTTATATACATATATATTTATGTATTAATATGTGTATATGCACATATAAACACATACATAAATATGTATATAATCATATATATATATATAAATAAAATTGCTGTCCCCTTCACTGCACTGAAGTTTTAATGCCGTCTCTGACGGCATCAGAATGAGGCTACCAGAGGAGCCAATGGAAGCTTGCTCTCATGAGCCCAATGCTTCCCAACAATGTGAACGCGTGCGTTGGTATTAAACAGTGGATCGCAAATATCGCTTTCATGAAAGTGATATTTAGAACTCCACTTGTAATCTGGCCCTTAGTAAATTGTGGTAATTGTGGTTGTTAAATATTTGCATGTCTGTTGTGCTATGATAGTTTTGCCGGATACAACTAAAGGTATCTCAGCAATCTCATAGACCTAAACAAGAGGCTGCCGTGGATCTTCCTTGGAGTAGTCAGGATTTTACATGTAAACCCCGGCCCATCATGTAGTATCCATAAAGACTCTATTGCATTGAAAGCTGAGGAGGTTGTCTCATTTATTTTTCTTTTATTTCTGTTTAAACTGTTTTTACATTTTCTTGTTTGCATATGTTAGAGAGGACTGTTATAAAGGTATTTTTTCATTTAAATTTGTTTTTTTGTGATTCTAGTATCCTTCATAGTAAAACTCATTCTATGGGTGTCATGTACTAAGCAGTCGAGTCTGCTTTAGAACCCTTATGTGGCAGGTTTAGCCTGCTTTCTGCAGGTTAAGAAGCAGCAGTCATACACCTGTTGCTGCTTAACCTCTCTGCATTGTTCGTTGGATGTGATAAGTTGGTCCTGCTTTTATGTGATTGGTTGCACAAGAGTAGGGGGTGGGGTTGCACAAGACAATACTTGTGCAATAGTACAGGCAGCCAGCGGATATATAGCATTTGCTGCCTGCTTGCTGCAAAGGGGGGAGGTCAGGTTTCAAAGTTGGGAACTTTGTCCGCTCCTTTTGTTCATGGGGCCCTATGTGTTTATTGATGAATGGTTATAAGATTCATTTCCATTTATTAAAATGAAGAGAGACTCACAACTCCTGGATGTGATGAATAGCGAGTAGAAATCTTTATAAATTGCTCAATTTTTAAATTGTGATGTTGGAGTTTTTTTCTGTACAATATTATTTTTACAAACAAGCTTTATGGAATCTAATGCATGGTTGAACTTTTTTTTCCAAGAGTGTATCCATTGGTTTGAAGATCTGTGTGAATAAAGTAATAACTACCACAAAAAAAAAAATGCAATTGTGTATGTTTAATAAATTATTCATTCTGATTTGGATTAAAAAAAGCTTCATGGGAAATTAAAAAAAAAGCATAAACATTTTATAATAGATCAGAATTTTATATCATCTGATAAAAGCTGCATCTCCAAAAATGTGAATTGGAAATTAACATTTTGTAACACTCAATTACAGAAATATAAATACAATTTATTTGTGAAAAACCTAATCTAGATAGATTAAAATTTATTCTGCCAAGCAAAAAAGCTATTGCAGCAGCTGTTTGTAATTATCATTACAAAATACACTACCCTATTTCCCTTGTGTGTATTGACACCACAGCTATATTGGATTGTAAGATTCACTAGCAAAATACATGATTGTAATTAGGATAACTGCTTGTATCTTGAAACTTGTTTTTTTTCCCTGTAGTTAATTCAATTGGCTGATGCTAACAGCAAAAAACAAACAAACAAGTTTACATATTTTTAATATAATAAACAACGTCACACCTCTGCTCATACCTATGCTCATAGCAATGAGTAATTGGTTCAGCCTCTGGAGGTAACCTTTTCTTTATACTTTTCTGCAATACTTCTAAAGCATTGCAGATAAAATTGTGCTTAGTGTCCTTTTAAAGGGATAGTAAACACTTGAGATTTTTATATAAAATGTTTAGTTATGCGGAATAAAACAATTTGCATTATATTTGCATTATTCATTTTGCCCCTTTTCATGTAATTTAGCTCTGAAAATTGAGCAATTTCATATTCTCAGAACTTAAAATGCACTCTGTTGATATATCAAGGCTAACCCTACTACATATATGTCCCTAATTGGCTTTATCAGATAACAACTGCAAAACAATGCGTTCTATACTAACTTCATGACAGTGGCCAGCCTTGTTGTCTGTGGACTGATTGGAGCATCAAATAAGGGAGATGGTGGGTGCAGTTTAGCTTTTTTGTAAATAGGATGTTAATTTGTTTTAAAAGTGTTAAGACTTAGCTAAAGAGAAATACTTTGCAAATAATTTACCAATGTAAGAAAAATAAAATTATTTTTTCTTTACTTGGTTATAGTACAAGAGACCACAATGTTTAGGAGACATTTTAAACAAACACTAACTTCAGGGGGAAAAAAAATCTTATTTGTGCAGTTTACAAAAATATTACGTGAAGTTTTATTTCACAGGCATTATCATTTGATGTTCAAGTATCTATTCACAGGGGCCGATTTATCATTGCATCATTCTCGATTCACTGGAGTCAATACGCTCGCCAGACATCACCAGACATCGCTGCCCTGAATCTACATACAACGGCCTTATTTATTAAAAAGTCTGTCATAAACATGCACGTCAAGTACAGCGCAATGAGCATCGGACTGTTGATAAATAAGAGTCATCAATGATGCTGATATTCTGTTTTTTCCAACTTTATTTATAAGATTTCATTACTGTCCATGAGCAAGCACATTTCTCTAAAGCTAATCTTTAATTTTTCATCCGTTAATGTCCAAGAAATAGCTAGATTTATACCTGACCAAACAATATCTCATAGAAAGTTATTTTTCTATTTTTCTATTTATTTGTTATAAAACAAATCTGATATATGATATTTTCACATAAATTAATGTTTATTTGTATTTCTAGAAATCATGATATGCCTATCTCATGTTTTTTTCATTTTTTAAAATTATTATTAAATGGTAGAATTTGTACATATATCTTTGCACATTTGTGTGTGTGTGTGTATATATATATATATATATATATATATATGTTATGTCAGAAATCTTTTGCAAACATATTTACATGTCCTGAAATTCCTTTTTTTTTTTGTTCTAATCAATGTTGTCTTTCATATCTCTGTTTATTTATATCACTATATGTATATAGTGTAAATATATAATTATTCTGAGCAAGAATAATTGCAAATATAACATGTAATCGGGGTATCATATGTATTTATTTGCAATCAATGGATATTTTAAGAGCTAGGCCAGTTTTCTCTCTGCACCTGGCTGTGTAACCCTTCTTGATTGCAGTCTAGTTTGAAACACCACCCCTACACAGGTGTTAAAAATGGGCTGGCATTTAAGATTACATTTCTTAATGAAAATGAAATTCAAGAGAAGGAAGAAAAACACTGAAAATAGCATGACAGTAAATAGGTGACTTTAATTTCTGCTGTATCTGATTCATGACAGTTTAATGTTGGGTACACTATCCCTTTGAGCTATCATTTAAAGATTATATTGAATCAAACATCATTCAATTATTAAAGGGACATTAAACACTTTGAGATGATAATATAAAATGATAAATTGTATATAATAAAACAACTCTGCAATATACTTTCATTATTTATTTTGTCCTCTTTGCCTGTAATTCCATTCTGAAATTGTGAGCTTTTCAGTTCCTGTTAGAAATGGAAGTGCAGAACACTGTTAAATAAAGCACAACCATTGGCTGCACACTCTAGTGACCTATTTATAACTGTCCCTAATTGGCCACAGCAGAGAAGGTAACACAAGTTACAACATGGCAGCTCCCATTGTTTTATAGACACTAAAACTTTACACTTATCTTGTCACTTTTTAAACAACTAAGAACTTTAAAAAAAATACATCTACATTTTAGTCATGGACTAATCTTTTCTTTGAATGCATCATTCTATCTAGCATGTATTTAGTGTTTAATGTCCCTTTAAAATCATTGTCAGAAATATTACACTGTGTGGCCTAATGTCATCATCAATGTTTATTTTTAATACTAATTTCACATATACATACTTTCAAAGTATAATACACAATGTAACAAATGGCACTTACAAGTTCTGATGAGTGATCAATGACTCAATTATAGAGCAATTTGATTTGTTACTGATAGTAGAAAATGTATATCTCAATCACATTGGCTGATTTCATTAATCATGTGATTATGCATTTACCAATAAGAAGTTGTAGAAAACTTTACCAGTTTGTGGGTTGTTTAGGAGTTTGAGTATTGTGTCAAATTTTGTGCGAAAAGTGTTGCATCAAATTTGGTGCGAAATTGAGAGTGGGAATTGTATTAGTTAACTTTTATTATCTAATATGCTTCATTGTATTACAGCATCGAACATAACCTTTCTGTGTTTTTAGACTCCCATTGATTTCTATGGCATTTACAGTCTCAAGGGTGGCGGTTTGAACGATAGGTACGTTGCGTCGAAATAGATGCAAGCATACCTTTTGAATGTTTGAAAAATTGGCAAGAGGGTGAAATAGAGTGGGATGGGATGGCAGATTATCAGTATTCCGCTCGAATAACACAAGCATCGATCTGCGTTGGATTGATATCGCAGGAGTGTATATTACGTCATTAATTTCAACATTTGACAATCTTGACTACGGTGGATCAAATTTGTATTGAATTTGACGAGGGATTCCAACGGATTCCAGCGTATTATCAGTTGAAGCATTAATAAATCGGCCCCACAGTGTTTTCTGTTTTTCATGAGGTTCAGCACCCAATTTGAAGCAGTTTACCCTCCTTTACTTAAAAAATATAATAGCAGTATAAGTCTTTTATTTTTTAACTATTTTCCTGACCTTACATTTTAGATATAGATAAAAAAAAGTCTTGTTGAGAAAATCGAAATCCATCAAAGAATTTTAGGAAGGCAAATAGATTGTATCATACTTTAAAAAAAGAAAACGTAAAAAAAAAAACCCCAAAGCTTTTAAATTGGCCCTAGGTATGAAAATATTTGGTATGATGGAAAAGTGTGCACTGGTGCAAATTTCACAATGTGTGCATTATATGTTAACATAAATTTAGTAACTCTACAAATCTGTGTGACCGTTTAAGACTGAGGCTTGATTGTTGCATAGTTTCCTTTCAGACAGCCTTCTTTTGTTCTACTTAGTGAAAGAGGAACAGGATTTGGGAGTTATTATTTCAGATGATTTTAAGTTTTGGTAAACAATGCTCTATTGAGGTAGGTGTTGCCTGTAGAATCCATGGTTGTATATGAAGAGGCATTAGCAGCAGAACAAAATAGGATGTTATGCCACTTTATAGATCACTAGTTATGCCTCCTGTTGAGTATTGTGTACGTTTCTGCAGACCATGGGACTATTTAACAAGAAACGGACAGGGGCGGACATTTCCACCGTGTCAGGCCAGCATTGTAGATAGTTTACAGCAATACGCTGCCAGCATTTATCATTGAACAATCTACTGCTTGTTCGCAAGCAGGGGCTGTCAGACACCCCGGTCAGAGAAGTCTGGGGGGATTGACAAACGCCAATTTATAGCAGTGAGCCTGCAGCAGAAGGTACTCCAAAGTTGCATTTGCAGCTTCTTAAAAGGACATGAAACCCTACATTTTTCTTTCATGATTTAGATAGAGAACACAATTTTAGACAACTTTCCAATTTACTTCTATTATTTAATTTACTTAATTCTTCAGATATCCTTTGTTGAAGAAATAGCAATGCATATGGGTGAGCCAATCACATCTATGTGCAGCCACCAATCAGCAGCTACTGAGTCTATTTAGCTATGCTTTTCAACAAAGAATACCAAGATAATGATGTAAAATGTGTAATAGTAGTCAACTTAACAGTCGCTTTAAATTGCATGCTCTTTCTGAATATTGCAACAATGTTGGTTTTATCTCACTTTAAATGGAGCCTTATATCTCCATGTGGATATAAATAAGCTAGTGACAGTTCAAATGTGAGCTACTAAAATAGTACATGGTTTATAACATTAAAATGTGTAGTTTAGAGGAGAGAAGATAGAGAGAGGTGATTTCATAGAAAAATTAAAGTATATTAACCATTCGACTAAACACACATATTATTAAGTCACAAAAAATGGGTCTTAAGGAGCCTAGTGACTTAAAGGGACAGTCTAGTCAAAATTAAACTTTCATGAATGAGATAGGGCATGCAATTTTAAAAAACTTTGAAATTTACTTTTGTTATCAAATTTGCTTTGTTCTTTCTGTATTCTTTGTTGAAAGCTAAACCTTAGTAGGTTCATATCATAATTTCTAAACCCTTGAAGGCGCCTCTTATCTCAGTGCATTTTACAGTTAGACAGTGCTAGTTCATGTGTGCCTTATAGATAACATTGTGCTCACTGCTGTGGAGTTATTTATGAGACAACACTGATTGGATAAAATTCAAGTCTGTCAAAAGAACTGAAATAAGGGGGCAGTCTGTAGAGGCTTAGATACAAGGAAATCAGAGAGGTAAAAAGTGTATTAATATTATAGTGTTGGTTATGCAAAACTGGGGAATGGGTAATAAAGGGATTATCTATCTTTTTAAACAATACAAATTCTGGAGTAGACTGTCCTTTTAAATGTACATCCATCTTTTTTATTCCCTTTACCACCCGCATCCCCAAAACTTGCCTTGAAACTGATGCAGTTTGGCTGTGGTCAGTCAGAGCCCAGGGCGGTCATATGATCACCGTGATAGTGAATCTCAGCGATCACATGATTACTGTATGGAAAACATTAACAGTAAGGGTGGGCAGCCCAGCGGCAGAGGGAGGAGGGAGGCGACTCAGTGGTTGAAGGGGGAGGGAGGATGAGGGGGCATGACTCTATGCTACTAAAACAAAGTTTGGAAGGGAGAGGGCAGGATGGGGTTTGACACAAAAAAATGTGAATCAGAGTGAATCAGAGTGGGGGTAGGTGAGGAGGGGGGACCGATACGCTATGGAAAAAAATATTAGTAAATAAATAACATCATTAAATAAATAAATAAAAAATATAAATACTCTAAACTGGGTCCAGGCAGACAGCTGCCAGTTTCTAAGATGACTGCCACTACTGGAAGGGGGAGAGTTAAAGAGATGCTTGAGGGGGATCAGGGAGGTAGGAGGGTTTGAAGAGGGATCCCTACACTGCAGAAAAAAATAACTAAAAAAAATTAAATTTAATTAAAGAAAAGCACTAAACTGCATACTGGAAGAATGTCTACCAGTACCTAATTTACGTCTAGATTACGAGTTTTGCGTTATGGGTGAAAAAGCCTCATATCGATGCTTTTTCACTACTGCTGGTATTACGAGTCTTGCAGGTATATCTATACCTCACACTTTTTTGGCCTTCACGCAACGTAACTACCACAGCATTTCAAAAGTCCTTTTTCAATGGGACTTCCATAGCGCCGGTATTGCTTGTTTGCCTATCCAACCAAAAAGTTAACGATACAGCCTATATGGTCAAGATCCGTACCGTAAACTGAAAGTCAGTAGTTATGGCTTTTATGTTACAGAGCTGTAGCATAAAACTTAAAACTAAAGTGCGAAAAAGTACACTAACACCCATAAACTACCTATTAACCCCTTAACCCGAGGCCCTCCCACATCGCAAACACTAAAATAAAATTATTAGCCCCTAATCTGCCGCTCCCGACATCGCCACCACTAGAATAAACATATTAACCCCTAAACCGCCATACTCCTGCATCGCAAACACTAGTTAAATATTATTAACCCCTAATCTGCTGTGTCTAACATCGCCGCAACCTACATTACTGTTATTAACCCCTAATCTGCTGCCCCCAAAATCGCTGCCACTATACTAAAGTATTAACCCCTAAACCTAACCCTAAGTCTAACCCTAATCCTAACACCCACTACCTTTAATATAATTAAAATAAATCCAAATAAAAATTACAATTAATACCTAAATAATTCCTATTTAAAACTAAATACTTACCTATAAAATAAACCCTAAGCTAGCTACAATATAACTAATAGTTAAATTTACCTGTAAAATAAAACCTTACCTGAATTACACTAACACCTAACCTTACACTACAATTAAATAAATTACATTAATTAAATACAATTAACTAAATTACAAAAAAACCCCACTAAATTTCACAAAATAAAAAAGAAATGATCAAATATTTAAACTAATTACACCTAATCTAATAGCCCTATCAAAATAAAAAAGCTCCCCCCCCCCAAATAAATAAAAAAAAACAAGCCTAAACTAAACTGCCAATGTCCCTTAAAAGGGCCTTTTGCAGGTCATTGCCCCAAAGAAATCAGTTCTTTTACCTGTAAAAAAAAATACAAACAACCACCCAACATTAAAACCCACCACCCACACAACCAAACCCCTCAAATAAAATCCTAACTAAAAAACCTAAGCTCCCCATTGCCCTGAAAAAGGCATTTGGGTGGGCATTGCCCTTAAAAGGGCATTTAGCTCTTTTTCAGCCCAAACCCTAAGCTAAAAATAAAACCTACCCAATAAATTCTTAAAAAACCCTAACCCCCAAAGATCCACTTACAGTTTTTGAAGAGCGGACATCCATCCTCAACGAAGCCGGGAGAAGTCTTCATCCAAGCGGCAAGAAGTACTCAATGAAGCCGGGAGAAGTCTTCATCAAGAAGGCAGAAGTGGTTCTCCAGGCGGGCAGAAGTCTTCATCCAGACGGCATCTTCTATCTTCATCCTTCCGACGTGGAGTGGCTCCATCTTCAAGACATCCGGCGCTGAGCATCCTCTTCTGACGACGGCTACTGAAGAATGAAGGTTCCTTTAAGGGACGTTATCCAAGATTGCGTCCCTTGAATTCCGATTGGCTGATAGAATTATATCAGCCAATCGAAATTAAAGGTGAATCAGCCAATAGGATTGAGCTTGCATTCTATTGGCTGTTAGAATGCGAGCTCAATCCTATTAGCTGATTGGATCTTCTTCTCCCGGCTTCGTTGAGTACTCCTTGCCACTCGGATGAAGACTTCTCCCGGCTTCGCTGAGGATGGATGTCCGGCCTTTAAAAACTGTAAGTGGATCTTCGAGGGTTAGTGTTAGGTTTTTTTAAGGGTTTATTGGGTGGGTTTTATTTTTAGCTTAGGGTTTGGGCTGAAAAAGAGCTAAATGCCCTTTTAAGGGCAATGCCCATCCAAATGCCATTTTTAGGGCAATGGGGAGCTTAGGTTTTTTAGATAGGATTTTATTTGGGGGGTTTGGTTGTGTGGGTGGTGGGTTTTACTGTTGGGGGGTTGTTTGTATTTTTTTACAGATAAAAGCTGATTTCTTTGGGGCAATGCTTTGGGGCTTTACGCTCGTTTATTGCATGTGTTTGGCTTTTTTTATCTGGCTCTCCCCATTGATGTCTATGGGGAAATCGTGCATGAGCACATAAAACCAGCTCAAAGCAGCGCTGGTATTTGAGTGCGGTATTGAGCTCAATTTTGCTCAACGCTGCAATATTGTCTGCTAACGCCGGGTTTATGAAGACCTGTAATAGCAGCGCTATAGGGAGGTGAGCGGTGGAAATAACTTGCAAGTTAGCACAGAGCCGCTCATAACGCAAAACTCGTAATCTAGCTGATAGTGGTGAGGAGTGTGGATAGGGGGGAGAGAGCTATTTGGGAGGGATCAGGGAAATGAGAAGTGTCAGGTGGGAGGGTAATGCTAACTAATTAACCCCTTTAGAAATTAAGTGTGCAATTGCAATACATAAAAGGTATGTAAATAATTTCAGTAAGAAACCCAGAAGGAAAAATGGGCAGACTTTTAGTTCATATCTGTCATCAAAATCCATGTTTCTATGTTGTAATATGTCACTTCCATTCTAGTATTAAAGGGACAGTCTACTCCAGAATTGATATTGTTTAAAAAAGATAGATTACTCCTTTATTACCCATTCCCCAATTTTGCATAACCAACACAGTTATATTAATATGCTTTTTACATCTGTGATTACCTTGTATCTAAGCATCTGCAGACCCCCCCCCCTTATATCAGTGTTTTTGACAGACTTGAATTTTAGTGTCAATTAGTGCTGTTTGCTAGGTTATCTATATGGCACACATGAACTAGAGCTGTCTAGCTGTAAAAAAAACTGTGAAAATGCAATAACATAAGAGGCAGCCTTCAAGTGCTTAGAAATTAGCATTTAAGCCTACCTAGGTTTAGCTTTTAACAAAGAATACCAAAAGAGCAAAGCAAATTTGATGATAAAAGTAAATTTGAAAGTTGTTTAAAATTGCATACCCTATCTGAATCACGAAAGTTTAATTTTGACTTCACTGTCCCTTTAGCAATCAACAGTAGATATTTATTTTGAACCCTCCTTTTTGAGTTCTAAAAGTTTATAGTTAACTATATACAATCTGTCTATTGTTTAAACAATAGAACAAAATACATGGCAATAGAGCTCAGCTAACTACATCAGATATGTTAGTTCTATGGCCATGTATTTTTTATGGTGTTCTTTGCATACCATAGCAAAATTTTATAGTTACCTGTCTCGCAGCGCAGGCTGCAAGAAAATATGAAAGCCGGCTTAATGAATAAATAAGTTAAACTGAAGTTCTGGAATCTGAGTAATAACAGTACCCTTTTTGCTCCATTTAACAAAAATGTAATTAAGATTCTAAAAGTTTGTGAGTCCTTTGGAAAACAGGTATATTAAATGATATATTAATTTTCCTGTAGGCTCACACATTTACATAGAAACTGCTATCATCTGTTTCCTCAAGGCATGTCATGAGCAGCAGCATTAAACTGAAAAATATGATGAAAATCTATTTTTAATTGCTCTTTAAATACACACTTCACTTCATTAAAGTTCATAAAATTTAAAATTAGACCCTTAAAAACTAATGTGTGTAATCTACCTACAGTGTATACTTTTTTCAAAACAGTAGAATGTTAATTGAACAGGATATCATTTATGTAAGTGTAATTAGTCAAGAAACATGATCAGGAGATATATAACAGCAGATGAAAATGTATTGCTCTGAGGGTTATTACTCTACTCATCCATTTGCATTACAGTTTTGCTCTTGATTAAATCAAGCATCAATAAAAAACTAAAGTCTAACTTCCTGTCAAATAATGCTATAATAAACACAAGTTTGTAAAGCATATTCCCTGTGTTTACTATTTGTATCCTAAGCTTTTCCATGTTTAAAATAAAATGCAATCTTGACTGATTACATATCAAAGTTGCTGAAGTATGTTTCAAGTATGGAGAAGAACACAGGGGTTATGGTTGGGTATTCTGGGAATAAACATTAAACCCATAATCACCAATGATTTAGGCATTTTTTTTGTAACAGTGGATACTGGGGCATTGTGGGAGTTTTTTTCCCTTGGAAGGCTGGGTGTAAAAGAGATGGAAGGGCCGTTCCTTCTAGGTTTTTGTTATGATTTTTTTTTAATGCAACAGCATAGAAAGTTAAACCAGATAGTTGTTACACATAGTGAATAATAGAAAATAATAAGCCCATAGTCAGGGGTTTAGTTTAATGTGGTAAAAAAAGGAACAGGAAGAGGGTTAGGGAAACACACAACAGCTGTCTATAGAGATAAGCAGTGTGGGTGTGTGAGAGAGAGAAAGAGAAAGAGAGAGAGAGAGAGAGAGAGAGAGAGAGAGAGAGAATATACCAGTGGGGTATGTGCAATATGCAAAACATGTGACACCCCCCCTTAAAATGCAGTACTGAAATGACACATTTTGTTGTTATTAACATTAATACATAAAATATGTTTTTGAATAATAAAGTATTTATTATTATTAAATAAAATAAAAAATGTGAAGCTTAAGGTAAGCATGTAAGAGAAGGGGTTAGATTCAAGGTAGTTTGAAGGGCTAGATTCTATAGTTGGCACCATTGATTCTTATTTGTTTGACAAGGGGGACACTGAAGTCTGGATTATCCTGTAAAACTGCACATTGCTGTCGCTTGAAAGATGGGACATTTATAGAAAGTCCATCTGTGACTGCAACAGTTACCTCTAGTGGCTATTAGCATAAATCCCCCCCCCCCCCCACACACACACACACACATATATATATATATATATATATATATATATATATATATATATATATATATATATATATATATATATATTTGAAACTTGCAAATATTGCCTGTATAAAATCTATAATGCTTTTATAATAAATCTTGCACCTTACCAGTACATTATGGCCATAATAATTTACCAAGATTTCAGGTGTCCCAACAAGAGGTTATTTTAGGGAAGAGAAAACTCAGACAGAGAGTATAATTATTAGTCTTATTTCAACACAGATATTGAGGTACTACGAATCATCTGTATTGACAGTTTTATATGTTTGATCATAATATCCTGTGTTCTTTTTTTTCACTTTTGCTTTTTGTATCCTGTCGATTGATAAATAAAAGAATTCAATTTTTTTTAAAAAAGAGGTTATTTAAGGGTGGGATCACTGTCCCCTTCCTAAGATACACCTAGCAAGCCGTGGTATGTATGTGCATTAATATATTTACAAATAAACAGTGCTCAACCTCCTAGAAATTAAGTAGTTTAAAGTGCACATATACTGTATGTATAAATATCTGCAAAAACAGTAACCATATAACCCCAGTATTAAGTCAAGTTGCAAACTCAAATCTAGAGGAAAACCTTATATAAATTGTTTATATTGTTAATATACGACATTATTAGTAAGCAGAAAGGAGAAATGTACTCCATGAGTTTTAGATATTTCCAGACTATGAAGCCTTGTTTCCTGGGGTATATTTTGGCCTAAGCCAACTAAATGCTTTTTAAATGTTTTATTTATTAATTTTATAACAAATTATGATCCTTGATTGTCCAGTGGGGATGCTTGGCTCTTCCATACAGCCTTGGTAAACAAAAGTGGAAAGTCTGTCCATTAGGGTATAGCTATAGCTGTACATGAAAATATGTCACATATCCATAGGGGATGACAGGAACAATATTTATGTTTCATTTAACCAAATATTATGAAGTGCCCCAGATTCTCTATAAATGAAAAACAATGTCATAAGTCTTACCTATTTCTATACTATCTGTAGCAAGCCTATGGAGGGAAGAGTGGGCTAAAAAGATTAATATAGAAACTTTCAGAAATGGTGAGATTGGAGAGCAACTATACATCTGGCAATTGAGCAAGTATACAGTTCACTTCTAGTATTAAAGGGATATAAAACAGTATGCACTAACATACATTTCTAAATATATATTGGAGCCAAAGCGTACCTCCCAAACAGTTTCTGTTTTACCCTCCCTTAACTTTAATTCAGGCATAGTTTTGTTTGCAGCAAGTTCCCCCTGGGCATTTCCTTATATGGACGGTACTATCCAGGCCATAGCTTCTGCAGAATGCACTTGTGCACGTGCACGTTAGGGGGCAGCGTCACATGGCACCTGACTAAATCAGTGCACAGTATAATGCTGAAGCTTTCACAAAGCATGTGACTTTTTTTTTTAAACCTTGTATTGTAATTCAGGAGTATCTGTTTTACATAAAGAACACTGCATTGCAACATAAATATGTCTCAAGTTAAAATTTGTGTTTATCATAGCTGGTTATTTCTAAGACATATACACAGGTATATTGTGTATGTGGAAAAAAAGCTAATTCATTTAATTTATCATACTATCAATATACATTGGGTATGGAGAGATATATTAATGTCTGTATGGCTGAATGTAAAGAGACATTGTCCTCAAACCTAGTATCAGTTGTGTTTTGTCCACAATTTTCTTTTCGTTAGATTTTCGTTTTTGTTCACTTCGTTCATGGTTGTATTAATTTCAAACAATTTTCATTTGAAACTTTGGGTTTTAACTAAAATTTTAATTTTGAGCTACAGTGCAGATTCTTGCCATTTCCCTTTATCTGAAGCTGTAATCAGATATATTAGCTTTAATTTTGCCATTCTATGTAGTTCTTAAAGTTATTCCTTTATTTATAAATCTAATTTTTGTGCACTGTATATTTGATAAAACTAAAAAGTTTACTTAACCCCTTGAGTGCTAACAACGGCTCAGAGCAAATTGTCTCAGTCAGCAAATTGTCTCAGTCAGGTGCTAACGATGGCTCAGAGGCGTCGTTAGCACTCTGCCACCTTGAGGGAGATCTGGGGGCTCCCACCCGCTCCTACCCCGGTGATCAGACCTGCATAGTGACAGGCATCACCAGGGCTTCACGTTTTGCGCGGTGACATCACACGCAATGACGTGATGACATCTTTTAAAATTCACAATAGACGGTATAGGGAAATGGGGCATGCTGCCTAGATGCCTGTATCTCTATAAATCTTGGGGATCTGGAGAAAAAAATTAAAAATAAAAACCTAAAATCCAGCTTAGCACCAAGGTGGGAAAGTGCTTAGCACTCAAAGGGTTAAAGGTTTAGTAACTAATATATTAAACTTTCATGAATCCGATAGAGCATGCAATTTTCAACAACTTTCCAATTTACTTCCATTAACAAAATGTCTATTTACTATTTTGAGTCAAGAACTCTTACTGAGCATGTGCAAGAATTCAGAGAATATATATATATATGCATTTGTAATTGGCTGATAGCTTTCACACTTTGAAAATTGCTATTAAATTGTCTTTTTATCATGTATTTGTTGATTATGCAAATCTACAGTACTGTAATTACTGGTCCTTTTAAAAGAACATGAAACACAATTTTTTAACTTTATGATTCAGATAAAGCATGCACTTTTAAACAACTTTCTAATGTACTTGTATCTAATTTGCTTCTTTTTCTTGTATCATTTATTGAAAAGCATTCTTAGAGGTGGGCTGAGGCTCAGAAGCAGGAAGGGAGCTAGCAGATGATTGGTGGCTGCACATATATGCTTCTTCTCATTGGCTTAACTAGCTCCCTACAATTAGTGCATTGCTATACCTTCAACAAAGGTTACAAAGATAATGAAGCAAAATTGATCATTGAAATAAAAGTCGCTTACAAAAGTATGCTCTATATGAATCGCTAATGAAAATATTTAGGTTTCATAGTGAAATCCAATTTTTTTTCTTTATGGTTCTTCAGATACAACATACAAATTTAAACAACTTTCCAATTTCCTTCTATTATTATATTTACATTCATTCTCTTAATATCCTTTGCTGAAGGATCAGCAATGTTCAACCAGGGAACTTTAGTTGTTAAAAAGAAGAATATTGGCAGCACTCAAATAATCCAGAAGAGGTTAAAACAAAGTCTTTATTAAAACGTCTAAATCCAATTTTAGATATAAATAATCAGTATTCAGATCTCAGTGGTAGGTACCAGGGTCAACAATATCATCCATGTCAGCATTGCCCCTAGTCTGATCAACTTCTGAAAAAAACCTCTTCAAGGCTAATTTACGTACAACCTTATTTACTGTATAGCTAAATGTTGAAAACACATGGGTAGGGGTAAATCCCAGAGCCTTAGATAATACATTGATATTATCTGTATTAAGTGAAAAGTCATACAAATTAATAACTGTGAGGGTTAGTCCTTCTTATGTCTCCGTTTTGAGACCCTTCTTCCCTCTCTTCCTTCCTGCTCTTCGTGTTTTATTTCTTTGCCTAAAGGTACATCTTTACCCTTGGTTTTGGGGCACACCACAGGTTCACTCTCTTCTGAGTTTCCCTCTGAGGGACTCTGTAATAAGAAATATGAGTGGGGGGAAAGAGAGGAGGAAGAAGAGGTAGCAGTATCGCTACCCTCTGTTGATACAGAATATTGGTCTGATGTATCCGGTTCATTTTAGGAAAACACAACCCTGCGGTTAATATATACATCAACTAATCCCGAATTTGTTTAATATTAACCAAGTTTGCCATATAATCCTAATTGCAACAAATTATTTTAGCAACAGTATCCCCTGTCTGTTACAATCATGTTGTTTCTTTCTTTGTGTAACCAATATGCTCCATATATTCTGTCTGTATTTAGCATTCAATTCAGTGCATTTGTTGTTTTAGAAATGTGTTTTAGGCTACGTAACATCAGCATTTGCCAAATAGAGTATGCATACGTGGTACATCGCCAAAAAACAGGCTAACAATGGTATTGAGCCGGTTGTTCGTTCCTGTGAGTGTGCTTCTATCTGAATGTATTTTGTCTCCCTAAGGAAAAAAGGGGCAACCAGACGTGGACTCCTTGCTCAGTGTGCTTAGAGGAGTATGGCTACACCTCACTGACGAGGCCCAATGAAGTCCGAAACGATCGTCTGGGGTTGCTGTGTTCCTTGTTCAAAGAAGAATTGCCTGGTATTTCGGCTCTGGACTGAGAGTAATAGGCGGGATCAGACTGATTTACTACAGGAAAGTTCTACTCTGGGAAAAGCATTACTGGGCTAAAAAGCTGAACCCAGGTGGTTAATTGCCAGAGAACAGGCTACCAATGATATTGAGCCAGTTGTTCATTCCTGTGAGGGTGCTTCTCTCTGTATGTATTTAGTTTCCCTAAGGGAAAAAGGGACAACCAGACGTGGACTCCTTGCTCAGTGTGCTTAGAGGAATATAGCTACATCTCACTGACGAGGCCCAATGAAGGCCGAAACGATTGGAGTTGCTGTGTTCCTTCTCCAGAGAAGAATTGCCTGGTATTTCAGCGCTGGACTGACCGTAATAGGCGGGATCAGACTGATTTACTACTGGGAAGTTCTATTTTGTGAAAAGCATTACTGGGCTAAAAAGAAGCTGCACCCATGTGGTAAATCACCAAAGAACAGGCTAACAATGGTATTGAGCCGGTTGTTTGTTCCTGTGAGTGTGCTTCTCTCTGTGTGTATTTAGTCTCACTATGGGAAAAATGGGAAACCAGACGTGGACTCCTTGTTCAGTGTGCTTAGAGGAATATGGCTACACCTCACTGACGAGGCCCAATGAAGGCCGAAATGATCATCTGGGGTTGCTGTGTTCCTTGTTCAGAGAAGAATTGCCTGATATTTCGGCGCTGGACTGACCGTTATAGGCGGGATCTGTAATGCTTGTGGGATACTCCACTATCAGACCGAACTTGGCCAGTAGTCTTGTTATCCTGGCATTGAGCCGGAATTATAGGGAATATCCCAGAGCAGAAAAAGTTAGTAAGATGAGGAGGGCGGCACTCACCACAGGCAGGACAGTCCCCAGCGGCAATGGCAGAGCAGTCCAAGGCAAATCACTAGAATGGTCAGACAGGCAGAGAGAGCATGCATCTGGACCCGAGACAGCCCCTGGCAACGAGCAGGGAAGAAGACGCCATGCCCCTAGCAACTACAGGAAAGTTTTGCTCTGTGAAAAGCATTACTGGGCTAAAAAGAAGCTGCACCCAGGTGGTAAATCGCCAGAGAACATGCTAACAATGGTATTGATCCGGATGTTCATTTCTGTGAGTGTGAGTGTGCTTCTCTCTGTTTATATATATACATACAATTGTAAATTCTGTTTTAAGACTAAGATTTTATAGTGTGACTGTTACTCTCCAAGTATGGTGGCCGTTTCCATGACTATCATTGGGTTGGTTGGTGATTGGAGGCAGCTAGTATATGAGGTTGCGTCAGTACATGATGGGTTATCCTATGATTAAGTGCTGCACAGCACGAAATGTGTAAGGACTCCTCCCCCGCCGTCCATGTGTTGAGTGCTGTTCTTTTTTAGATGTTTCAATAAAGACTTTGTTTTAACCTCTTCTGGATTCTTGGAGTGCTGCCAATATCCTTCTTTTATTTCCATTTGCTGCCTTGCTCTGCCTTTTCTTTCTGATTGGTGTGTACCACACTACTGTGTTACGGCACACATTTGCATCACGCTGCCTTGATGTGAGTATTGCTGTAGTCGGCTGTGGATTGTGGATGCTTGGGGACAGGCCTGGAGCAGCGTTGTTCTTTTCTACTTACCCTGAACTCTAGTTGTTGCTGTTGTACTTTCTATTTAGGTTACAAATGATTAAAACAAAGAATAAATACAACACAGTACAGACATATACACTCTTATTTTCCATACCACACATACTTGTCAGTTGAATTGGCACAATGTGGTGTTACTCACGCACTGTCAGTAACACCATGTTATTGTATCAACCATTTTACTGTGTCCACACAATTCCATACAACACATGCTTGTCATCGGTTGAATTAGCGCAATGTGGTTTTACTCTTGCAGTGCCAGTAACACCATAGTATTGCGTCAACCAACAACCATTTTTACTCATCACACTCACACTCTCACATGCTCAATCAGCATTCTATTCTCTACACACTACTCTCATAGTTAGCAGTTTAAATTTTAAAAGTGTATTAACTCTTTTGTTGCATAGCTTAAGCTGCTGCTGGCTTTGCACAAAGTATAAAATTGTTATTGTACTTTTTCATTGATATTAACCAGTTGTTTACTTAGTCTGCTTGTTCTGTTTTTTTTTTTTATATAGTTATACTATTTTAATTTGTTTTTCTTTTTTTAAGCCTTTTCAACCTTAATACTAATACTTAATACTTCAAAAAATCCTAACTCTTATTAACCCAAAAAATAATAATACTCAGTAAAGGACACAAAGTTAAAAAAAACTGCACCATGACATATCTGCTGGAAGCAACCATTTCTTTTTAATATTGGCAGTGAAATAATCCCACCAAGATGGGTCCGGCCCCTCAAAGCACAGCCACAGACCCATTCCTTCCCTAGATACCAGAGGAGCCACAAGAACATTAGTAGCAGCCCTCAATACAGATACGCATGACAGCACACACTGCCACCACCACCAGCATGACTATTAGAGAAAGAGGGGGGTGGCTTACTGGTTCCATCAGTCAAAAACGGGCTTCCTTTGTTCAATCTCAGCCACAGCCACCAACTGAACAAACTAGTGGAATAAATGGCAGTCTGTTTCGATTGTTTGGGTTCTGACCTTTGGCCAGTGTTACACAAAAAAAATTCTGACTAACCCACTTAAAATAGTAGCAGCGCAAGTACCACCAGCATTGCAACTGTGACATAACAACGGATCTGTCCATAGCCGCCTCCAGTTCCTCCACAGACCTTAAAGGGACAGTATACACTCATTTTCATATAACTGTATGTAATAGACACTACTATAAATAATAAGATGCAGAGATACTGATATAAAAATCCAGGGGTCGATCCGATAAAAATCGCCGCCCGCAAAAGCCGGCGACGCCAATATTTGCGCGGGTTTGGTATCACATATACGGCGTAACCTAGAAGTTACGCGCGTATATTTCTGCCGTCGCCCGTAGTTTTTTGGGCCATAGGCAGGTATACCAAACCAGCGCAGTTTGGTATCCAATATGCAGCGTAAGGACTTACGTGGCGAAAATGGAGAAAACTTACTCCATTTTCACCTCGCCACAAAAAGCAGCCGTAAGAAGCCTTACGCTGACTATTGGAGCCCCGTAACTCCCTAAACTGGCTGCTAAAATAAACCTAACACCTAACGCATGCGCAATGTCTATCTCCCTGTCAACCGCGATCTTCTAAAATAAACCTAACACCTAACGCATGCGCAATGTCTATCTCCCTGTCAACCGCGATCTTCTAAAATAAACCTAACACCTAACGCATGCGCAATGTCTATCTACCTGTCAACCGCGATCCCCCCCCCGAAATCCCTAATAAAGTTATTAACCCCTAAACCGCCGCTCCCGGACCCCGCCGCCATCTACATAAACTAACCCCCTACTGTGAGCCCCTAAAACCGCCGCCATCTACCTTATCTATCCCCTAATTAGAACCCCTTACACCGCTGTCATCTACCTTATCTATCCCCTAATCTGACCCCTTACACCGCCGCCACCTATATAAAAATTATTAACCCCTAATCTAATCCCCCTATACCGCCGCCAGATATATTAATATTATTAACCCCTAATGTAAGCCCCTTACACCGCCGCCATCTCTATTAAAATGATTAACCCCTAATTTAATCTACCTACCCCGCCGCCAGCTATATTATCTATATTAACCCTAAGTATATTATAGTTAATATAGGTATTACATTATATATATTAACTATATTAACCCTAATTATATTAGGGTTAATATAGTTAATATAGTTACTATAGTATTTATATTAACTATATTAACTCTATCTAACCCTAACACCCCTAACTAAATTTATATTAAATTAATCTAATTCATTTATAAACTAAAATATTCCTATTTAAATCTAAATACTTACCTATAAAATAAACCCTAAGATAGCTACAATATAATTAATAATTACATTGTAGCTATGTTAGGGTTAATATTTATTTTACAGGTAAATAGTTAATTATTTTAACTAGGTATAATAGCTATTAAATAGTTATTAACTATTTAATATCTACCTAGTTAAAATAATTACCCAATTACCTGTAAAATAAATCCTAACCTAAGTTACAAATACACCTACACTATCAATAAATTAAATAAACTACAAACATCTATCTAAAAATACAATTAAATTAACTAAACTAAATTACAAAAAAAAACAAACACTAAATTACAAAAAATAAAAAAAAGATTACAAGATTTTTAAGCTAATTACACCTATTCTAAGCCCCCTAATAAAATAATAAACCCCCAAAATAAAAAAAATTCCCTGCCCTATTCTAAATTAAACAAATTTCAAAGCTCTTTACCTTACCAGCCCTTAAAAGGGCCTTTTGTGGGGCATGCCCCAAATAATTCAGCTCTTTTGCATACAAATACAATACCCCCCCCATTACAACCCACCACCCACATACCCCTATTCTAAAACCACCCAAACCCCCCTTAAAAAAGCCTAACACTACCCCCCTGAAGATCTCCCTACCTTGTCTTCACCACACCGGGCCGAACTCCTGATCCGATCCGGGCGATGTCTTCCTCCAAGCGGCAAAGAAGAATTCTTCCTCCGGCGATGTCTTCCTCCAAGCGGCAAAGAAGAATTCTTCCTCCGGCGACGTCTTCCTCCAAGCGGCAGCAAAGTCTTCATACTTCCGGCGGCATCTTCAATCTTCTTTCTTCGCTCCGCCGCCGCGGAGCATCCATCCCGGACGACTACTGAACTACGAATGAGGTACCTTTAAATGACGTCATCCAAGATGGCGTCCGGCGAATTCCGATTGGATGATAGGATTCTATCAGACAATCGGAATTAAGTTAGAAAAATCTGATTGGCTGATTGAATCAGCCAATCAGATTGAGCTCGCATTCTATTGGCTGTTCCGATCAGCCAATAGAATGCGAGCTCAATCTGATTGGCTGATTGGATCAGCCAATCGGATTGAACTTGAATCTGATTGGCTGATTCAATCAGCCAATCAGATTTTTCTAACTTAATTCCGATTGGCTGATAGAATCCTATCAGCCAATCGGAATTCGGCGGACGCCATCTTGGATGACGTCATTTAAAGGTACCTCATTCGTAGTTCAGTAGTCGTCCGGGATGGATGCTCCGCGGCGGCGGAGCGAAGAAAGAAGATTGAAGATGCCGCCGGAAGAATGAAGACTTTGCTGCCGCTTGGAGGAAGACGTCGCCGGAGGAAGAATTCTTCTTTGCGGCTTGGAGGAAGACATCGCCGGAGGAAGAATTCTTCTTTGCCGCTTGGAGGAAGACATCGCCCGGATCGGATTAGGAGTTCGGCCCGGTGTGGTGAAGACAAGGTAGGGAGATCTTCAGGGGGGTAGTGTTAGGCTTTTTTAAGGGGGGTTTGGGTGGGTTTAGAATAGGGGTATGTGGGTGGTGGGTTGTAATGGGGGGGTATTGTATTTGTATGCAAAAGAGCTGAATTCTTTGGGGCATGCCCCACAAAAGGCCCTTTTAAGGGCTGGTAAGGTAAAGAGCTTTGAACTTTTTTTAATTTAGAATAGGGCAGGGAATTTTTTTTATTTTGGGGGGCTTTATTATTTTATTAGGGGGCTTAGAATAGGTGTAATTAGCTTAAAAATCTTGTAATCTTTTTTTTTTTTTTTGTAATTTAGTGTTTTTTTTTTTTGTAATTTAGTTTAGTTAATTTAATTGTATTTTTAGATAGATGTTTGTAGTTTATTTAATTTATTGATAGTGTAGGTGTATTTGTAACTTAGGTTAGGATTTATTTTACAGGTAATTGGGTAATTATTTTAACTAGGTAGATATTAAATAGTTAATAACTATTTAATAGCTATTATACCTAGTTAAAATAATTAACTATTTACCTGTAAAATAAATATTAACCCTAACATAGCTACAATGTAATTATTAATTATATTGTAGCTATCTTAGGGTTTATTTTATAGGTAAGTATTTAGATTTAAATAGGAATATTTTAATTAATAATATTAATATTAGATTTATTTTAATAAGAGTTTAGTTAGGATGTTAGAGTTTTATAGGGTTATTATACTAAATATATATATAATTATAATAACGATATTAACTATATGAACCCTAGTATAATTAGGGTTAATATAGTTAATATATATAATATAACTATATTAACCCTAATATAATTAGGGTTAATATAATTAATATAGCTGGCGGCGGTGTAGGGGGATGTAGATTGTAGGCAAAAGAGCAGTTTACTTTGTGACAAAGCCCCGCCAAAAGCCCTTTTAAGGGCTGGCAAAAGAGCTGTTACTTTGGGGCATGGCCCGCAAAAAGCCCTTTTAAGGGCTGGCAAAAGAGCTGTTACTTTGGGGCAATGCCACGCAAAAAGCCCTTTTCAGGGCTATTTGTAGGGTTAGACTTAGGTTTAGTGGTAGGGATAGTTTAGTATTTTAGGGGTTAAATAATTTAATATAGATGGCGGCGGGGTAGGGGGATTAGATTAGGGGTTAATAATTTTAAAATAGCGGCGGGGTAGGGGCTCACTTTAGGGGGTAGGTAAGGTAGATGGCGGCGGTGTTAGGGGCTCACTTTAGGGGGTAGGTAAGGTAGATGGCGGCGGTGTTAGGGGCTCACTTTAGGGGGTAGGTAAGGTAGATGGCGGCGGTGTTAGGGGCTCACTTTAGGGGGTTATAGATTTAATATAGCTGGCGGCGGTTTAGGGGTTAATAACTTTATTAGGTAGCGGCGGGCTCTGGGAGCGGCGGTTTAGGGGTTAATACATATTTTATTGTTAGGCTAGTGAGGGGGGATAGCGGATAGAGGGTTAGACGTGTCGGGCTATGTTAGGGAGGCGTGTTAGACTTGTCGGGCTATGTTAGGGAGGCGTGTTAGACAGTGCGGGTGTTTTAGACTTTAGTCAGGTTTTATAGGCGCCGGCAGTTTCTAACGTGCCGCAAGTCACTGGCGACGCCAGAAATTTGTACTTGTGCAGATTTCTGGACATCGCTGGTTTGTCAGACTTACGGCACGTTAGCATCTGACGGCGACTTATATAGGATAGCTCGAGTTGCGAGCTGAAACTGCGGGCGACGCCGGTTCCCTCGCTTGCGCCGCAAACTGCGATCTATATCGGATCGCGCCCCCAGTATAAAACTGTTTAAAAACTTACTTAGAAGCTCTCAGTTTAGCTCTGTTGAAAAGGTAGCTGGAAAGCCCACTGCAAGTGGGAAATAAGACACTCCCCCTCCCCCTTTCTTTTGCATATGAAAAGACCCTTTACACAAACAGGAGCAAGCTGGAGTAGGTATACATCAGTATTCTCATAAAACTTTGGGGCTTGGTTAGGAGTCTGAAAATCATAGCAATGTTATTTAAAAATAAGCAAAACTATACATTTAAAGAAAAAAAACAAACTTTATAGGCTATATAAATAGATCATCTACAAAACATTTATGCAAAGAAAAAATTAGTGTATAATGTCCCTTTAACCTCTGATCACTCTGCATAATTTAAAAATCTCCCTTTCACTCCAACCCCGCCCTTCCACTGACAAGCTGAGAGAAACTGTCAATCTATTCTGCTGCTCCTTCCTGGTTTGCATTCATTAGATAATGCCTGCTTGGATTATAGAAACAGCATACACCAACCAAAAATGAAAACGAAAATTTTTAAAGAAAATAAAGTGCTTTTCTTTTTTTTCTTTTTTTTGTTCGTTTTAAATTTCAGTATAGCAAAGAAAATACAGAAAATTCAATTTTTGTTATTTTCTTTGATTCTTCCGCATACAAATGCATATGTTTAATAGATACTTTCTACTAATACTGTTCTGCTAATGCTGATTCTGCAATAAACCTGTATTTAAAGGGACACTGAACCCAAATTTTTTTCTTTCGTGATTCAGATAGAGCATGAAATTTTAAGCAACTTTCTAATTTACTCCTACTATCAAATTTTCTTTATTCTCTTGGTATCTTTATTTGAAATGCAAGAATGTAAGTTTAGATGCCGGCCCATTTTTGGTGAACAACCTGGGTTGTCCTTGCTGATTGGTGGATAAATTCCTCCACCAATCAAAAAGTGCTTTCCAGAGTCTCAACCAAGAAAAAAGCTTAGATGCCTTCTTTTTCAAATTAAGATAGCAAGAGAACGAAGAAAAATTGATAATAGTAGTAAATTAGAAAGTTGCTTAAAATTGCATGCTCTATCTAAATCACGAAAGAAAAAAAAATGGGTTCAGTGTCCCTTTAATTATTGCTCTATCATATAAAATATATAACAAATTGAGTACAAAATTGAGTAAAGTGTTTTGTTAAATACAATTTGTTCATGGTTAAAATGCATTTGTAGAAAGCACTTAAAGGGACATGAAACCCAAACCTTTTCTTTCATGATTCAGATAGAGAATATAATTCTAAACTACTTTCCAATGTACTTATATTATTTAATTTGCTTCCTTTTCTTGTTATCCTTTGCTGAAAGGTTTATCTTGGCAAGCTCAGGAGCAGCAGAGAACCTAGGCTCTAGCTGTTGGTGCTGAATATATATTGATTGTGATTGGCTCACCCATGAGTTCATTTAGAAACCATTAGTGCATTGCTGCTTCTTCAACAAATGATACCAAGAAAAAGAAACAAATTAGATAATAGAAGTAAATTAGAAAGTTGTTTAAAATTGTATTTTCTAACTGAATTATGAGAGAAAAATGTGGGTTTAATGTCCCTTTAATACAACATTTTTTGTTTCCCTTTTTCTGAATTGTTTATGTCAAAGCCAGCAAAAGCTATTAGATGTATGCTCCTTTTGGGGTATGCAAAGTATAACTTAGTGAAGCATTTTCCGAATACATGTGTATTGCAAAAAATCAGCCAGATTCCGAGTTTTGCGTTAGAAGCTGTGCTCACCTCACTGCAGCGCTGGTATTACAGGATTTTACAAACCTGGCGTTAAAAGACAAGAAGTGAGCGTAGAGCAAAATTGTGCTCCTTACCGCACTCCAATACCAGCGCTGCTTAAGTCAGCGGTGAGCTGGTCGTACGTGCTCGTGCACAATTTCCCCATAGACATCAATGGGGAGAGCCGGCTGAGAAAAAGTCTAACACCTGCAAAAAAGCAGCGTAAAACTCAGTAACGCAGTCCCATTGATTCCTATGGGGAAACACATTTTATGTTTACACCTAACACCCTAACATGAACCCCAACTCTAAACACCCCTAATCTTACACTTATTAACTCCTAATCTGCTGCCCCCGACATCTCCAACACCTACATTATACTTATTAAGCCCTAATCTGCCGCTCTGGACACCGCCGCCACCTACATTATACTTATTAACCCCTAATCTGCTGCCCCCAACATCGCCAACACCTACATTATATTTATTAACCCCGAATCTGCCGCCCCTAACATCGCCGACACCTACATTATATTTATTAACCCCTAATCTGCCGTCCCCAACGTCGCCACCACTATTCTAAATTTATTAACCCCTAAACCTAAGTCTAACCCTAACTCGGAATCTAAGGGACGCCATCTTGGATGACGTCACTTAAAGTGATATTTATTCGGAAGAAGACGTCGTTTGAAGAGGATGCTCCGTGCCGGATGTCTTGAAAACGGAGCCGCTCCGTGTCGGAAGGATGAAGATAGAAGATGCCGTTTGGATGAAGACTTCTGCATGTCTGGAGGACCACTTCTGCCTGTCTGGAGGACCACTTCCGCTGGCTTCATGGAGGACATCTTGCCGCTTGGTGAAGACTTCCCCCGGTAAGTGAATCTTCTGGGGTTAGTGTTAGGATTTTTTTAAGGGTGTATTGGGTGGGTTTATTTTTTAGGTTAGGAACTTTGGGCCTGCAAAAGAGCTAAATGCCCTTTTAAGGGCAATGGGGAGCTTAGTTTTTTTTAGTTAGCTTTTTATTTGGGGGGTTGTTTGTGTGGGTGGTGGCTTTTACTGTTGGGGGGGGTGTTTGTATTTTTTTTTTTTACAGGTAAAAGAGCTGATTTCTTTGGGGCAATGCCCCGCAAAAGGTCCTTTTAAGGGCTATTGATAGTTTAGTTTAGGCTAGGGTTTATTTTTTTTTGGGGGGGGGGGCTTTTTTATTTTGATAGGGCTATTAGATTAGGTGTAATTAGTTTAAAGATCTGTAATTTGTTTTTTATTTTCTGTAATTTAGTGTTTTTTTGTGATTTATCTAATTTAATTGTATTTATTTTAGTTAATTGATTTAATTGTAGTGTAGTGTTAGGTGTTAGTGTAACTTAGGTTAGGTTTTATTTTACAGGTAAATTTGTCTTTATTTTAGCTTGGTAGTTATTAAATAGTTAATAGTTATTTAATAACTATTCTACCTAGTTAAAATAAATACAAACTGGCCTGTAAAATAAAAATAAACCCTAAGCTAGCTACAATGTAACTATTAGTTATATTGTAGCTAGCTTAGGGTTTATTTTATAGGTAAGTATTTAGTTTTAAATAGGAATAATTTAGTTAATTATAGTAATTTTATTTAGATTTATTTAAATTATATTTAAGTTAGGGGGTGTTAGGGTTAGGGTTAGAATTAGATTTAGGGGTTAATACATTTAATATAGTGGCGGCGATGTTGGGGACAGCAGATTAGGGGTTAATAAATATAATACAACAGCAAACAGAATACTCCGGCAAACCTCCAGGCAATATTGATAAAAATTCCTTTATTGGAGCTGGTTACAGGTCGTTAGAAAGACAAGTAAAAGTAAGTAAGATCTTACAGCAGGCAGGTGTCTTACGCGTTTCGGCTATTCGCCTTACTCATAGACATAGCTATTACCTGTCAGCCAGGTGCTTAAATAGCACCTGCTGATTAGCTAACCCTAGCCTGCTGTGACTGTAGATTTAAAGAGATAGTAACAACATATGTTAAATGAAAGAGACATATACATATATGGCCTTAATAAATATAATGTAGGTTGCGGCGATGTTAGGGGCGGAAGATTAGGGGTTAATATTATTTAACTAGTGTTTGCGAGGCAGGAGTGCGGCGGTTTAGGGATTTATATGTTTATTATAGTGGCGGCGATGTCCGGAGCAGCAGATTAGGGGTTACAAATTTTGTTTTAGTATTTACGATGCAGGAGGGCCTCGGTTCAGGGGTTAATAGGTAGTTTATGGGTGTTAGTGTACCTTTTAGCACTTTAGTTATGAGTTTTATGCTACGGCGTTGTACCATAAACCTTAACTACTGTCTTTAGAATGCGTTACGAATCTTGGAGGTAGAGGGTATACCGCTCGCTTTTTGGCCTCCCAGGACAGACTTGTAATACCGGCGCTATGGAAGTCCCATAGAAAAAAGGGTTTACAAAGTTTATGTAAGTCGTTTTGTGGTAAGGCAAAAAAAGTTTGTGGGGCCCCTAAACCTGCAAGACTCGTAATAGCAGCGGTAGTGAAAAAGCAGCGTTAGGACCTGTTAACGCTGCTTTTTCAGCTTAACGCACAACTTGTAATCTAGCCGAATGTTTTTAATCAAAATTGTTATGCAGTAAATTGAATTTCAGTTTTTTGAATAGAAAGTCATTTTAAGACAAATAAAGAAGGGAATATTAAGAACTCATTTCTGAAATATTAAAGACATATAAAGAATTGTCAATTATTTTATAAGTAATACTCATCATCTTATTTTGAAGTATTTATAGAAACATCTATCAATCTACAGAGTTCTGTAAAATGTGAAGTATAAAAATCAAAATGAAGCCAACAATATTTAATTGTAAGTAATATTGTTCAGGTAGTTTTTACAACTAACTAACCAAGTTTTACAACTAACTAACTAACTAAGGGTGTGATTTTGTCCAGTAGCTATTGTGTCTTTTGTAAATATGTACTCAGTAAATGCTTAAAGTTAGTCTCCTTTCACCCTTTTACTTATCTGTATTAGTTCTCTGATAACGACAGGATGAGATAACGAAGTAGAAAAAAACGTTGATTGACATGTGCTTCCCATTTAAAGGCCCTAAGTAGTTCAACATATGTCTGACTTCTAACCTAGAAAAACTTAGACAAGAAAAAAAGTTGATATATATATATATAAAACAATTTTAATGTTTTTTTTTTGTCTATTTTTAAAATATGAGTTTCAAATATAAATAAGTTTAAATGGCATTCAATTTAACTTCTAGGTTGTCTTACAATCTTGATTAATGCTTATTAAATTAGATTTTCTAAATTATATTCTATATCACATATACATTCCCCTATATATTATGTATCAAAACAAGAACAAAGGAGGCGCCACAATGGTCCAGATCAAAAAGGACAATAAGGTCTCCAAATAATATTTACAGGGTACTCACAATGTGGTATGCGCTAGATAGTGCGAGCCACGCCTCCTGAGCAGGATTAGTGAGGCGCACTCAGCTTCTCTCTCTATATATATATTTTATTCCCCTATATATTGCCTATGAAATTAATTATAACAAAATGTCAATCACAAGTATTCTATTTTAATTATATATTACATTATACTCCACAGTAAACCTGAAGTTTAGGTTGTCTTTTAGAAGATTCTTCATTTCCCTAGGTGTACTCTCATCTTGACCAATGATTAGCTTGTTAACAATTTCTATCACATATTTGTATTCAATTAATATGAAAAATACAGGGCTAGATTACAAGTGGTGTGCTAAAGTTAGCAATATAGCGACTGCTCTAACATATAGAAGTTGAACGTTAAAGGGACAGTCTACAATAGAATGTTTATTGTTTTAAAAGATAGATAATCCCTTTATTACCCATTCCCCATTTTTGCACAACCAACACAGTTATATTAATATACAGTTTACCTCTGTGATTGCCTTGTATCTAAGCATCTTCTGACAGCCCCCTGATCACATGACTGTAACTAATTAAAATCTATTGAGTTGCATTTAGTAGTGTGTTGTGCTAACTCTTAAATAACTTCTGGGGCGTGAACACATTGTTATCTATATGTATTATTTATTTTTTTAACAGTGCGCTCCATTAAAGTCTATTGTGAGAAGAAGTTAACACGGTTGCAATATCCGAAGTCCTTAAATTAGCGTGCAATATATGAAGTCCTGAAATTAGCGCGCATTTGGTTTTGCTCTTGCACTAACTTTTTACTTTCAACCTGTAATACCCTAACAAACCTGCCTGCGTTAAAAATTTACTTTGAGTGTAGTTAGCGTGTGAGCAAAAACATCCGATAGCACGCCACTTATAATCTGGCCCATAGTAAGAAGTTGCCAAAAATTGTCACTGTTTTATTTTACAATAAACAGCATAGCTGCAGAAGGTATCTTGCCATAATATTATAGCAACAAGATTGCTGACTACAAACTAGTAGCCAGAATGTCGTTTGCAGGGATTTCAAGTAATTCAAGTTCTCAGAACCTTAATGTTCTGGGTTTAACAAAGGTTAAATTAAACTAAAACTAACAATATTTTTCCTGAGCAAAATTAAAAAGGATGAAAATACAATGAATACATATTGTTTATTGTATTTATATTACAGACACCTAAGGAAGGGTTATTTTAAACCTTTATATTTGTTGTGATTTGTATATTGTGTGTACTGATTATTTTGTGTGTTTTTTTTTCTTTTTTATCCTATAGCACATTAATATAATATTGATCATATTTGGTTTCCTAGATGCTCTCTCATATAGGAAACACTCAACCCCTTGACTGCTAGTGAGGATGTTAACACAGAATGTATTGTAACCTCTATGGCAGCCACATGGTTAAAGTTAAGCTTACATTTCCTTTACTACTTAAATTTGTTTGTTTGTTTGTGTAATGTTTATTATGATTTGTTTATATTTAAATATTAATTATTATGTTACAATAACTATGGGGCCAGTGTAATAATCTGCTGGCGGAAAAGGTTCCCACATTTACTATTGTGTAGTTCAGCCCTCTGCTTTTGTTCGACCAATCGCATGAGAGCAGAGTCTGTCACTCACCACAAACAAACATTTTTGAGGCAATTTATTTCCACTAGAACAAGCAGTGACCATATGACTGTTAAGCAAGAGCTCCAACGCAGCATTTGCATATTAGGGCATATTTGTTTCCCGAATATTCATCTGCACTATTTGGTATTCATTTAGTATTTACATTCGATTTTATTAATCAAAGGTTTACTTACCTCTAGCATGCTGGAGAGTCTTGGTAACCCCAATCCTTCTTCTCAGAGCCCTAGGCCGTGCTAATAGGAGGCTTAGCACAGCGGATCCGAGGGCCTGGGTTAAAGGACCTTCTTCTTTAATATAGGTTCTGGGATTTTCAGTGCTAAGCCTCCTATTAGTAGGCTCTGAGAAGAAGAATCAGGGTCAGTGTGGCCCTTCAGAGCGCTAGAGATAAGTATTTAACTCCTTAAAGATAATTATAATAAATACTGAAGCATTTTGTCAGTATTTTTTCCTTCTCTTTAAATTTCGTTGGTGCATTCATTCGGATATTCGTTTTGTGAAAACAAAACAAATATCCATTTTATGGTACGAATTTGCATTTGTAATGAAACAATTGCACATCTCTATTATAAATGCAACAGTAATCATACGCCACACTCAGGAAAATAAATGTTTTATTTGGGGTATATTGAGAATTGTGATATTTGTTTATGTTTACATAAAGATCGTTTTGAACTGGTAGCTCTTACAGAATTTAAAATATTAAAACTGCATGAAATTGATATAGACATTACTTATCGTGCTGTCTCAGAATACACTAGATTCAGTTCCTGCAACAGTTTATCAATGAAACTGAACATATGGATATAATAATAATAATGTGAATTATGATTAGTGTACTATACTATCCATATTTGGAGCTATGAATTAATGATGTATACACGTTGATCCTTGTGTATTTGTATGAATTAAAAATGGCGTTCACACACTTTAATAAGGATTTTGTGAATTCCAACTGGATATGATAGACCACATAGTTGTGTTTTTGTATGAATTAATCAAGGATCTAGAGATTTTTTTTAAAACTAAGTGTAGATCTAACTGTATATATGTAAATTTACTATGGATTCAAAATAGACATATGCAAGGCGAAAAAATTTGGTTCGGTTCGGTTTGGATCGATTCGGATTTTTTCGAATTTCGGTTCGGATCGATTCGAATTCGGAAAAATTAAAATCAATTTGGTTCGAATGCGTTTCAGAATTATTCGGATTTGAATAAATTCGGCTGGATTCGGTTTGATTCGGTTCGGTTCGATTCGGTTCGGAAATTCAGAATTTCGGTAAGTGTTAGGTGGGATTAGACTAGTATTATGTACTATATATTAGGTGTAACCCATAGCAGAGTGATATAACCTAATATACTGTACAATACTAGTGTAATCCATGGCCATCCGAATCTACCGAATAAATCCGAACTAATTCGGATTTATTCAGTAGATTCGACACTATTTTAATTCAGAAATTCGTATCGATCCGAATCCCGAATTTTACGAATTCGGCTGAATTTCCGAATTGATCCGAAACGAATCGCACATGTCTAATTCAAAAGAATCACAACATGATTCCATACAGCTAGAATTAATCTAGTAGAATCTAAATGTGCTAGATTAAATTTGGTAACTAAATATTAAAAGATTGTGAATGTATAAATTTAACATGGCAAAAAGGTAAATGTATATTTCATATATATGGTGGGTTACAGGTGATTTTGTTTGTATTTTAAATTAGCCTGGAGGAATCATGATGAGTTTGTAGGTACTGAACATGAATCTGTTTTACTGTGAATGAAAGAACCATCTGACATAGTCTGGTCTTTACCCATTTACCACACTTCTTAAAGGGAAATGATAACAAATGCTGAGCCCTTAAAAGTAATGTAGCATAGCTGTAAAACGTTGACTAAAATATACCACTTAAAAGGAAGATATTTTACCTCAAAATTGTTTACACCCCACTGTAAAGAGACTTTAACCCCTTAATGACCACAGCACTTTTCCATTTTCTGTCCGTTTGGGACATTTTTGCAGTGTTTGTGTTTAGCTGTAATTTTCCTCTTACTCATTTACTGTACCCACACATATTATATACCGTTTTTCTCGCCATTAAATGGACTTTCAAAATCTAACATTATTTTCATCATATCTTATAATTTGCTATAAAAAAAATTCAAAATATGATGAAAAAATTGAAAAAAACACACTTTTTCTAACTTTAAAGGATTCCAAAACTTTACTATTTTCGGCACAACATGACCATCAATTTCTAATAACCAACGTTTATATTGCATAACTTACCTACTTTTACAGGAAAACGATCGTTCATAATAATATAAAATTATAATTTATGTTTCCATGAAAACGTCAGTAAATCCAACCCTCTATTTTGGGCAGATCACTACCAAACTCAATAGCCAATCCTATTGAGATTTCTTGAATATCATTAACTGACAATTCTGTCACCCCTCACATGCGCATTGCGATCCGCTCACTCACGCATGCGCATATACTATCTCTGTTACCACATTTACCTGCTGGATTGATGGTGAGTGACGTGTACTATGACGAGTCCTGAATATCGCGCATGCGCAAATCTACGTGACGTATACTATGACGAGTCCTGAATATCGCGCATGCGCAAAGCTACATTTGTCCGCCATTTTCATAACCCAGGTTATCGTTAATGATTTGAGGATGCTAAAGACTAGCAGAACGATGGGTTTGGAAAACAATTTATTTTCAATGTTATAAATATAATAAACGGTAGTAATTGGAAACACAATGCCAATTACAAATATAGGTGAAATTTATTAATCTTGCAATTGAAGATTAGTTTTTCTCATGGTTTAGTGTCCCTTTAACCCCCAAAATATGTTACACATCTACAACCACCAAAAATACCCATGCTAAATAGTTTCTAAATTTTGTCCTGAGTTTAGAAATACCCAATGTTTACATGTTCTTTGCTTTTTTTGCAATTTATAGGGCAATAAATACAAGTAGAACTGCTATTTCCAAACCACTTTTTTTCAAAATTAGCGATAGTTACATTGGGACAATGATATCTTTCAGGAATCCCTGAATATCCATTGACATGTATATATATTTTTTTAGAAGACATCCCAAAGTATTGATCTAGACCCATGTTGGCATATTTCATGCCTCCATTTCACCGCCAAATACGATCAAATAAAAAAAATTGTTCACTTTTTCACAAATTTTTTCACAAACTTTAGGTTTCTCACTGAAATTATTTACAAACAACTTATGCAATTATGGCATAAATGGTTGTAAATGCTTCTCTGGGATCACCTTTCTTTAGAAATAGCAGACATGTATGGCTTTGGTGTTGCTTTTTGGTAATTAGAAGGCTGCTAAACGCCGCTGTGCACCACAAGTGAATTATGCCCAGCAGTGAAGGGGTTAATTAGGGAGCTTGTAGGGAGTTTGTAGGGTTAATTTTAGCTTTAATGTAGTGTAGTAGACAACCCAAAGTATTGATCTAGGCCCATTTTGGTATATTTCATGCCACCATTTCACTGTGAAAAGCGATCAAATAAAAAAAAATGTTCACTTTTTCACAAACTTTAGGTTTCTCACTAAAATTATTTACAAACAGCTTGTGCAATTATGGCACAAATGTTTGTAAATGCTTCTCTGGGATCCCCTTTGTTCAGAAATAGCAGATATACATGGCTTTGGCGTTGCTTTTTGGTAATTAGAAGGCCGCTAAATGCTGCTGTGCATCACACGTGTATTATGGCTAGCAGTGAAGGGTTTAATTGGGTAGTTTATAGGGAGCTTGCAGGGTTAATTTTAGCTTTAGTGTAGAGATCAGCCTCCCACCTGACACATCACACCCCCTGATCCCTCCCAAACAGCACCCTTCCCTCCCCCACCCCACAATTGTCCCTGCCATCTTAAGTACTGGCAGAAAGTCTGCCAGTACTAAAATAAAAGGTATCTTTGAATATATTTTTTTTAGCATATTTACATATGCTGCTATGTAGGATCTCCCCTTAGCCCCCAACCTCCCTGATCTCCCCCAAAACAGCTCTCTAACCCCCCCTTTGCCTTATTGGGGGCCATCTTGGGTACTGGCAGCGGTCTGCCAGTACCCAGTTTGCAAAAAAATGCTTTTATTATTTTTATTTTATTTTTTCTGTAGTGTAGCTTCCCCCCCAACAGACTAACAACCCACCAGCCACCGATCTTGCTAAATTGAATATAATACCCCCTTTTTCCCCACTTCTAAATAAAATATTTCTGTAGTGTAGCGGTTCCCACCCGCTCCCTCCCAGTGCACGCGCCCGCCCCCGCCTCCCCGTGCACGTGCGCGCATCTGCGCATGCCCCCGGCCATCCCCGCCCATGATCCCGGCCCCCTCCGCATCATCCAGGGCCATCGATGGCCGCCATCCACCTCCCACACCGGCTCCCACCCACCAACGAACTTAGCCATTAATGTCCGGTGCAGAGAGGGCTCTCTCTGCATCGGATGGCTAAAAATGGTTATTGCAGGATGCCTCCATATCGAGGCATCACTGCAATAACCGGAAAGCAGCTGGAAGCGTGCAGGATCGCTTCCAGCTGCTTTCCACACCGAGGACATGCAGGGAACGTCCTCAGGCGTTAACTGCCTTTTTTTTTTGAGGACGTACCCTGCACGTCCTCGGTCGTTAAGGGGTTAAAGGGATACTAAACCCAAATTTTTTCTTTCATGATTCAGATAGAGCATGCAATTTTAAGCAACTTTCTAATTTACTCCTATTATCAATTTTTCTTCGTTCTCTTGCTATCTTTATTTGAAAAAGAAGGCATCTAAGCTAAGGAGACAGACAATTTTTGGTTCAGACCCTGGACAGGACTTTTTAAATGGTGGATGCATTTAGCCACCAATCAGCAAGCACAACCCAGGTTGTGAACAAAAAATGGGCCGGATTCTAAACTTAGATTCTTGCTTTCAAATAAAGATAGCAAGAGAATGAAGACAAATTGATAATAGGAGTAAATTAGAAATTTGCTTAAAATTGCATACTCTATCTGAATCATGAAAGAAACGTTTTGGGTACAGTGTCCCTTTAAGCAGCCAATCAGGATGCTAGTCACAGGGCTTGCAAGGGAGTGTGCATCTGGCATGTGCAGGCACAGTCATTTTATTTACCTATTTAGTTTCAAGGGACAGTCTACACCAGAATTTTTATTGTTTTATAAGATAAATAATCCATATATTACCCATTGCCCAGTAATGCATAACAAACACTGTTATATTAATATACTTTTTACCTCTGTGAATACCTTGTAACTGAGCATCTTCTGACAGCCCCCTGATCACATGACATTTTATTTATTATCTATCTGCCACAAGCCACGGGAGTGATCCCAATGTAATCTATATGACTCACATGAACTAGCACTACTCTGTTGTGAAAAGCAAATATAAAAGCATGCGTTAAGAGGCGGTCTTCAAGGGATTAGAAATGATCATATGAGCCTACCTAGGTTTAGCTTTCAACTAAGAATACCAAGAGAACAAAGCACATTTGTTGATAAAAATAAATTGGAATGTTGGTTCAAATTACATGCCCTATCTGAATCAGGAAAGTTAATTTTTAACTAGACTGTCCCTTTAAAGGGACATTATACACTCATTTTTTCTTTGCATAAATGTTTTGTAGATGATCTATTTATATAGCCCATAAAGTTTTTTTTAAAAAAAATAAATGTATAGTTTTGCTTATTTTTAAATAACATTGCTCTGATTTTCAGACTCCTAACCAAGCCCCAAAGTTTTATGTGAATACTGTCATCTACCTTCTCCAGCTTGCTCCTGTTTGTGTAAAGGGTCTTTTCATATGCAAAAGAAGGGGGAGGGGGGGAGTGTCTTATTTGCCACTTGCAGTGGGCTTTCCAACTACCTTTTCAACAGAGCCAAACTGACAGCTTCTAAGTAAGTTTTAAAACAGTTTTATACTGGATTTTTATATCAGTATCTGTGCATCTTATTCTTTATAGTAGTGTCTATTACATGCAGTTATATGAAAATGAGTGTATACTGTCCCTTTAAGGAAGTTTTCTATGAAATCTCACAAGATTTCAGTGAAATTTAATGAGATCACAGCACAGCAAAGAAAAGCATGACCTCAGTACTGCTGGTGCTAATTGACTATTTTATTTTTCAACTTGCAGCTGGACAGCAGCTGAAGTATAACTTTTCAGAGAGTACTTACTATTGTGAGCTAAAGAATTTTTGAGGTAAAATGTTTTCCCTTTTTACATAGAGATGTTCAGGTGCTATTTTCATGTCAGTTTTTTACAGTTATACTGCATCACTATCAAGTGATTTAACATATGAGTATTATGTCCCTTTAAAGAAACATTTATTAGTGTTGCTGATTTTTTTAACTTTAAAACAAAAGTTTGAGTTATTACAGGAACAATGCCATTAACACAAGAAAAACGTATAAAACAGTGGATTAGTAGGCATTTCAAGGCCATTTTTAGAGTCAGGGGGTTGTAGACCTTCATGGAAGTACAAGATACATGACCAAAATCAAAAGTAAAGCATGGTCGATAACAAAGTCAATATCGAAGATGATTACTGTGTTTTATTGCTATTTAAATGTTGAATAAAAAAGCAAAAAATAGTTTTTTTAAAAGGTCGTCTAATGAAACAGAAAAGTCCAAAAATAATAAAACAATCTGCTCAAGTAATATTTTTGGAATAAACTTGTTGGAATATCACAATGAAACGTTGTACAAAGCCACTGAATAACCACACCATAACTGATGGAATTTGTAATTGATTGGAATCTGAGTCTGAAAACTCCACAACAAAGCTGACAACATTAATTTCAAGTAGTAAATTATTTATCCTTTAGAAGAACAGTTCTTTTTTCTAAAATAACCCACACAATTTTTAAGCCCTACTATTTTGACTTGATTTAATGTTTTACAAAGCCACTGAATAACCACAATGACCCAGGCAGATATCTCCTAATAGGTAGTGTTGTCAACGTAAGGAGGGAACAAACAAAGTTCATCCAAGTTATTGTTCAAAAACAGACCATACCGTCAACTGTCCACAACATATGAGGCTATATCAGACCGAGCGTATCACCTTACCCCTTTTGCAGTAATACAGCAGTCGATCGGTAGGAACGGACTCACCGGGCTCACTCGATTCCTGCAGTATTTAACTTGCGTTGAATGCCCTGCCGGAGCGTAGTGTTCAGTGTCTCACACTCACGCATCCATGCTGCGATCTCCTCTGACGTCACTGGGGGCACGTCTGTGCAAATCCTCTGTGTATGGTCAGTTGGTGGGACGTAACTACCCCTTAGTCAGTAATCCGCCAATAAGACAGCTTCTCTTGCAATGGCGTCGGGGGTGTGTGGGTCCCACTTTTCCATGATTGGTCCGTATTGGGTCAGCTCCTGTAGCTCATCGCTTGGAGCTGTATCAGGGATTCAAAATCCTCACTGGCTGTGCTCACTGGGTAGGTCAAACGTAATAGAAGCACAGAATAAAGGAGCACCAGCCAGGAGATTGGAGTTAAAAAAATAACAAATTTATTGAAACACTCATTAAAAAGCCAGGATACCAGGCCATATAATAAAATAGGGAAGGCAGCAAAGCAAACAGCTGACGTGTTTCGGCTTAGAGCCGTAATCGAAGCTGGTGAACTTTGCACTAGGAAACTCTAAGCTGCCTCCTATTGGTCAAAAATATTTTGATTAGAACATTAGTACACATAAAATGACAAGTGCTTTACATCAACAGTAGATTAGCCCAAGAACTATATACATTTGCTAAATGAAACATTTGTTAGTATTCAGTTTACAATAGATGCAAATTCAAACAATTTACAATAAGATGGATAATATCATAATACGCACAATGAGATGTGAACATGAGACTGCATATTTTCAACAACTTTTCAGTTTGGCTTAGGTTTCTTATATAAACGAAAGATTCAAAATTAAACTTTAATATAAACAGAAACAGCCCTGTGTTTAAAGCTACATCATCTCTTCAAAGATTTTTATGAAATTACCTTATATTTTATATTTATTTAATAAATACAATAAAATGAAATTGAATTTTTACAAACTGTTTTCTTTGTTAAATCTGGTTAATGGGTGAAGCTGGAAAATCACTGCCAGAAGTTAATTAAGACATTGGCCTCTAGTTATCAACGTGTCTACTTACCTGAATTCGCAGGCCCCAATACGCTCGCCTAAGCTCGCCTAACATCGCCGCCGCAGACCTGAAAACGTTCTCCAAAGTTATCAAGAAAGCTGTCAAAAAGCCATGCACCAAGTACAGTGCGATGAGCAGCGGACTGTTGTTAACTGAAAGTCATTGATCTCGCTGCTCATCGGCTTATTCGCAGCTTTCTTTCTAGCCTGTCACTAAGCACCGACACTATACTATACAGTTTTACCCCCTAAACCGCCACTCCCGAGGCCCCCTGCACCTAAATAAACGTATTAACCCCTAAACCGCCACTCCTGGACCCCTCCGCAACTATAATAAACTTATTAACCCCTAAACCGCTGCTCCAGGACCCCGCCGCCACTATAATAAATATATGAACCCCTAAACCGCTGCTTCCGGACCCCACCGCCACCTACATTATACCTATTAACCCCTAATTTGCCGCCCCCTATATCGCCGCCACCTACATAAAGTTATTAACCCCTATCCTGCCGATCGCGGACCCCGCCGCAAATAAATTAATTGCTTAACCCCTAAACCGCTGCTTCCGGAGCCCTCCGCCACCTACATTACATTTATTAAACCCTATCCTGCCCCCCCTACACCGCCGCCACCTACAGTACATTGATTAACCCCTAATCTACCCCCCTACACCACCGCCACTATATTAAATGAATTAACCCCAAAACCTAAGTCTAACCCTAACTCTAACACCCCCCTAACTTAAATATTATTTAAATTAAGCTAAATAAATATTCCTATAATTAAATAAATTAATCCTATTTAAAACTAAATACTTACCTATAAAATAAACCCTAAGCTAGCTACAATATAACTAATAATTACATTGTAGCTATTTTAGGGTTTATTTTTATTTTACTGGCAACTTTGTATTTATTTTAACTACGTACAATAGCTATTAAATAGTTATTAACTATTTAATAGCTACCTAGCTAAAATAAATACAAAATTGTGTAAAATAAATCCTAACCTAAGTTAAAATTACACCTAACACTACACTATCATTAAATAAATTAAATTAATTAACTACAATTACCTAACATTAAATAAAATTAACTAAAAATAACTAAAGTACAAAAAACCCCTCTAAATTACAGAAAATAAAAAAAAATTACAAGAAGTTTAAACTAATTACACCTAATCTAAGCCCCCTAATAAAATAAAAAAGCCCCCCAAAATAATAAAATTCCCTACCCTATACTAAATTACAAATAGCCCTTAAAAGGGCCTTTTGCTGGGCATTGCCCCAAAGTAATCAGCTCTTTTACCTGTAAAAAAAGAATACAATACCCCCCAACATTACAACCCACCACCCACACACCCCTACTCTAGAACCCATCCGATCCCCCCTTAAAAAACCTAACACTACCCCATTGAAGATCACCCTACCTTGAGCCGTCTTCACCCAGCCGGGCACCAGTGGTCATCCGATGGGGAAGAAGAGGACATCCGGACCGGCAGAAGTCTTCATCCTATCCGGGCAGAAGAGGACATCCGGACCGGCAGACATCTTCATCCAAGCAGCATCTTCTATCTTCATCCTTCCGGCGATGAGCGGCTCCATCTTGAAGACCTCCGGCACGGAACATCCTTCTAGGCCGACGACTACCCGACGAATGGCTGGTCCTTTAAATGACGTCATCCAAGATGGCGTCCCTCAAATTCCGATTGGCTGATAGGATTCTATCAGTCAATCGGAATTAAGGTAGGAAAAATCCGATTGGCTGATGTAATCAGCCAATCGGATTGAAGTTCAATCCTATTGGCTGATTGGATCAGCCAATAGAATTTACCTTGCATTCTATTGGCTGATCCAATCAGCCAATCGTATTGAACTTCAGTCCGATTGGCTGATTACATCAGCCAATCTGATTTTTCCTACCTTAATTCCGATTGGCTGATAAAATCCTATCAGCCAATCAGAATTCGAGGTCCGGATGTCCTCTTCTGCCCGGATAGGATGAAGACTTCTGCCAGTCCGGATGTCCTCTTTGCCCCATCGGATGACCACTGGTGGCCGGCTGGGTGAAGATGGCTAAAGGTAGGGTGATCTTCAATGGGGTAGTGTTAGGTTTCTTTAAGGGGGGATCGGGTGGGTTTTAGAGTAGGGGTGTGTGGATGGTGGGTTGTAATGCTGGGGGGGTATTGTATTTTTTTTTTACAGGTAAAAGAGCCGATTACTTTGGGGCAATGCCCCGCAAAAAGCCCTTTTAAGGGCTATTTGTAATTTAGTATAGGGTAGGGCATTTTATTATTTTGGGGGGGGGGGTTATTTTATTAGGGGGCTTAGATTAGTTGTAATTAGTTTAAACTTCTTGTAATTTTTTTTATTTTCTGTAATTTAGAGTTCTTTTTTTTTGTACTTTAGTTATTTTTAGTTAATTTTATTTAATGTTAGGTAATTGTAGTTAATTAATTTAATTTATTTAATGATAGTGTAGTGTTAGGTGTAATTTTAACTTAGGTTAGGATTTATTTTACAGGTAATTTTTTATTTATTTTAGCTAGGTAGCTATTAAATAGTTAATAACTAGTTAATAGCTATTGTACCTAGTTAAAATAAATACAAAGTTGCCTGTAAAATAAAAATAAACCCTAAAATAGCTATAATGTAATTATTAATTATATTGTAGCTATCTTAGGGTTTATTTTATAGGTAAGTATGTAGTTTTAAATAGGATTAATTTATTTAATTATAGGAATATTTATTTAGCTTAATTTAAATAATATTTAAGTTAGGGGGGTGTTAGGGTTAGGGTTAGACTTAGGTTTTGGGGTTAATTCATTTAATATATTGGCAGCGGTGTAGGGGGGTAGATTAGGGGTTAATCAGTGTACTGTAGGTGGCAGCGGTGTGGGGGGGGCAGGATAGGGGTTAATAAATGTGATGTAGGTGGCGGAGGGCTCCGGGTGCGGCGGTTTAGGGGTTAAACAATTAATTTATTTTCGGCAGGGTCCAGGATCGGCAGGATAGGGGTTAATAACTTTATGTAGGTGGTGGCGGTATATGGGGTGGCAGATTAGGGGTTGATATGTATAATGTAGGTGGCGGTGGGGTCCGGGAGCGGCGGTTTAGGGGTTCATATACTTATTATAGTTGTGGCGGGGTCCGGGAGCGGCGGTTTAGGGGTTAATAAGTATAAAGTAGGTGGCGACGGTGTAGGGGGGCAGATTAGGGGTGTTTAGACTCGGGGTACATGTTAGGGTGTTAGGTGCAGACACTTCCCATAGAAATCAATGGGATATCAGGCAGCAGCGAACATGAGCTCTCGCTGCTGTCAGACTCCCATTGATTACTATGGGATCAGCCGCCTCCAGGGTACACTGGGCCTAAATAGTGGCGAGCGTACCTGGTTGTTCTTTGATAACTTCCAAAAGTAGTCAGATTGTGCCGAACTTGCGTTCGGAACATCTGTAGTGACGTAACCATCGATCTGTGTCGGACTGAGTCCAGCGGATCATAGGTTACGTCATTAAATTCTACTTTTGCCGGTCTGTAGGGCTTGATAACTATGGCGAATCAGCCTCGCCACAAATACGCTGCGGAATTCCAGTGTATTTGCGATTGACAGCTTGATAACTAGAGGCCAAAATCTGAATTGAATCCTTCAGGAAATCTAGATTCCAATTTAAAAATCCAAAAGACCTCTCTTTTACCCAACAGCTTTTCCCTATCACCCCCTCTCTGGGGAGACAAGATACTCTCTATGCAGGACCACTTAAAGAAGTCTGCATTTTTGTTGCGCTCATGAGTAAAGTGCTGTACCAATGGAGTGCTGGTAGTACCATATTTAATACTAGAGAGGTGCTCCCTGATTCTAGTTCTCACCTCACGTGTAGTGAGATCTACATAGTGTTTGTTACATGCTAAACAATTGATCACGTACACAACAAAAGTGGACCTACAATTAAGACATGAACGCCTATGGTAAGTTTGCCCTGTAACTGAAAATCTGAACACAACTCCTGTTTCCACTTTTTCACAAGCCACACATGAACTATTGTGGCATTTTTACATACCTACAGAGGACAACCAAGATGAGTTACTCTGTGTTGTGGTTTGAAGTTTAGTAGGTGCTACAGTTTCCAATTGTCCTACTTCTCTTATAGGCAAATTTACAATCTTTGTTTGACAAACTAGCCAGCCCATCATCAGCTCTCAGGATTGGGTAATGTTTCCTAATTATGTCACAAATTTGATTGTACTGTTCAGAGTACTCTGTGATGAACATAATATTATCTTGCCCAAAACCCTGTTTGTGAACTGGGTAACCTTTCTTTCTTAGTAAATCAGACCTATTTATTTTACTTACTGACTTCCTGGCAGAGTCAATTACATTCTTGTGATAACCTCTTTCCTCTAGTCTTTTGGAAAGTTCTAATGATTCATGTTGAAATTTCATGTCGTCAGAGCAATTTCGCTTTAAGCGAATAAACTGCCCCTTAGCAATGCCCTTAAAGACGCTTTCCGGATGGCAACTCAAGGCGTGCAAAAGGGCATTGCCTGAGATTGGTTTTCTGAAGTTTAAACTGGAGATGAGCTGTCCACATATACCACTCAATGTTAGATCCAAATAGTTAATACTACTGGGATCCCATTCAAAAGTGAAACTAATCCCTAGATCGTTTGTATTTAGATATTGAACAAAGGTCTGTATATCACTCTGATCACCTCTCCAGATGAATAAAAGATCATCTATAAATCTTTTATACATAACTATCTTCGAGCCGAAGGGGTTCCCACCCCCAAATATGTGTTCCTGCTTCCACAACCCCATGAAGAGGTTGGCGTAGGAGGGGGCGGATTTTGCCCCCATAGCAGTACCACACACCTGGAGGTTGAAAACACCCTCAAACTCAAAGTAGTTATGATGTAACAGAAATTCTGTTACCCTCAGTATGAAATCACAAAAGTCAGGGTTATCCTCGTAGTATTTCCCCAAGTAGAAGGCTAGTGCCAACAAACCCTTGTCATGTGGAATCGAAGAGTACAATGCTTTCACATCAACTGTGAGCTATTTATAATCCGTATTCCATTCTATCCCAGACACTAAATTGAGAATGTGCTTGGAGTCCTGCACATAACTCCAAAGGTCCAGTACCATTGGTTGCAAGATTAGGTCTAACCACTCAGAGAGGTGTTCAAGGAGTGATCCTATGCCACTGACAATTGGTCTACCAACTACATTGTCAATAGACTTATGCACCTTGGGGAGGTGATTGAATATAGGTACTAATGGGTGGGAGACTAATAAGTAATCACTTGTATCTTTATCAATGAAGCCCTGGTGCAGCCCATCAGCCACCAAATCTCTAAATTTTTTCCTGACCTACCCAGTGAGCACAGCCGGTGAGGATTTCGGATCCCTGATACAGCTCCAAGCGATGAGCTACAGGAGCTGACCCGATACGGACCAATGACGGAGAAGTGGGACCCACAAACCCCCAATGCCATCGCAAGAGAAGCTATCTGATTGGTGGATAACTGACTAAGGGGTAGTTACATCCCACCAACTGACCATACACAGAGGATTTGCACAGATGTGCCCCCAGTGACGTCAGAGGAGATCGCGGCATGGATGCGTGAGTGTAAGTCACTGAACACTACGCTCCGGCAGGGCATTTGATGCAAGTTAAATACTGTAGGAATCGGGTGAGCCTGGTGAGTCCGTTCCTACCGATTGACTGCTGTATTACTGTAAAAGGGGTAAGCTGATACGCTCGGAGTGATATAGCCTCATATGTTGTGGACAGTTGACGGTATGGTCTGTTTTTGAACAATAACTTGGATGAACTTTGTTTGTTCCCTCCTTACACTATTAGGAGATATCTGTCTGTGTCATTGTACTTTAAAGGGCGATTGGTCAAGCTCCTCTCCTTTCTAGTGTTCAGCCTAAGGTTTTTTCTATCACTATTGGGAACAGGTCTGTCAGGGATCATGGATACTGAGGCCAACACAGCGATTAGAACCACTAACTACAGTAACTTTTTTTCATTATGCAATGCCCAAGAAAGGGATACTTTAAATCAGGATGTGGACACTGTCTTTTCCTTAGACAGATCTAAGTACTCTTTATCAGCCCTATTTGAAGAAATGGAACAATTTATCCTGAAAGAGAATAAATTAAAGTGGGATGTTTGGACTTTACAAAGTTATTTAAAACTTAACCTTATTCCCAGAGGACTGAGGCTAAACAAATTCCCTACCTTTAGCACTGAGGACAAAGGTTTCATTACTGTATGGAATAATACACTTTCTGAATGTTCCTACAAACTTATGAACTTATTAATTGATTTTAAGTTAACACAGATACAGGAGGTTTCAGCTAAAATTGGTAAAAGATGAGTTAAACAAAAGATGTACTAATACTGACTATCCTAAATTTGATCAATTATTACAAGATGCTGTTACTGAAGCTAAATCACTCCTTTTGGAGTTAAAGCATAATAAATATGTACGAGATCAGTTAGATTATTCCAACAATACAGTTTATGTTTGGAATAGGAGAGAAAGATTTCAGAGAAGGAAGGAAGCCAATCAATTTCAGTACTCTGAAGGGAGAGGCAGGGGTAATAGAGGGTGACATAGGGGTAGAGGAAGGGGCAGACACAATAGGAGAATTCAATTCTCAGATAGCGAAAATGATTCTTTTGGGGATAGTTAAGCTTCTGGTGAGGATGACATTGCTCACTTAACAACTGTAGCAACACCTGTACCTATTGTTGACACGAGCAAGACCCAACAAGTAGTCAGGCCCAAAGAACCCCCCATAGCCCCAGTGTCTATTTTGAAGAAACCAAATGTGTCCACTAGATACATTCCACAAACTATTGTTAATGTACAGCAGACAGAATCTCCCAGCACCTCTGAACAGCTAGAACTGAATCAGGTTTTTTCCCTCCCCCCCCCGATATCAGATGGGGGGTCACAAGGTATAAGAGGAGCCTTCAAGGGGTTATCCTCTGAGAATGAACCTAAGACAGAAACGATATCAATAAACAGTGTAATTAATCTAACTACATATAGATTAAGTACTGTAGAACATAAACTTTTGAGTTTGAGTTTGGGATTTGTACAGACTTATTCATTCAATTTGTTTAATACCCTTTTGGATGTTAACAAGCTTGTAAGAAAGATAACATTGAAGAAACACTTCACAAGCTTAAACATTTCTAGTACTAACTCAGTAGGGAGCACCCCTAATCCCACAAGATCTAATAGATTAGACACAGAGACACTTGACTTTCAGGACCTTTGTGGTCTTTCGGTATTGGAGTCTCTGTATACAGAAAATACAATAGATCAGCCATTGCGCAGCATTTGTACTCTGAAACTTAAGTGTCCTTCTAATTTTTATCCAATCCATAGCAGGGGCCCAACAATAGAAAAATTTCAGAGCAGAGTAGAAAGTGAGTTAACTAATTTGTTCTACTGACAAAAGAAACCCACAAACAATTTATCTAAAATTGAAAGGGAAGCCCTAGATAAATTGAGTTCTAATACAGAGTTAGTTTTGTCACTGAGGCTCTGAGACGGCTCACAAATCCACATGATTATAAAGTTATGCCTTCAAATCCCACTAGTCTTTTTAGCAAAAAATTTAGGGATTTGGTGGATGATGGGCTGCACCAGGGCTTCATTGATAAAGATACAAGTGATTACTTATTAGTCTCCCACCCATTAATACCTACATTCAATCACCTCCCCAAGGTGCATAAGTCTATTGACAATGTAGTTGGGAGACCAATTGTCAGCGGCATAGGATCACTCCTTGAACACCTCTCTGAGTGGTTAGACCTAATCTTGCAACCAATGGTACTGGACCTTTGGTGTTATGTGCAGGACTCCAAGCACATTCTCAATTTAATGTCTGGGATAGAATGGAATACGGATTATAAATGGCTCACAGTTGATGTGAAAGCATTGTACTCCTCGATTCCACATGACAAGGGTTTGTTGGCACTAGCCTTCTACTTGGGGAAATACTACGAGGATAACCCTGACTTTTGCGATTTCATACTGAGGGTAACAGAATTTCTGTTACATCATAACTACTTCGAGTTCGAGGGGGTTTTCTACCTCCAGGTGTGTGGTACTGCTATGGGGGCGAAATTTGCCCCCTCCTACGCCAACTTCTTCATGAGGTGGTGGGAGCAGGAACACATATTTGGGGGTGGGAACCTCTTCAGCTCGAAGATAGTTATGTATAAAAGATTTATAGATGATCTTTTATTCATCTGGAGAGGTGATCAGAGTGATATACAGACCTTTGTTCAATATCTAAATACAAACAATCTAGGGATTAGTTTCACTTTTGAATGGGATCCCAGTAGTATTAACTATTTGGATCTAACATTGAGTGGTATATGTGGACAGCTCATCTCCACTTTAATCTTCAGAAAACTAATCTCAGGCAATGCCCTTTTGCACGCCTCGAGTTGCCATTCTGGAAAGCATCTTTAAGGGCATTGCTAAGGGGCAGTTTATTCGCTTAAAGCGAAATTGCTCTGACGACATGAAATTTCAAAATGACTCATTAGAAATTTCCAAAAGACTAGAGGAAAGAGGTTATTGCAAGAATGTAATTGACTCTGCCAGGAAGTCAGTAAGTAAAATAAATAGGTCTGATTTACTTAGAAAGAGAGGTTACCCAGTTCACAAACAGGGTTTTGGGCAAGATAATATTATGTTCATCACAGAGTACTCTGAACAGTACAATCAAATTTGTGACATAATTAGGAAACATTACCCAATCCTGAGAGCTGATGATGGGCTGGCTAGTTTATCAAACAAAGATTGTAAATTTGCCTATAAGAGAAGTAGGACAATTGGAAACTGTGTAGCACCTACTAAACTTCAAACCACAATACAGAGTAACTCATCTTGGTTGTCCTCTATAGGTATGTACAAATGCCACAATAGTTCAGGTGTGGCTTGTGAAAAAGTGGAAACAGGAGTTGTGTTGAGATCTTCAGTTACAGGGCAGACTTACCATAGGCGTTCATGTCTTAATTGTAGGTCCACTTTTGTTGCATATGTGATCAATTGTGTAGCATGTGACAAACAGTATGTAGGTCTTACTACACATGAGGTGAGAACCAGAATCAGGGAGCACCTCTCTAGTATTAAATATGGTACTGCCAGCACTCCATTGGTACAGCACTTTACTCATGAGCACAACAAAAATGCGGACTCCTTTAAGTGATCCTGCATAAATAGTATCTTGTCTCCCCAGAGAGGGGGTGATAGGGAAAAGTTGTTGGGTAAAAGAGAGGTCTTCTGTATTTTTAAATTGAAATCTAGATTTCCAGAAGGATTCAATTCAGATTATGACTTAATTAACTTCTGGCAGTGAATTTCCAACTTCACCCATTAACCAGATTTAACAAAGAAAACAGTTTGTAGTAATTCAATTTCATTTTATTGTATTTATGAAATATATTTAAAATATAAGGTAATTTCATAGAAATCTTTGAAGAGATGATGTAACTTTAAACACAGGGCTGATTCTGTTTATATTAAAGTTTAATTTTGAATCTTTCGTTTATATAAGAAACCTAAGCCAAACTGAAAAGTTGTTGAAAATATGCAGTCTCAGGTTCACATCTCATTGTGCGTATTATGATATTATCCATCTTATTGTAAATTGTTTGAATTTGCATCTATTGTAAACTCAATACTAACAAATGTTTCATTTAGCAAATGTATAGTTCTGGGGCTAATCTACTGTTGATGTAAAGCACTTGTCATTTTATGTGTACTAATGTGCTAATCAAAATATTTTTGACCAATAGGAGGCAGCTTAGAGTTTCCTAGTGCAAAGTTCACCAACTTCGATTACGGCTCTAAGCCGAAATGCGTCAGCTGTTTGCTTTGCTGACCTCCCTATTTTATTATATGGCCTGGTATCCTGGCTTTTTAATGATTGTTTCAATAAATTTGTTATTTTGAACTCCAATCTCTTTGCTGGTGCTCCTTTATTCTGTGCTTCTATTACACTGATTAACCACACCATAACTGGTGGAATTTGTAATTGATTGGAATCTGAGTCTGAAAACTCCACAACAAATCTGACAACATTAATTTCAAGTAGTAAATTATTTATCCTTTAGAAGAACAGTTCTTTTCCCTAAAATAACCCACACAATTTTTAAGCCCTACTATTTTGACTTTGATTTGTTTGGAAATAATTTAAAGAGTATTAATATTTTGGATTGTGGGATTTAAATACCATTAATTGCAAAAGAGTAAAAAAACACACTGGAAAATAAAAATAATATCTAAGGAAATGGTTCACAGAAATATATATGAGAGATACAAATATTCTATTGGTGTAGAATTAAAAAATAGATCTATCCAATATTTTCATGATTGTTAATGTTCTGGTGTTGGTGCTAATGCTGACTCACTTTATTCAAAGATTATAAAACTATTAAAAATGTCTTGGTGAATGTCATATAGGTACATGTCTTCATTTGTGTATGCAAATTTGAATAATTTTTAATTAATTAATTAATTAATTAATTAGTTAATTACTAAAAATAAATACATTGATCCAGAAAAAAAGAGAATGTATAATAATACGTTACTATAGGTAATAATTCTAATATTTTTTTCCACAAATATAAAGTACCCAAACATAAAATTAAAGTATAGATGTAAGCAACTAAGAGTCATTAAAACAGTGTGTTCTACAGTACATGGAAATATGGACTTGTGACTCCTATTATATCAACTCCAAATGAAATGTTTGTTAGATACTAACAAGGCTTGACAAGTTTTGGCATGCTAGTCCTCATCTCACTCCCTCCCTTGCTCTTTGAAAACACCAGTTAATTAGTAACGATAATTAGTTTGCAACTAACTACAATGTGTTTTCACCTTTTCTTGCAGATGTGTGTTGCTTTTGATGACATATCACTGTCTTTCCAGATACCATTAATCATTAACTTAATTGATTGAACCTTACAAAATGCAAATACATTAATTACTTTATTGCACTGTTATAACGCCAATGCTTTAAAACAAAAGTGCTTTCAAGAATTTTCTATCCTGCGCCTACATTTTTTTCAGTCTATTCTTATATGTAGATATAAAATATGGTATTCTGTATCTTTAAATTCATTAGTAGACATGTTGTTTGGTCTGATTTTTTTAGCAGCTTATTAGCTTTGAGTATGTCCACTGATATTTCCTGAGGAATCCCATGTGCTTTCATTTGCAATGTATTCTGAAAGCCTATAAGTGAATTGTTATGGGATTTTCGTTTGCACACTTTTGCAGAGGATTTTAATTTCTCCCCTGAGTAACAATAATTAGTATAGAAGGCAACAAGCGCTATACTTTGCAATTTGTGGAACAAATGAATGCACAGGAAAATCATACTAGAGTTTAAAATATATTGTACTATAAATCAGCATGAATAGAATCCAAGCAAGCTAACATCTCCTTTAAAATGCATTAGTTATCAATCCAAAGCAGGGTTTACGATTCAAATTATCTTAAAGTGTTTGTAAGTAGTGTGTTTAGCTGCTTTCTTTGTGCAACTGTTTTTTAAGGTGTATTTGAAAATTCTGATATCAATTAAAAAACAAACAAACTTGAATTTAACAGAAAAAGTGTCAATATGATGACAGCATTTCTTTTTCCATTTGAGCATCATTTTTAGTAAATAATCTTAAACACCACCTTTAGTTCTGCTGGACAATGTTGCCATTGTTAAAGGGACATGGAACCCTTTAAGATTGTAATGTAAAATATTTAATTATAAGTAGTTAAACCTTTGCAGTATACTTCAATTATATTCTGTAATTTAGAGAGACATTTTTAATTTATGCATCAGAAATTACTCACATCATTACAAAAGCTCTGCATGCAAAATCAACGCTTTAAACGTGTTTAAATCTGAAATTGTAAGAATGAAATATGCATTTCTTTCAGGCCTAGCACACCGCTTAAACTGCCCCTTAAATTTTGATTATTTTACTTACTTTGCTGTGTTCAATTATAGACAGACATGAACAACCTCCAGCACATATCGCCCAATCACAGTAAAGTATGTAAAAATGTCAGCATTCTATATGGGGGTAGCTGCAACCCATTTCTAGTGGTGACTGATAAAAGCAGTTATAAAAGCACTCAGCTGTTATATACTGATTATTCAAGGCAGTGCAAATTATTAAATATTATCTCCTCATAGGACAAAACCCCTTGCCAAAGTTTATCTCTAACCGTTACTCAACAGATCATCTCTACTGCAACTATACTAACATCTAGATTAAATTAGTACCCTACTTATAGTTAAATATCCAGAAACATCCCTTACCGGAATTCGTCATTCAATCCTTATGGTTCCTTACATTGCAACCTCACTGTTTACTAAAGTGAAACCGATATAGTGCTAGATTACGAGTGGAGCAAGAGTTTACACTAACGCTTGCGTGTTAACTCAACTAGACTTTGCTTTTTGCCTGCGTCGGGTAGCGTGTCTATTACAAGTTGAAAGTAAAAAGTTTTTGCTTGCGCGCTAACCCAACATGCGTAAATAGCCAGTTAGAATATTGCGACTACGCTAATGTGTTCCACTTTAATGGAGTGTGAAAAGTGGGGGAAAAAACCTAACACACAACAAATCCTGCAAAACAGAATGCATTTTATATATAAACTAGTCCTAAAGGCCGTGTACACGGGCCATTTTTTGCACTACAGCGGTTCCACTCCTTGCTCTCACTCTATCCCCCCTCTCTTTTGCTCTCTCTTCCCCCTCTTTTTTGCTCTCTCTCTCCCCCCTCTCTTCTGCTCTCTCTCTCCCCCCTCTATTTTAATCTCTCTCCCCCTCTATTTTGCTCTCTCTCCCCTCCCTTTTGGTCTCTCTCCACTCTCTTTTGCTCTCTCCCCCTCTCTTTTGCTCTCTCTCCCCTCTCTTTTCCTCCCTCTCTTTTACGCTCTCTATCCTCCCCCTCTCTTTTGCGTTCTCCTCCCTTTTTTTGCTCTCTCTCTCTCCCCCTCTCTTTTTCTCTCTCCCCCTCTCTTTTGCTCTCTCTCTCCCCCTTTCTTTTGCTCTCTCTATCCCCCTCTTTCTGCTCTCTCTCCCCCTTTCTTTTGCTCTCTCCCCCCTCTCTTTTGCTGTCTCTCTCCCTCTCTTTTGCTCTCTCTATCCCCCCTCTTTTGCTCTCTCTATCCCCCCTCTTTTTCTCGCTCTCTCCCCCCTCTCTTTTGCTCTTTCTCCCCCTCTCTTTTGCTCTATCTCCCCCTCTCTTTTGCTCTCTCTATCCCCCTCTTTTGCTCTCTCTCCCCTTTCTTTTGCTCTCTTCCCCCCTCTATTTTGCTGTCTCTCTTCCCCTCTCTTTTGCTCTTTCTCTTCCCCTCTCTTTTGCTCTCTCTCTCTCTACCCCCTCACTTATGCTCTCTCTCTCCCCTCTCTTTTGCTCTCTCCTCTCTCTTTTGTTCTCTCTCTCCCCCTCTCTTTCCCCCCTCTCTTTTGTGTTCTCTCTCTCTCCCCTCTCTTTTGCGCTGTTCCCCTCTTTTTGGCTCTCTCTCGCCCCCTCTTTTGCTCTCTCTCCCCTTCTCTTTTGCTGTCTCTCTCCCCTTCTCTCTTTTGCTCTCTCTCCCCCTGTCTTTTGCTCTCTCTATCCTCCTCTTTTGCTCTCTGTCTCCCCCCTTTCTTTTGCTCTCTCCCCCTCTCTTTTGCTGTATTTTTCCCTTTCTTTTGCTCTCTCCATCCCCCCTCTTTTGCTCTCTCTATCCCCCCTCTTTTGCTCTCTCTATCCCCCCTTTTGCTCTCTCTCTCTCCCTCTCTTTTACTCTCTCTATCCCCCTCTCTTTTGCTCTCTCTCCGCCCTCTCTTTTGATCTCTATATCTGCCAGCATCACGGCATAGACTTCACTTTTTGTCTGCGTCGGGTAGTGTGTGTATTACAAGTTGAAAGTAAAAAGTTTTTGCTTGCGCGCTAACCCAACATGCGTAAATAGCCAGTTAGAATATTGCGACTACATTAATGTGTTCCACTTTAATGGAGTGTGAAAAGTGGGGAAAAAAAACCTAACACACATCAAATCTTGCAAAACTGAATGCATTTTATATATATACTAGTCCAAAAGCCTGTGTACATGGGCCATTTTTCGCACTATAGCGGTTCCACTCCTTGCTCTCACTCTATCCACCCCTCTCTTTTGCTCTCTCTGCCCCCTCTTTTTTGCTCTCTCTTACCCCCCTCTTTTGCTCTCTATTCCCCCTATTTTGCTCTCTCTATCCCCCCTTTTGCTCTCTCTCTCCCCCTCTCTTTTGCTCTCTCTATCCCCCTCTCTTTTGCTCTCTCTCCCCCCTCTCTTTTGCTCTCTCTACCCCCTCTTTTGCACTCTCTAACCCCCCTCTTTTGCTCTCTCTCTCCCATTTCTTTTGCTCTCTTTTGCTCTCTCTATCCCCCTCTCTTTTGCTCTCTCTCCCCCTCTCTTTTGCTCTCTATATCCCCCTCTTTTGCTCTCTCTACCCCCCTCTTTTGCTCTCTCCACCCCCCTCTTTTGCTCTCTCTCTCCCCTTTCTTTTGCTCTCTTTTGCTCTCTCTCCCCCTGTCTTCCCCCCTCTCTTTTGCGCTCTCTCTCTCTCCCTTCTTTTTTGTGCTCTCCCCCTCTTTTTTTGCTCTCTCTCTCCCCCTCTCTTTTGCTCTCTCTCCCCTCTCTTTTGCTCGCACTCTCCCCTTTCTCCCCCTCTCTTTTGCTGTCTCTCTCCCTCTCTTTTGCTATCTCTCTTTCTCTCCCCTTTCTTTTGCTCTCCCACCCCTAGCTTTTGCTATCTCTCTCCCTCTCTTTTGCTCTCTCTATCCACCCTCTTTTGCACTCTCTATACCCCACTCTTTTACTCTCTCTCTTTCCCCCATCTTTTGAGCTCTATCAGTCTCTCTCTCACGTCCGCATGACCCCACCAAGCCCTGCCCACGTCACGCCCTGCCACAGCCCGCCAGCATTACGGCATAGGCTTCACTTTTTGTTTGCATCGGGTAGCATGTGTATTACAAGTTGATAGCAAAAAATTTTTGCTTGCACGCTAACCCAACATGTGTAAATAGCCAGTTAGAATATTGCGACTACGTTAATGTGTTCCCCCATAGACTTTAATGGAGTGTGAAAAGTGGGGAAAAAACCTAACACACAACAAATCCCGCAAAACCAAATGCATTTTGTATAAATATATATATACTAGTCCTAAAGTCCATGTACACGGGCCATTTTTTGCACTACAGAGTTCCACTCCACTCTCACTCTATCCCCCCTCTCGTTTGCTCTCTCTGCCCCCTCTCTTTTGCTCTCTCTCTCCCCCCTCTCTTCTGCTCTCTCTTTCCCCCTCTCTCTATTTTGCTCTCTCTCTCCCCCTCTCTTTTGCTCTCTCTCCCCTCTCTTTTGCTCTCTCTCCACTATCTTTTGGTCTCTCCCCTCTCTTTTGCTCTCTCTCCCCCTCTCTTTTCCTCCTGCTCTTTTACGCTCTCTCTCCTCCCTCTCTCCTTTGCTCTCTCCTCCCTTTCTTTTGCTCTCTATCTCTCTCTTTTGCTCTCTCCCCCCTCTCTTTTGCTCTCTCTCCCCCTCTCTTTTGCTCTTTCTCTCCCCCTCTCTTTTTCTCTCTCTATCTTTTTGCTCTCTCTCCCCCCTCTCTTTTGCTCTCTCCTCCCTCTCTTTTGCTGTCTCTCTCCCTGTCTTTTTCTCTCTCTATCCCCCCTCTTTTGCTCTCTCTATCCCATACCATAATTGCATTTGTAATATCCGTCGCCGTCGGCAGTTGCACACACATCCTCAATGGAATGTTGGCAGCGCGAGGCAGCCCACAAAATTCACCTGGATTCCAAATAGCAGGGTGGTGAAATAATCCACCGAATGCAGCAAAGGCAAATGGAGCATTACAAAAAAAGCAAAACACAGCCCGCACGAAGTATAACAAAAAAAAATACGAACCTCCCACACAAAGTATTGACACATACACCGCAAACCCACACATAGCAAAATAATAAAGTAATTAACTCCTTAATACCTTAACTGTCAACCACCCACATCGCAATAAACCTAATTACCCTATTAACCCCTAAACCGCAAAACCCCCACATTGCAATAAACCTAATTACCCTATTAACCCCTAAACCGCAAAACCCGCACATCGCAATAAAAATAATTAACCTATTAACCCCTAAACCGCAAAACCCACACATCGCAATAAACCTATTTACCCCATTAACTCCTAAACCGCAAAAAACGCACATCGCAATAAACCTAATTCACCTATTAACCCCTTAAACTGCCAATACCCACAACGCAAATAACTTATTAAATTACTAAGCCCCCTAACCTAACACCCCTAAATTAACACAAAGTACCTAAACTAAAAAATACTAAAGTTACAAAAAAAAGCTAAGATTACAAAAATAAAAAAGGCTAACATTACAGAAAATAAAAAACAAATTACCAAAGTTTACAAAATTAAACCTAATCCCTATGAAAATAAAAGAGCCCCCCCAAAATAAAGACACCCCCTGCTCTAAGAATAAACTACCAGTAGCCCTTAAAAGGGCTTTTTGCAGGGCATTGCCCCAAGATAAACAGCTCTTTAACTTTAAAAATACACAAAGTCTCCCCTAACAGTAACCCCCCCACTCACCAAACCCCCAAAATAAAAGAACCTAACACTTAAAAACCTAAACTACCCATTGCCCTGAAACAGGCATTTGTTTGGGCATTTAGCTCTTTTACTGCCCATTCCTAATCTAAATAAAACAGCCCCCCCCAAAAAAAACTTAAAAAAACCTAAGTCTAACCCTCAGGTTGGTACTCACTGTTCCTAAAGTCCGGCGGAGAAGTTCCTGTTCCAGGCGGTGAAGTCTTCTTCCAAGCAGCAACCTCTTTTTTCTTCTTCCAGGAACAATCCAGCATGGAGCGGAGGGCGGAACTGAAGACCAGAGACCCTGGAGCTGAAGACCGGCGACCCTGGAACTGAAGACCGTCGATCCTGGAACTGAAAACCGGCGATCCTGGAGCTGAAGGCCGGCGATCCTGGAACTGAAGACCGGCGACCATGGAGCCATGGAGCATGGAGGATCCTCTTCATATGATTGCCACCGTACACTGAATAGTGAATTCAAGGTACGCGAATAAAGATGGCGTCCCTTGAATTCCTATTGGCTGATTTGATTCTTCAAATTAAAATCAGCCAATAGGATGAGAGCTACTGAAATCCTATTGGCTGATTTAAAGGGACAGTAAACACCAGAATTTTTGTTGTTTAAAAAGGTAGATAATCCCTTTATTACTCATTCCCGAATTTTGCATAACCAACACAGTTATAATAATATACTTTTTACCTCTGTGATTACCTTGTATCTATGGCTCTGCAAACTGCCCCCTTATTTTAGTTCTTTTGACAGACTTGCATTTTTAAGCCAATCAGTGCTTGCTCTTAGGAGCTTCACGTGCCTGAGCTCAATGTTATCTATGTGAAACACATGATTTAACGCCCTCTAGTGGTGAAAAACTGTCAAATGCTTTCAGATTAGAGGTGGCCTTCAAGGTCTAAGAAATTAGCATATATACCTCCTAGATTTAGCTTTCAACTAAGAATACCAAAATTGGTAATACAAGTAAATTGGAAAGTTGTTTAAAATTGCATGCCCTATTTAAATCATGAAAGTTTTTTTTTTTTACTTGAATGTCTCTTTAAGGTGGGTGGGGGGTTTACTGTTAGGGGGGACTTTGTGTATTTTTTATGTAAAAGAGCTGTTTATCTTTGGGCAATACCCTGCAAAAGCCCTTTTAAGGGCTACGGGTAGTTTATTCTTAGATTGAGGGGGGGTTATTTTCATAGGGATTAGTTTTAATTTTGTAAACTTTGGTAATTTGTTATTTTATTTTCTGTAATAGATTTTTTTATTTTCTGTAACTTCGGTTTAATTTTTGGAGGTTAGACTAAGGTTTTTTTTTTTATTTAGATTAGGGATGGGCAGCAAAAGAGCTGATTGCCCATACAAATGCCATTTTCAGGGCAATGGATAGTTTAGTTTTTTTTAATGTTAGGTTTATTTATTTTGGTGGGTGGTGGGTTTTACTGTTAGGGGGAACTTAGAATTTTTGGTAACTGCAAAAGAGCTGTTTAACTTAGGGCAATGTCCTACAAAAAGCCCTTTTAAGGGCTATTGGTAGTTTAGCATTAGATTAGGGGGTGTTTTTATTTTGGGGGGCTTTTTATTTTCATAGGGATTAGGTTTTATTTTTTTATTTTTTTCTGTAGTAAATTTTTTTGTTTTATTAACAACACAGACTTAGAGGGGAGAGAGAGCAAATGAGAGGGGAGAGAGAGAAAATGAGAGGGGAGGGAGAGAGCAAAAGAGAGGGGAGAGAGAGAGCAAAAGAGAGGAGAGAGAGAGCAAAAGAGAGGGGGGAGAGAGAGCAAAAAAGAGGGGAGAGATCAAAAGAGAGGGGGGAGAGAGATCAAAAGAGAGGGGGGAGAGAGAGCAAAAGAGAGGGGGGAGAAAGAGCAAAAGAGAGGGGGGAGAGAGCACAAATGAGAGGGGGGAGAGAGCGCAAAAGAGAGGGGGGAGGGAGCCCAAAAGAGAGGGGGGAGAGAGAGCAAAAGGGGTGGTGAAAGAATCCACCAGGATGGATTATTTCACCACCCTGCTTTTTTCGGAATCTACCTGAATACAGCATAAGCTCTCTCTACCCCCTCATTTGTTCTCTCTCCCCCCTCTTTTGCTCTCTCTCCCCCTATTTTGCTCTCTCCCCCCTCTTGCACTCTCTCTTCCCCTTTCTTTTGCTGTCTCGACCCCCTCTTTTTTATTTTTTAAATAATTTTTATTGAGGTAATAAGTAATAACCATATAACAAACAATATGTCCAGGTACGGACCAGAGATAATAAAGACACTTATACATTTCTCATACAAGAAATAAATGCGAGCTAAATCATTGGTGTATTAATGAAGCAGTTGTTCTCATAATATCCAACCCATAGTAGCGCCACATATACATATGACTAGTAACAGAACCGTTGACATGCGTTATAGCACCACTTCTGCCACCAAGAGGAGAAAATGTAAAATAACATATAAGAGAAACAGGTGTCTGGAACATATATCAATGAAACCTCGTTTTTTATGTTATATAACTAATGATCCCTATCTCGAGATAAGATGTGCTTTATAAACTATAAATTATAAGAGGCAGGGAATTGGCTTTTTGTTCGACTTCACAGAGGACTGAGTGTATGGGGGGGAAATGCAGCAGGCAAGAGCTGCTCGGAATGGGGGGAAATGGAGGGCGGAGCCAGCCAGGATACTGGAAAGATACAGACTGCAGGGCCATTGATCTGAATAGTTGTATGGGCTCTAATTTAATATCAGACAAATAGTCATACAGATATATTGGCCAACATATCATACAATATATCTTAGCTGAATATTATGTTGGGGTTCATATAAATGTAACACCTCCTAAACTATCTCAGGTCATTCTAATCCTCTATTTACGCCATGCAGAAATTCAAGCTAGGGGATGTAAAAGTAAGGATATTTTCCTAATAAAGAATGGGATCAGGGGAGGATATTTAAATATATATGGAAAGCAGAGGACTACTATATGAACCCCTCTCCTGGGGAGATGCCAGCTATAGGCGAAGTGGGAAAAAGGAGAAGGGGTATGACCAGCAGGTAATAAATGCCGGCGGGAAAGGGAGGAGAGGGGTCAAATAGAGATAATGGATGGAAATCACATGATAATTGACAAATGATACGGACTGTCTTTATACCTGACATAGGTATTGTTAAATTATGATATATAGTATCTATACATTTCCATGTGGGCTACGCTTGATCTTTAGTAGTCTCACCAAGCAATAAGTCTGCAAACTTGAAGTATTTATAGATATAATTGGCTTAGTAGAGAACCTATATCATAAGATTTCTATAACTATTAACCAATATATATTATAATTCTTAAGACCTTAATACGTTAGTCTAATAAGAACTCTATTGTGGATTCTATAGGAGTGTAAGGATCTCATAAAAATAATGCTGCAGTTACCTATATTGTAAATTTTCATTCATTTGAGAGAATGTTACCCTACCTATATATGCAACTTTAGAGGGTGGTAATAAAAACTTGGAATATCTAGTACCCATTCTCCATGTTGAGTGTAGGTTATATGGATTATAACTAATGTAAATTTGGTAAGATAGCTTAGTGCGCATAAACTACTGTTTGGCATTGGTCTAAATATGTATAGGGAGTGATCTAACCAAGGACTACCCTATCGGTGAATTAAACAAAAACATATGATTATAATATTCATCTATCTCCTATCAAGAGGTAACTTATTAACAAAATGTCATATAAATGGGTGAAGAACATAGATGTCACAGTTTATGTAACCACATATCCATTGTCATCAATTAGTATCTCAAATTAAGAGAGAGACCCATGCATCTAGATAATACATCTGAAGTGATCCATAACATCTTAATGGTAAGTGGTACGATAAGAACTAACCCAACTTGTTTTAATATTAGTGTCCCTTAAAATGGGTATAACCCAGAGAGCAAAGATAAAAGGGACGGTAGGAACATCATAACCGACACATATAGGGCATGGGTGCTGTCAGAATGGATCCTATCTGCAATACAAGCGAAAGGACATGTTTGTCTACTTCACAGCGTGTCTTATGTGCCATGGTAACACTTTAGAGAGAAAAAGGGGTTAAATGTGTAGTTCTCTGCGGATTAAAGCTAGATGCACGGGATGGATTAGTCAATAGGGTAACCACCAGTTTTCTGAGCAACCCCATACACATCTATGTATACATAAGAAGTAATAGTTTTACCCTCTCTAGGATTTGAAGTAGCCAATATATTCAAAATAAGTAAAAGAGAAAAGAAAAAAGGGATAACATTTCTAATTCAATATCTCTCTCCATTGTACATATATGAGAAATGTTCAAAGGGGCATCAGCTTGAGGTAAAACGGAGTGAGATGGAGATTGTGTAGACAGTCTCTGATGACACCAACTGCCAATATTAAGTTTTGTCAGAATGTTAAAATTTATCCGATACCAGATTTTCTCACATGTTTACCAGATTGAGCAAGGGAAAGTTCTCCTTGGAAACAACAAGGTACAGGGCCTGTAAGCCGTGATCTGATCGCTGTAAGGAAAGGAGCAACGCCTGTACTCCTGCGGTCTAGAGCCCACTTGAGGTCTTCAATCCTTCCAGAATTAGCCGTGCGTGTTGATGTGGCTACATGCGATGGCGTCAAACAGGCAGTTCCCCATAGAAAGTGAGCAGTCTCGGCACTGCCAAGAAACATTGCAGAGAGAATGTCGGCTCCAAGCTCCGCCCGGTCGGCCGCTCCGGAGAGGAGCCCAGAGCTATGGCAGTAGAGTTCGGAGCAAAGGCAGAATCGATCAGTGTAGCAGTAGAGACGCCATCATGTAGATCTGCGTAGCTAGGCTGCACCGCCATCTTGGGACGATCTGTTGAGAGGTAAGAGCAGATAGGGACCCCCTGCGGGCTGGCAATTATGCAAGGTGAAGGCTCCGGCACAAGCTCCAAAATGTCTACAGAGTCCTCCCAATCCATAAAAATGTGTTGGCTGAGCGAAGAGAATTGGGCGTCCATCCGGTTCCCTAATGCAATTAGTGCATTCAGTATCTCATTGCCCATCCTGGGAGGTAGTTGTTCCTAGAGCTTATGGAGGCTGTAGGTTATAGGGCTAATGAGATCCAATCGAATGGAAAGATGATATAAAGAATACCACAATTCCAAAAGTATGCACTTATAGCACTCTGGGCCCTAAACTAAAGGGTGGGTGGTCCCGCTGGGATTTTTTAAAATATAACTTTTATTATAACCATTAAAAAACCAAATTGTTGGTTAGAGTACAAACACTATTAAAATACACTCCAGTACCATATACCAGTAGTATCAACATTTATTGGATCATCAATTATAGGAATTAGGCCTGTCTATATTCTCAGTCATGAATGATCCAAAAAGAAACAAAATAACGTCCGCTAAACACTGTTACAGTATAATTATATCAAACAGTGATTACAAGTGTGAGTTGGGTATGTGTAATCAGAGAATAGGTAAAACGTGTCCCCTTTATTTATTAATCGCTGGATTACTGATATATGAATGATTATTCAGTCTAGCTATGTCTGTACGGTATCAGAGTTTGTAATCCTGTCTGGATAGTCACAATGAGTTGGAGTGCTATTATTCCGGCATCCCTTGTGTGTGCAGGGCTAAATATTTCTAATATAACTAGGTCCGGCACAACCCAGACTGAATAGGTTAAATATTTGTAAATTAGGGAGCCTGTTTAGTGGATCGATCTGGGTACTACTAACCCAGTTTGCCGATATAGATTTACCATTGCTTGTTAATCATAATGTTTCTTCAGGTGCACACCACTGCCAAGCAGCTCACACAGTTCAGTGTATGAGTGTAGCTATAACGAGTAATCGTCTGTTACTCCCTCAGTTCAAATACTTCAGTATCACTGGATCAGGCACACTTTGCTGCTATTCAGTACATGTTATAACTTTTGTACACTGCGGTAATGGCCTGCAGCTACTACCAGATCATATCGATAATAATTCAGTCTAGCTATGTCTGTGCGGTGTCAGAGTTAGTAGTCCTGTCTGGACAGTCACAATGAATTTAGGTGCTCCTATTCCGGCTCCACTATGTGTAAACAGCTATATAAATCAAATGTAACTAAGTCTGGCACAACCCAGACTAGATAAGTTGAATATATATAAAAATTACAAAGTCTGTTTAGTGGATCAGTCTGGATAGTAATAACCCAGTCAGCCGGTATACGTTTTCATTATTAATTAATCATAGTATCCATTCAGGCACACATCAATGCACATCATCACGCACATTTCAATATATAAAGATATAGCTAAGTCTGGCACAACCCAGGCTGTGAGTTTTTATTCTTATAAGTTATTTTTCATTCCAATCAGCTTTGCAGCACTCATGCAGCTAACATGCAGCTAAGATTATGTTATTCACAGTCTGATTAGGATATAAACTGTGATTTTAAGTTTTCTACTATCCACTTAGTGTTCGGCTATATAAAAAGTTAAATATCTTATCTGGCACAGCCCAGTTTCTATATTGAGTGTCTATATTATATTATAAAGCCTTGTAGTGGATAAGTCCGGTGCTTGTTGCCCGGTGCGCTGATACAAACTTATCAACTAGACTGATCATTCAGACATTAATTCAGGTCAAAACCCTTGATTAGTTAATAACTAATCAAGGGTTTTGACCTGAATGAATGTCTGAATGATCAGTCTAGTTGATAAGTTTGTATCAGCGCACCGGGCAACAAGCACCGGACTTATCCACTACAAGGCTTTATAATATAATATAGACACTCAATATAGAAACTGGGCTGTGCCAGATAAGATATTTAACTTTTTATATAGCCGAACACTAAGTGGATAGTAGAAAACTTAAAATCACAGTTTATATCCTAATCAGACTGTGAATAACATAATCTTAGCTGCATGCTAGCTGCATGAGTGCTGCAAAGCTGATTGGAATGAAAAATAACTTATAAGAATAAAAACTCACAGCCTGGGTTGTGCCAGACTTAGCTATATCTTTATATATTGAAATGTGCGTGATGATGTGCATTGATGTGTGCCTGAATGGATACTATGATTAATTAATAATGAAAACGTATACCGGCTGACTGGGTTATTACTATCCAGACTGATCCACTAAACAGACTTTGTAATTTTTATATATATTCAACTTATCTAGTCTGGGTTGTGCCAGACTTAGTTACATTTGATTTATATAGCTGTTTACACATAGTGGAGCCGGAATAGGAGCACCTAAATTCATTGTGACTGTCCAGACAGGACTACTAACTCTGACACCGCACAGACATAGCTAGACTGAATTATTATCGATATGATCTGGTAGTAGCTGCAGGCCATTACCGCAGTGTACAAAAGTTATAACATGTACTGAATAGCAGCAAAGTGTGCCTGATCCAGTGATACTGAAGTATTTGAACTGAGGGAGTAACAGACGATTACTCGTTATAGCTACACTCATACACTGAACTGTGTGAGCTGCTTAGCAGTGGTGTGCACCTGAAGAAACATTATGATTAACAAGCAATGGTAAATCTATATCGGCAAACTGGGTTAGTAGTACCCAGATCGATCCACTAAACAGGCTCCCTAATTTACAAATATTTAACCTATTCAGTCTGGGTTGTGCCGGACCTAGTTATATTAGAAATATTTAGCCCTGCACACACAAGGGATGCCGGAATAATAGCACTCCAACTCATTGTGACTATCCAGACAGGATTACAAACTCTGATACCGTACAGACATAGCTAGACTGAATAATCATTCATATATCAGTAATCCAGCGATTAATAAATAAAGGGGACACGTTTTACCTATTCTCTGATTACACATACCCAACTCACACTTGTAATCACTGTTTGATATAATTATACTGTAACAGTGTTTAGCGGACGTTATTTTGTTTCTTTTTGGATCATTCATGACTGAGAATATAGACAGGCCTAATTCCTATAATTGATGATCCAATAAATGTTGATACTACTGGTATATGGTACTGGAGTGTATTTTAATAGTGTTTGTACTCTAACCAACAATTTGGTTTTTTAATGGTTATAATAAAAGTTATATTTTAAAAAATCCCAGCGGGACCACCCACCCTTTAGTTTAGGGCCCAGAGTGCTATAAGTGCATACTTTTGGAATTGTGGTATTCTTTATATCATCTTTCCATTCGATTGGATTAATTTTATGCACAAGCACCATTTCCTCTATAGAGATATACAATTATTACACATTAAACAGATGAATATATAGTTAAATAAGGTAAAGAGGAAAAGCCCGAGGAGTGCCATTATTCAATATTGTGTGTGTATAGGGCTAATGAGCACTGTCGTGGGATGCAAACAATTACCCCAAGAGACTTAGGAGAAAGTTGCGGTCAGGATATAGGGCTTCTGATTTCTATCAGCTTAGATAGGTCCGCTCCTGTTGAATTCTATGCTATGATCCTGGTATCCTTATGATCAGCTAGTAATGCGGCAGTTGAAGAGAGTATTAACAGTTCTGGATGTCAGAATATGAGAAAGGGATTCAATAAATTAGTAGAAGGATACCAGGAGCTCCATAGTATGCGTCTGATCCTGGCAAGGTCTTGGCTCCGCCCCGACCCCCTCTTTTTTGCTATCTCTCTCTTCCCCCTTTCTTTTGCTCTCTCTCTCTCCCCCCTCACTTTTGCTCTCTCTTACCTCTGATTTGCTCTCTCTCCTCCTCTCTTTTGCTCTCTCTTCCCTCTCATTTGCTCTCTCTCCCCCTCTCTTTTGCTCTCTCTCTCACCCCTCTTTTGCTCTCTGCCCCCTCTATTTTGCTCTCTCTCCCACATTTTTTGCTCTTTCTTCCTCCTCTTTTGCTCTCTCTCCCCCTATTTTGCTCTTTCTCCCCCCTCTTTTGCACTCTCTTGGCCACGCCCACTCCAGCCTGGTCATGCCCCATCACAGTCGCTCTCGCCGGCCACACCCCCATCACACACGCTCCCATCTTGCCACACCCCTATAACAGCACGCCCCCCATCACGGCCGCTTTGGACCACAATCTCTGCTGCTGAAGGCCAGGTATGTTTGTCTTCGTGCAGTCTTTACTGCGCATGACAGCTTCAAACAAACATACTTGGCTTTTTATTATATAGGATATATATACATACATATACATATTTAGACATTAATATGTTTGTATATCTATGTTAAAACCCTTTGCAGTCCTTTTTTTTCTAAAACCTGAAACCTCATATCTTGGCGCTTATAACTTTTTTACGCATTTTTTTTTTAAATATTTTTTATTAGACAGTGTTATTATGAGTGTAACTGTACTTTTAAATGTGTTTTTGATGTGTTTTTAGTTTAGCGTTACAGCTAACCAGACCTCTGAGGTTGCACCATCAGGTTACGCAATAAATTAAATTTCGCTCGAGCGAACCCTGCGATAAATCCATTTTCGCTTGTGTGCAACAGTTTTCATGCCACTCATAATCTAGCCGATAGTCAGGTAATTAAGCAACAGATTTAGGAAATATGTCTACTGTGGGATTATGTTTATGATTTAAAAAGTATTAAACCTATGTAAACTGTGGAATCCTTCTCTAAAAGATTTAATAATAATGGAACAGTAGATATGGCATTCATTTTAGCTAAATTTTGATTGCTATAGTTCCTCATTAAGATTTAGCTTATGAGTGGTTTGCGAACTGTAGTGCACAAGTGATATGTGGCATTTCACGGCTTATTATTAGCTGAAAGTAAACAACTCTGGTTAACTGTTACACGGGACAAAAAAGTGGCACAAAAAACATCAAAAATACATTTAACACTACAGTTACACACATAATAACATTGTCTGATAAAAAATATTTAAAAAATTGCATTAAAAAGGGCTCAAAGATATGGGTCTCAGGTGTTAGAACAAAAAGGCATGCCAAGGGCTTTAACATAGGGATAAATACATACAGGTGTTTAAATATGTATATGTATGTATTTATATGTGTATATATGAGTGAACAGATGTATTTATGTACTTATGTGTTTTTACTATATATGTACTGCACATATTTAACATTCCAATGTTCTTCACTTACAGGATAATATTCATTTTATTGTAAATACATATTTCTATATATATCTATATATACCTATACCTGTATATTTATTTTTATAGATATATATATATATATGTATTTTACATGAACAGTTTTATATATATATATATATATATATATATATATATATATATATATATATATATATATACTTTATATTTATAATGAAAAGTACATTATTTTTTATGTGAAGAACATTGAAATATATTATGTGTTTTGCCAATCGTGTTTTGCAATTTAGCTTTTAAAGCGGTCGGGTCATCGCACATGAAAACTTAAAGGGACAGTCTACACTAAAATTATTTTTGTTTAAAAAGATAGATAATGCCTTTACTACCCATTCCCCAGCTTTGCATAACCAACACTGTTATATTAATATACTTTATAACATTTAAAACTCTCCATTTCTGCCTGTTTTAAGCCACTACAGACAGCCACTTTACACATGCTTTTTTATTAGCCTATAACAAAAGAGACTGCTAATTCATGTGGGCCATATAGATAACATAGTGCTCTCTCCCTTGGAGTTGTGCAGGACACAGCACTAACTGGCTAAATAGTCAATAGTTAATAAATGAAAAAATAAATAAATAGCCAAGTGATAAGGTGGGTGCCAAACTGGGCTTAGATACAAGGTAATCACAGAGGTAAAAAGTATATTAATATAACCATATTGGCTGTGCAAAACTGGAGAATATCTTTTTAAACAATAACAGTTTTGGTGTAGACTGTCTCTTTAAATATTCGCGCTCGGGTTAGTGTGCGAGTATGGGTGTTAGGTTTTTTTGCAGTGTGTGTGCTCCATCCGAGTCTATGGGAAAATACGCTTGCGATATTCAAAGTTCCGAGTTTTTTCTCACGCACTAACTTTTTACTTTCAATTCATAATACAAGCGCAACCCAGTGCACGCAAAAAGCCTCAGTGTAGCGAAGTTAACTCTCAAGCAGGATCGCTAAATAATGTTATACTCGTAAACTAGCCCTAAGAAGGATATTTTATTTATTTTTATTATTATTATTATTATTATTATTATTATTTTTCTTCCATTTTTGGTTTCTGCCAAAGTAATTTCTTCATATTGGTTATTAATTGTTAGCGATATGTTGATGCTTAAATATTCAAACTCCATTCATTTCTAAATTTGGCCAAGACATTTTTTCTGATACCACTTCTCTGTCAGATTTTGGATCATATTTTCAACAGCAATTGATTGGCTGTAACTTGGTGTGAAACAGAGAACATTGATATATATACTTGTCATCTTTTCTGTGGAAAGTTTAAACCAAACAACATTCCGGTGCAGATTTAGGGTCAGGTTATGCATTAACAGTTACACGTGAGTGAAAATGGGTTTCTCTGGGGTATTACAATTTGAAAGTAAACGCGATAGTTTGAGCGCAATCGCAATTTATGCTACTATGATTACCGCGTGCTTAGAGCTCTGGTTAACTGTAAACACATTAAAAATACATTACAAAGTACATATAACACTATATAACACAAATTATTCCAATAGAATTGCACAAAGTTATAAGGGCTCAAAGAAATGAGGTCTCAGGTTTTAGAATAACACTATATAACACAAATTATTCCAATAGAATTGCACAAAGTTATAAGGGCTCAAAGAAATGAGGTCTCAGGTGTTAGAAAAAAAAAAAGGCAGGAAATCGGCTTAAAGGGACAGTCTACACCAGAATTTTTATTGTTTTAAAAGATAGATAATCCCTTTATTACCCATTCCCCAGTTTTGCATAACCAACACAGTTATAATAATATACTTTTAACCTCTGTGATTATCTTGTATCTAAGCCTCTGCAAACTGCCCCTTTTTTCAGTTCTTTTGACAGACTTGCAGTCTAGCCAATCAGTGCCTGCTCCCAGATTACTCAACGTGCACGAGCACAGTGTTATCTATATGAAATATGTGAACTAACACCCTCTAGTGGTGAAAAACTGTTAAAATGCAATCTGAAAGAGGTGGGCTTCAAGGTCTAAGAAATTATCATATGAACCTCCTAGGTTAAGCTTTCAACTAAGAATACCAAGAGAACAAAGCAAAATTGGTGAAAAAGTAAATTGGAAAATTGTTTAAAATTACATGCTCTATCTGAATCATGAAAGTTTATTTATGCCTAGACTGTCCCTTTAACATAGAGATACATTCAAATAAATGTCTAAATATATATATATATATATATATATATATATATATATATATATATATATATATATATATATATATATATATATCTGTGGACATATTTGTTTATGTATTTCTGTGTATATATGTATTTACAGACATATATACACATATAAATACATATATAGACATATATAAGTGCATTGGAGTCCTTGACAGTTAAGAAGATGAAAACATGTAAAGTTATATTTATTCAATATTTATATTTAATAAAGTGTCTGTGTATTTACTGTAAATATTTCACATTAAATGTATGTATTTATGAATACATAGAACATATTCTGCTATGTGAAGAACATTGGAATGTGAAATATTCATATTTTCCTGTCGGATTAGCACACTTGAGAATATGTGATCGGGTTTACGAGTAGGTTGTTAGATTTTTTCCACTTTTTTTGCCCCAATGACTTATTTGGAGGAATACGTTATTGTGCAAGTAATAGTCTAAGTTCGGCTTTAACGCACATCGGGTTAGCAAACAGTTTACTTTCAACTTGTAATACAAGAGCTACCAAACGCGTGCAAAAGGCTTACTTCTAGCGGAGTTAGCACTTAATACCGCACCACTTGTAATCTGGCCCTTATTTGTGTAACCAAAAAAGAAGGCCAACCAATAAGAACCTTTCTATCTACAAACTACCAACATTTTCTCATGTATTGCTTAGAACTTTACATTTCTTGTTTGGTGCTACCCTCAAGGATTCTTAAGGGCCCAATGTTCTAAAGCTTTCTACTCAGGGAATATTATCTAAAAAGTCTCATCAGTGCTGTGAGGTCACTCAAAAATTTTAGAAAAGTAAATTTTAGCTTGAGAGCTGTTTCTCTTGCTAGGCAAAGTTCTGGATGAAAAACAGAGACATCTACCTTAGAATATAATGGTTTTTGATTATCAGGCTCTTAGTGTCATGGATTTTAGTTGTCAACAGATTCATGTATGAAACCATAACATGATAGTAGGTATGGCCTGAATGTTAAACAGTGGAAGTTTAGATATTAGAATTAAGGTCTGGACAGTCATGCTTGTGAATCTGATGTATTGAAGATGTAAAATAATCTTATGGAAATAAAACATTTTAGAAGGTACTGAATAAAGTAAAATATTAAAGGACAGTCAAATCAAAATAAAACTTTCATGATTCAGATATAGCATGCAATTTTAAACAACTTTCCAATTTACTTTTATCATCAAATCTGCTTTGTTCCCTTGGTATTCTTTGTTGAAACCTAAACCTAGGTAGGCACAAACTGATTTCTTAACAGTTGAAGGCTGCCTCTTATCTCAGTGCATTTTGACAGTTTATTAGCTAGAATACAAGATAAGGGGGCAGTCTAAAGATGCTTAAATACAAGTTAATCAAAGAGGAAAAAAGTGTATTAAAGGGACAGTATACACCAATTTTAATATAACTGCATGTAATAGACACTGCTATAAAGAATAATATGCACAGATACTGATCTAAAATCCAGTATAAAACCATATAAAACTTACTTAGAAGCTTGCAGTATAGCTTTTTTTAAAAGGTTACTGGAACACCCACTGCAAGTGGGAAATAGCAGACACCCCCTCCCCCTTCCTTTGCATATTAAAAGACCCTTTACACAAACAGGAGCAAGCTGGAGTAGGTATAAGTATTCTCCTAAAACTTTGGGACTTGGTTAGGAGTCTGAAAATCAGAGCATTTTTTTTTTTAAAATAAGCAAAACCATACATTTAAAAAAAAAAAAAAAAAAAAAAAAAAAAAACCTGTATGGGCTATATAAATGGATCATCTACAAAACATTTATGCAAAGAAAAATCTAGTGTATAATGTCCCTTTAATATAACAGTGTTGGTTATGCAAAACTGGGGAATGGGTAATAAAGGGATTATCTATCTTTTTAAGCAATACAAATTTCAAGTAGACTTTCCCTTTAAATTGTATTAAACTAATCAAAAGCAGCACTAATATGTTATATAATGCAACAAGATAAAAGGTTAAAGCATTTTGGTGGAAGCTGTATTCATAGCCGGAAAGGTTACAAATTAGACTCAGTATTTAAAAAGCATACTTCATCCTATTTGGCTGTTCAAAAAAACAAACAGGTGCTCTATACACTTAAAAGACAATTGGTCAAATGAAACAGCAATAAAATTAGGAGTCAAAACATGTGATGTTGCATAGAGCAATAACAAATATTCACACAATAATGTAATCATGGGAAACAATTTTGATATTTTTATATATGCATCATGTCATTTAAAGGGACCGTCTACACCATAATGTGTATTGTTTTAAAAGATAGATAATCCCTTAATTACCCATTCCCCAGTTTCGCATAAACAACACAATTATATTAATATACTTTTTACATCTGTGATTAACTTGTATCAAAGCCTTTGCAGACTGCCCCTTATTTCAGTTCTTTTGACAGACTTGCATTTAACCAATCAGTGCCCTCTCATTTGTAACTTGATGGGCGTGGTCACAATGTTATCTGTATGGCACACATGAACTAACGCCCTCTAGCTGCGAAAAACTTCCAAATACATTGAAATAAGGGGTGGCCTCAAGGGCTTAGAAATTAGCATATAAACCTACCTAGGTTTAGCTTTCAACAAAGAATACCAAGAGAACAAGCAAATTTGATGATAAAAGTGAATTGGAAAGTTGTTTAAAATTGCATTCCCTATCTGAATCATGAAAGTTTAATTTTGACTAGACTGTCCCTTTAAGACACTTCATGTTTTCAATGGCAGTCCATCTAGTTGTCTGTTCCTTCATTATGGACAAAGGCAAAATGTTGCACAAGAAGTGTGAAAGACGTACCTATCTGAATACTAGTTGATGAGTGTACTAGAACTTGTGAGCATATCTCACAAGTCATTACATATTGTATTTTACACACATGGCACAATAGATTACAATGGTTACTGCAGTTAAGGCACCCCTTAAAGGGACAGTGTAGTTAAAACTAAACTTTCATGATTCAGATAGGGCATGCAATTTTAAACAACTCTCCAATTTACTTTTATCATCAAATTTGCTTTGTTCCCTTGGTGGTATTTTTGAAAAACTAAACCTAGGTAGGCTCAAACTGATTTCTAAACCATTGAAAACCGCCTATTAGCTCAGAGCATTTTGAAAGTTTTTCACAGTTAGACAGTGTTGGTTCATGTGTGTCATATAGATAACATTGTGCTCACTCCCGTGAAGTTATTTAGGAGTCTTCATACACTGCATGTCTGTCAAAAGCACTTAGATAAGGAGGCTGTCTGCAGAGGCTTAGATACAAGGTAATCACAGAGGTAAAAAACATATTAATATAACTGTGTTGGTTATGCAAAAACAGGAATGGGTAATAAAGGGATTATCTATCTTTTTTAATAAGAAAATTTTTGGTGTAGACTGTCCCTTTAATAGAAAAGGTCTCCTTTTTTACCATAGTGGTACAATCAGAACCTATTAAAATGTAGTGTATTGACCATTAGTTATTTATTATCTAACAATGCACCAAATTTCTCTACCATGTAATCATATGGGTCAACTTTTTCAAAGCAGAATGGTATACAGACCAATACCTTTAGGTTCTCCAGTCAGTAAAATGTACAGTTAAGTCACGATTCAACTAGCGCATGCAACTTTTCATTTTACTTTCATTATCTAATATGCGTTGTACTCTTTATATCCTTTGTTGAAAAGCATACCTAGGTAGGCTCAGGAGCAACAATGAACTATTGTACGTTAGCTAGTGAATGGTGTTGGCACATTCATGCCTAATGTAATTGGCTTACCAGGTGTGTAAATATGTGAAAAAAAACAATACTGTTTAAAGTTTAAGATGACTTATCAGTGGTGCGGATGGAAACAGATTGCAATACATTCCTATGAAAGTCACGATTGCACAATCTTGTTTTAAAAGCTAGTTTAGAAGACACTAGTACTATTAGTGACAATCACAGCAGTGTGAGTGTGACTTAGGGGGATATCTATCAAGCCGTCAACCACAAATACGCCGGAATTCTGCAGCGTAATTGTTGCAAGCTTGATTTGACTGTTATCAAAGCCTACAGACTGGCAAAAGTTGAAATATGTGACCTAACATACGATCCGCCGGTCTCAGCCCAACGCAGATCGATGCTTACGTCATTACAGATATTCCGAATACACATTCGGCTCTATTTGACACTTTTTCAAAGTTATCAAATAGTTAACAAGTACACTCGTGGCTATTCCGGCCCAGCGTACCTGGCTTTCAATCCGCCACCCTGGAGGCCGCGGATGCCATAGGAATCAATGGGAGTCTGAAAGCAGCAAAAGCTTATGTTCAATGCTGCCAGATATCCCATTGATTAATATGGTAGAAAACATGTAACATTTACACCTAACACCCTAACATAAACTCTGAGTCTAAACACCCCTAATCTGCCACCCCAACATCGCCGCAACCTAAATAAAATTTATTAACCCCTATTACGCCGCTCCCGACCCCGCCGCAACCTAAATAAATGTATTAACCCCTAAACCTCTAGTCTTCCACATCACTACCACTAACTAAACCTATTAACCCCTAAACCCCCAGCCCCCCACAAGTAAACACTAAATAAAGTTATTAACCCCTATCCCGACACTCCCGGAACCCACCGCCAATAAATAAATGTATTAACGCCTAAACCTCTAGCCTCCCACATCACTACCACTAACTAAACCTATTAGCCCCTACACCGCCAGCCCCCACATCGACATAAACTAAATTAAGCTATTAACCAATAAACCTACAACCCGCTAACTTTAAATTAAAATTACAACATCCCTATCTTCAAATAAATTTAAACTTAGCTGTAGAATTAAAATAAACTATTTTTAAACTATTAATTAACCTACCCTAACTATTATACTACAATTAAATTAAAATACCAATATATATATATATATATATATATATATATATATATATATATATATTAAAAAATCCTAACCCTACTCAAATTATTTAAATATACTATTAAACCTTATTAAAAATTACTAAATTACAAAAAATAAACGCTAAGTTACAAAAAATAAAAAACATTAATTACAAACTAAAAAAAAACACATTATCAAAAATAAAAAAGAATTACACCTAACCTAATAGCCCTATCAAAATAAAAAGCCCCCAAAATAAAAAAAAAACTAGCCTACAATAAACTACCAATGGCCCTAAAAAAGGGCCTTTTGTGGGGCATTGCCCCAAAGAAATCAGCTCTTTTACCTGTAACAAAAAAATACGAACACCCCTCAACAGTAAAACCCACCATCCAACCCTAAAATAACCTAAGCTCCCCATTGCCCTGAAGAGGGCATTTGTATGGGCAGTGCCTTTAAAAGGGCATTTCACTCTTTTACCTGTCCAGACCCTACTCTAAAAATAAAATCCACCCAAAAAACCCTTAAATAAACCTAACACTAACCCCCCGACGATCCACTTACAGTTATTGAAGTCCAATTTGAAGGATCCATCCAGCCGGCAAGAAGTCTTTATCCGGACTGCAAGAAGTCTTCATCTGGGGCGGCCTCTTCCATCTTCATCCAGCCGGTGAAGTCTTCATCCAGACGGCATCTTCTATCTTCATCTATCTGGCGTGGAGAGGGTCCATCCTGCAGACATCCGGCGCAGAGCTCCTCTTTAATACGGTCGCCGCCATAAACTGGAACTTGAATGCAAGTGATGTCATCCAAGATGGCGTCCCTTGCATTCCTATTGGCTGAAAGGTTCCAATCAGCCAATAGGATCAGAGCTGCTAAAATCCTATTGGCTGTTCCAATCAGCCAATAGGATTTGAGCAGCTCTTAGCCTATTGGCTGTTCCAATCAGCCAATGGGGTTAATAACAAAACTTACCCTTACACAAAATAACGAATGAATGAAATTACCAAAAATAATAAAAAAATATTCCTATTCTAATGCCCCTAAAAAAACCTCCCACCCCAAACTAACCCCCCCAATTCTACAAATAAACTACCAATAGCACTTAAAAGGGTCTTTTGTAGGGCATTTCTCTAAAGCTAACAGCTCTTTTGCATAAAATAAATCAACAGAAATTGCAAAGGCAATTAGCACATCTAGGCAAGTATCTCCACTTGCCTTCACCCAAAAAACTCCATATACATTGTTACCAATGCACCAGAGGATTATGTGTAAGATATGCAAGTTAGATATGCAATATCTCAGCTTTTTGCTTCAAATACTGTGTTAACACACATCGATCCCCTAATGGGGTAAATACAGCAAATACCATAATTTTAATGAATTTTGATTTTGCCCTGGAATGAGCTTTAACTAGCAACAATCCTATCTACTGCTCATGAGTTCTAATAAGAATGAAACGGCTGTCCAGTAGTGATTTTTGTATTTGCTGCATTGACCCCATTAGGGGATCACTGTTTGTTGAAAAAGAAGAAAAAAGCAGAGCAACATCCAATATTATGTAAAACTTAGCATTTATTTAATTCAACCAATAAAGGTATTTAAAAGTCCATAATCACACCACCATAAAACCACAAATGATCAAAGAACAGCTGTATAGATAAGCATACGTGTTTCAGCTAAAGAGCCGTAGTCATAGCTTAACTCAAGAAGGAGAAACACATTCTTATATCTCCCTATCTATTGGTTAAAACTCAAAACAATATCAGCTGAACATTGATCAATCACTTAACTCACTAGAAACAGCCCTGTAAGGGACCTATCCTCACAAAATCTTGCAAATGTTATCGAAAGTTTAAGTACCTCAGTGGTTATTACTGATATATATCTACTCTCACTATACCACATACAGGGCAATGTGGGACAAAAGGAGGACTTTATATGAATGTATGTATCATAAGTAGGCTAAATAACTATCCTATTATCTCAGTCACCTAGTATATACAACACTAATTATAATCGTTCGATATATTATGCACATATAGAAAGCAAAGCTGCCTCTTTTTTCTCAAAATCCCTGATATCATATGTGAATTATACTTACATATGTGTAGATCATGCTACTAAATTAGTGTGAGTTGGTAATCTCATAAACTGACACTGTAGCGCTTAATACTTATCCACTTAGATCCCTAAGATACTTTATGTACATAATATGTTATACATACTCTTAATCATAAGATACAAATCAAACCTCTACCTCAAATATTAGTCATTAAATATGGCTTAATAATAAATAATTCATTTTACAAATATACCATAGAGGAATCGAACTCGGATACCCATCGTTCTAAGTACAATATCCTAACCACTATGATATAGCTAAGTGGATATACTAAGAACAGAGAATACATATAGCTATATTCAACAGAGGAAAGGTATTGATAAGCATAGAAGTCTTAGTCTTCCTAATAGAATCATATGGTATGAGATAATAAATCTCTTGCTAAAATAATAATAAATAAGAAAATTATTTACACATAAACCTCAAATATTTACAATTATACCTGCCAATGATTGATCAAATCGTATTCCGAATTAAATCCTAGAGGAACTCTTGTCTCTAATCTGAAAATCCAATACATCTCATTTTTACTCAGAGTTTTATTCTTGTCACCCCCTCTCTTGGGGAGAATAGTTTTGTCAATTATCTGCCATCTAAAAGACTCAAGGCTTTTGTTATGACAGAGGGCAAAGTGTTGGACCAAAGGGGTGGTAGATTTACCAATTGATATTGTAGAGAAATGCTCTCTAATTCTTGACACCACATAGCGTGTTGTTTGTCCAACATACTGCCGCCTGCACAAAACACGTGATAAGATAAACTACATAAGTAGAGTTACAGTTCAAACAATGTTTTATGTCAAAACATTCTTGGGTGACTTTAGACTTAAATGTTTTTGACAGTATTGCATAATCGCAGGGTTTGCATTTATTTCTACCACACCTGAACATCCCCAGGTGTTTAAGCCATGAACTTTGGGTAGTTTGTAATGGGGGCAAATCTGATGGAGAGATCATATTTCCAATTGTCTTACCTCGTCTAAAGGAACACCTAATGCCCTCATCTACACAGGATGTCAACTTATCATCAGCATCAAGAAGTTTGAAATGCTTTTTCACAATGCCACAAATCTTTTTGTATTGACTACTATGGCCAGTAACGAATGTGACACCTCCAAACTTTTTCTTGTTCTGATCACGATTACCTTCCCACTGGTCACTTAGGAGGTGATCTCGATCAATCTTGGCTACTTCCTTACTTGCACTTTTAATAACCTTAGGGGTACCCTCTCTGTCTCAAACAGGAACTAAGTTCCTCAGCCCTTTCTTGATAAAGGATGTGATCACTACAGTTTCTTTTAAGGCAGACGTATTTTCCCTTAGCTACTGCATATGGAACAAATTCAGGGTGGCAAGATCTAGCGTGAAGCAGAGAATTCCCTGCTATAGGCTTCCTATAAACATCCGTACTTATTCTGCCATCCCTTCCTGCCATAAGTGTCACATCAAGGTAATTAATGGACTCTTTTTGGTACTCAAAAGTAAATGCCAAATTCAAGTCATTTGTGTTGAGCCAGTTAACAAATTGATTGGCCAATTGACGATCTCCCCTAAAGATAAAGATGAGATCATCTCCAAATATGTTGGACAAATTAGCATATGAGGGGGCACATTTTGCCCCCATAGCTGTCCCACACATCTGGAGATAGAAAACTCCCTCAAACTTAAAGAAGTTGTGTGCGAGGAGAAAATTAGTAACCTCAATAATAAATTACTGGAACTCTGGTGTATAATCTGAGTATTCCTTTAGAAAAAAAACCCTATAGCTTCCAGCCCCCTGTGATGAGGGATAGATGAATATAGGCCTACTACATCAACAGAGAGCCAGGAATCAGACTCGTGGACCCAAGTTATTTCACTCACTAACTTTAAGATATGCTTTGTATCCCTCCGATAGCTTTTTGATGAAACTACCATGGGGCGAAAGATTGCATCAAGCCACTGAGACAGGTGTTCCAATAGTGAGCCAATGCCGCTCACTATCGGACGACCCTTCACCTCCCTTAAGGATTTATGAACCTTAGGGAGGTGGTGAAATATAGGCACTATTGGATTAGAAACATAAAAGAAGTTTGCCGTCTCCTCATCAATGAATCCCTTGTCTCTAGCATCATCTAAAAGATGTGAAAGTTTTTTCTGAAAAATCTTGGTGGGGTCAGATGGCAGAGTTCTATAGTTGTGTATATCCTCAAGTTGGCGTCTAGCTTCCTGAATATAGGCATCTCCACTCAATACAACAACAGATCTTCCCTTATCAGAGGATTTAATCACTATTTCTTAACACTGCTTCAAGTCATTTAGTGCTTTTCTCTCCAAAAAGTTCAAATTGGGTAGTGTGCCCTCTCTGGAAATTCGTGTATGTAAGGATTTCAAGACATTTTCAAACCTTCTATAGATGGTCTCCAATATGGGACCCCTACTGTGTAAGTGATAGAAAGAGGAAGGGTTTTAAACCCACAAAATCTATTTTGGACGCCCGCCTCCCTAACTGCTCCAGTGTCATCCCATAGAATACTTTCAAGTGTAACAATGTCAATTGCTTGATCAAAAGTGCAATCTGATTTACCTTCAGAATTGCCTATCCAGACATCAACTGGAGCAGGGGCAGATGGTATACCGTCACTAGCAAAATGTCTACGGAAGGTAATGTTTCTAATCAGCCTATTGACATCCAATACAGTTTGAAAAATATTAAAGTTATTGGAAGGTACGAAGTTTAAACCATACCCCAACACTTTAATTTGATTGGGAGACAGGACTTTGTTTGACAAATTGATCACATTGTGGGTTTGTACTTTGCCTGAGGCCTGTTGCTTCTGAGCTGGTATCTGTTCTGCATATCTTTTGTAGGGCCTCCCCCTGTGGGTTGTAACTGTGCAAGCAGAAAAACCTGTTCTATTTGCCAGCTATTGTCTTCCAAAGTAGGAGCTTGTACTGTACTAGACATTGCCTGTTGATAATTTGATTGAGCAGCATAAGAATCATGGTAACCCCCAGGTTTACTCCTTACAGTTTGATCTTGGTACCTGAGCTGAGGTGCAGTGTTACTCAACCCCAAACTTATATTAGAATGTTGATAAGGTCCAGGATTTATATGAGTATATTGTGTATTGGCTAAAGGAATATCTGGGGCCCCAGTATATACCATGGTACTTTTAAGAATACCTGATCTCCCTTGATAAACATCCTCTCTCCCTGAGCTATCCTCACCTGAGGATGCTTCACTATCAGAGAAATGAACCTGTTTGTTCTGGCTATTCTGTCGTGAGCCCCTCCTCCGTCTATTTCTTCCTCTGCCATACGGTCTAGTCTGAAAGTTACCATTAAACTGTTCTCTCCTAGATATAAACCTTTGTTTACGATTCCAGACATATACAGTGTTAGCATTATAGTCAGTAACATCCCTTAAATATTTCATGTTTTTCCTACTGACTATCATTTTTAACACTAGCTAAGACAGATTTTAAAACAGAATCAAATTGTGAATATTTAGGGTCTGTCTGTTGTGCCAACAATTCATTTTGAACTTCATGTATATTTCTCCTTAAATCATCAAGCTGTTTAACTTTAAAGGCAATAAGTAAATGCATCAATCTAACAGAGCATTCACTTAAAATGTCATTCCAAGAGTTAATTAACTCTATATCTGTTGTTTCAAAGGTGGGGAATTTATTTAATCGTAATCCCCTGGGTATGATCTTCAATATCCCACTGGATATTGGAAGCAAAATTATGAGATATTGCACATCTAATTTACATATATTACCCCAAATCCTCTGGTGCATTGGTAAAAATGTATATGGAGTTTTTTTAGTGAAGGCAAGCGGGGATACTTGCCTAGATGTGCTTATTGCTTTTGCGATATGGAGATTTTAATCTCATGCCATCTCTATTTCCACCATAATTTTAATGAAGCATAAATTGAAAGTACATTTACCCCCTAACATTGCACCCCCCTTCCCCAACCCCACAAAAAAAAATCCTAACTAAAAAAAACTAAACTACTCATTGCCCCCCAAAAAGGGCATTTGGATGGGCATTGCCCATAAAACAACATTCAGCTCTTTTCTGCCCCCTAAAAAATAAAAATTAACTAATCTTAAAAAAACCCCACCCAAAACACTAAAATAACTAACTCTAAACCAAAATTGGTACTCATCAATGATGATGGATGGCGCATCATCTTTATCCCTGCGGCGCTCCATCTTCTTACATCTTCATCCTGGCCGTGGTCGATCTTCCATCTTCCTCCCGTGGGGTGGTGGCGACATCAGTACTCATTTTCAGCCCTGCGACACAGAGCTCCCTCTTTATGTGGTCTCTTTAGCCACACACTGAAGATTGACTGCAAGGTCTTCAAATCAGCCAATAGGATGAAAAGGAAAAAGCTTTCATCCAATTGGCTGATGTGGGGGATGGCAGTGTAGGGGTTAATACTTCTATTTAGTCTTTTCGAAGTGGGGGGATGGCGGTTTAGAGGTTAATACTTTTATTTAGTGTTTGCGATGTGGGGAGATGGCGGTATAGGGGTTAATACTTTTATTTAGTGTTTGTGATATGGGGGGATTGGCGGTTTAGGGGGTTAATAATGTAGTTTATGGGTGTAAGTGTACCTTAGAAAATAGAAAAGAATAATAAGCGCCTCACTTACAACCCTGTGTGCTGTTTAAACAGAATAGTCTCACAAATATTCTAGAATGAACATATAGAAAAGAAGATACACAGCGCTTAGCCTATATTAAAATATAGGATAGCTAGGGATGTGGAACAACCAAGTTAAAAATTGATGTTGAAAGTGAACTAAATATAATGCCAATATGATAAATATAAAAAATTGTTTATTATTACATAAATGAAAGCAGACAAATTATCTCAAAATGCATGTGCTTAAAATAAACTAAAATTCGCAAATGTTAAAAATCAATAAAAAATCATAGAGAGGGGAGGACGTCTCCTCAGCCTCTAATATTGCGTTATTACCACTTCAGCTTTTTGATTAGACCACCTTTAGGTATAATGCTAGTAAATCCAACTCAGTCCGAATGTCATGGGTTGCAACTTCTGTTTAAACACCCTTTAATAATATAAATCTGGATAATATCAGAGAATGTTGCAATTTGCCTTTCACTCTAGAGTTCAATAAATTGTTGCAATTAATAGGTTTGTATAAGATGTTTCAGCAACATAGTCCCATAACAATAATAAAGCAACAACAATATCCTCTTCAAGCACCAATATCATTTTTCTGTGAATAAAGACTTTTGAGATAATTAAACAGTCTGTTTAGGTGCCAAAGGTTGGATTAATTTGATCAATAGCGGGTTAAGCCTTGTTCGTCATATACATTCAGGAGCCGTTCGGCATTTAGAAGCAATCGGACACACTTTTACAATAAAAGTTTACAATGAAAGTTCAGTATTACTTCAATGTGGGATTGGTGTGACAAGCGGGTATACTTTACTGGTCCCCTGGCTGTTTGGATTACAGCGTCTGTCGTGTTGCGTCTCCGCGGTCTATCATGGACCTATCGGCGTTTGCTCTCACCTCTGACCTTGTTGGTATGGTGACGTAACGGTTCTCGTTAATGTAGATCACCACTGCTTTGGTCCCTTCAGGTGTCTGATTTGCTTTGGGGGTTAACCGGTATCCTCTCCGCTTGCACCAATATCAATCCACTCCAAGCTCTTGCGGTCCAAGAGTCAGCTATTTCCAATACTCTGCGCAGAGTGTATCACGGATAATTTGGACCACAAGAGCTTGGAGTAGATTGATATTGGTGCAAGCAGAGAGGATACCGGTTAACCCCCAAAGCAAATCAGATGCCTGAAGGGACCAAAGCGGTGGTGATCTACATTAACGAGAACCGTTACGTCACCATACCAACAAGGTCAGAGGTGAGAGTGAACGCCGACAGGTCCATGATAGACCGCGGAGACGCAACACGACCGACGCTGTAATCCAAACAGCCAGGGGACCGGTAAAGTATACCCGCTTATCACACCAATCCCACATTGAAGTAATACTGAACTTTCATTGTAAACTTTTATTGTAAAAGTGTGTCCGATTGCTCCTAAATGCCAAACGGCTCCTGAATGTATATGATGAACAAGGTTTAACCCGCTATTGATCGAATTAATCCAACCTTTGGCACCCAGACTGTTTAAAGTGAAGGTCAAGTCCGCCTCACTCAATCCCAGTATTATCATTAACATGTAAAATAAACATCATGTTCATTCATCAAAATCTTTATAAATAATTTTGTACTTGTATTTTTTATTTCTCAATTACCCTCCGTTTCACCACAACTGTCCGCCCGACATCTTCCCCCATTTGATTGACATTTTTTTCATCTTTTTCTCCAATTCCTTCGCTTCCCCCATGGCGTCCTGCCCCTTTCTACCCACGTCATTGGTAACAATAGCGCATGCATCTAATTGCGGCTCTCGTCAAATACATCATGCGCGTGCATGATATGCGCATGCGTATTACGTTTTATGCTTTCCTTAGATACATTGACTCAGTCAGTTACAGCGCGCTATAGAAGAAAGGAAGCAAATTTACAGTTTGCCGTTTCTAATCATCAAAACGGGTAATTATGTTACAATGTAACAGTGCTACGTTTTTTTAAATTGCCACGCATGCGCGAATGCTCTTACAATACGCATGCGCAGTTTGATACCAGTCTAGTGACGCGGCGGGCTGGTTGAAATGATCGCTACGTCAACAGGGCCAAATAAGGAAGTGGAACGGGGGAGGAGTAAACAGACGAAACAAAGGTTTTTTATATATAAAATTTAATAATAAATAAAAAAAAAATTTTCAAATTTTATCTTAGCGACTGTAATAGTTAAATAGTTAGAGCATACTGTTTCCATAGGTGGTGAGCATCGGGTAAAAATTGACCTTCACTTTAATTATCTCAGAAGTCTTTTTTCACAGAAAAAGAATATTGGTGCTTGAAAAGGATATTGTTGTTGCTTTATTATTGTTATGGGACTTTGTTGCTGAAATATCTTATACAAACCTATTAATTGCAACAATTTATTGAACTCTAGAGTGAAAGGCAAATTGCAACATTCTCTGATATTATCCAGATTTATATTATTAAAGGGTGTTTAAACAGAAGTTGCAACCCATGACAATCGGACTGAGTTGGATTTACTAGCATTATACCTAAAGGTGGTCTAATCAAAAAGCTGAAGTGGTAATAACGCAATATTAGAGGCTGAAGAGACGTCCTCCCCTCTCTATGATTTTTTATTGATTTTTAACATTTGCGAATTTTAGTTTATTTTAAGCACATGCATTTTGAGATAATTTGTCTGCTTTCATTTATGTAATAATAATTTTTTTTTTTATATTTATCATATTGAATTTGGCATTATATTTAGTTCACTTTCAACATCAATGTTTAACTTGGTTGTTCCACATCCCTAGCTATCCTATATTTTAATATAGGCTAAGCGCTGTGTATCTTCTTTTCTATATGTAAGTGTACCTTATAATGTATTTTTGTTGTGTTTTGTGCAACTTTCTAGCTTTCGGAAAACACTTTACCAGAACTCTTAGATCAAGGTATGGATTAATGCGGAAAGGACTATTGCGGTAGTGCAATGGTGATTTCTCCCGATTTGTAATATCAGCGGAAGAAAAATGGATCGCGAAATCACTGTTGCGCTAGCGCAAAATACGTTGCGCATTGCTTGTAATCTTGCCCCCAATTAGCAGATGTGGGAATCCTGAAGGGTCTTTTACTGCAGATTCCCTTAGCTGTACAGGATATAGCATACTCAATACATATACATATGTATATGGACCTATACATATGTAAATGTGTGCCTTGTCTACTGTATACAGCCTCTACAGTAGGGATGAATGGAGTTTTAATTAATCAATACCACATATGTTAATAGACCTCTACACCTCCTTTGGCCATTTTAGAGTGTTTTACAAATGTGCAAGATAATAGACTGTTTGCAAATCACTTTGAAATACTTGCAAATCTATCTAAAATAAACTTTCAAGAATTTATCAAGTGCCTAGAGGTCAAATTTGAAAAATCAAAACTGGCCTAATACAGTTATAAAGTCACTCGGAAATAAATTGCAAACACTGAAAACTTTTCTGCCTCATAGGAGAAATAGGGCTTTTAGAAAGTTTTTGAAATCATGTTTGTAAGTATGGAAAAAAGAGCAGAGAACAAGCTATTGTGATTGTGTCAAATCAAAAAGTAGCATTTTCGGAGAGAAAAAGAGCTGAGCTGACAAGTCCTCAGCCGATAGATTGCGATCAAGGTTAGTATTTACCTTGGCCAACAACCCACAATAGTTAGTATAAGACCACACCATTAACAATCAATCAAAATAATTTTATGAATATTGGGATGGCTACACACTTAGATGTGATGAGGGTACACACGGTCGTTTAATGATCAACTGCTGTTGGGATATCTTCTACTGATGGTGTATCTAACCATTGAGATTTTTCCTTTCAGTTAGAAGGCTCTGGGCAAGAGATACGTTAGGGTGCAAGGACAGAAGGCTACCACATTGTGAGGTGCTAATAAACCTTTCTACACAAACTAGAAGTTAGATATAGCATACCATGAGTCATTGATTAATATCAATTCAAGTTGTAAATAATTAAGATATATGTAAATGAGAAATAAAGGTTGAGTTGTCTGTAAAGGACCAAACAGATTTAGATGGTTAACCTTAATAACCATTTATGATATTTGCTGAAGTTGCACCAAATGCAGAGTTTGACATTTTTCTCTTATTTTTGCTATCGTTAATAAGAGTTAATAATAAAAAGAGAGGAGCAATGCAAAAAGAGAGAAGGTAAAGATCAATAGCCTCCTATAACAAGTGCATGTAACACCAGAGGGCGCTAATATGATTAAAAATTGTGTATACCCAATTTAAAAAGATTTTTTAAAAACAAATGAACAATGGTATATAGTAATGGATAATGGTACCTCATTAAATAAAATGTCCCAGTTTAAAAGTCCACTAGAAAATGTATAGTCTTATAATTGGACACATAAGTTCAAAATTTTTTCTTGACTGTCGGCAGTGGACTCTCCCTGATTCAGAATCAGGATCCTTCTTTTTCCAAAACGAAGCCAATCTGTGTAGGATTTAAACACAAACAAGATCGACCATTGTGTGTATCCACAGACCCAATATATTTCACACAGCAGTATTCAATTTCCAGGGTACTCACACTTTTGCAGAGCACACCAGTGTGCTTGTGGGAACGGACTGGTTATCAGAGCAAACCAGCTTGCTCTCTCCGGTATGCTCTCTCCTCGCAGGTGTGGATAATGACAGATCCACTGGCGCCTCACAGTAAATCAGTGTACTGAGACTTCACTTAGCAGCGGCTTGGTAATGAGAACCTCACTTGTTAAGGAATGGCAGACAATGATGATAAAAAACAAATCTTTAATCATTAGTAAAACCAAAATCCTTACAATACAAGTGGGTGGACAATGTGTAACAATAAAATTTGCTACGCGTTTCTCGGCTCACTTAGCCGTTTCCTCAGGCATATTAAAAACACATTTTTAGCCCGGCTATATAGTGCCGCTCATTACCAAACCAAAACTATACCCTCCCCCTTCCTTTGCTAGGGGGTGTGTGTAGGCTATCCAATCAGTGAATATCATTTTCATACCCAAAAGTTGTTATCATACAACCACCAACTCTCACTTGGTATACAAATAAAATAATGTATCCATAATGTCCCTACATTTAACAAATCACATACTAAAACATATTTAAAAACAAATTCAAAGAAACACTTGTTGCAATTGCTCTTTCACCTATTGTCGTATAGCCAGTCTATATTTTGTTCAGCATGTAAATATTCTCCTCTATAAGATTGTAAAAGTAAACATGATGGTTCACATTAAAAACACTGAAATCGGATTGTCGACCCTAATATATCTCAGCAATATAAACATATTTCACCTCCAAAGTACAACCAAATCGACGATTGAACCATTACTTTTGGTATAGTTTGTATATAAGCTTAACTGAACATATAATAAAATATATAAACCTAACAATTTTAATGTTCCGGCTCCTAAAATAATTTTTATGACAATAAATCAGCTAGTACAATTTGCACTGGCCACTGTATTTATATAATTTTGATACATTAAATGCACTGTATTTTTAGTGAAGAAAGTTCGCCAGTAAAATTTTTTTTTCCACTGACCGGCAAATTTATGTGATAGTGATATATATAGTGCACCGGATACTAAGTAACACAAATTTTATATAATAATACGTGTAATAAGAATTTTGTATAAAATCTATATATATAAGCGTACAATTATTATTATTTATAAATCTATATGGAATATAAAATTTCCCTCAATCCATCTATCATCTGTGGTACAATTGTAATAATATATATTAATATTGTGTGATAAAATATAATGTGAAAATATAGTGATTATACTAGTATAAATATAATGTGAAAAACTAGTAATAACTAGTGCATAAGTGTGATAGTAATAGAAGTATCCCTTTGTTTGTGTACTAATTGTATTATGCAACCATCTAATGCAGATATAAATTGTGACTCTAAAGTGAATACATTACCAATATACATATATATATATATATACACACATATATATATACATATATATACATATATATACATTTCATTTAGGATTTTTTTAAAAATGCATAACATTATAATCTTAGTGATATGTGTTTATTAATGTGAACAACACCTCTATATTTCTCTATATGTGCTTATAATTTGGTGTGTTTATGTGTGGAATAGATCAATAATGTGATCTTGAACTTCAGTGTAACAGGCCGATATAAACATTGAATATGGTCTAATATATCGTATATTATAAAATAATTAAATTACAGGAACTAACATACTGAATGTCTGTAAGGACATCAAAATAATAATATTATGGTGTATATAACTGTACTGACAATCCTCCCCTAACTTGACTATTAATAATGATCTGTCTATAATCAAAACCCGTGTGATGTGTTTTGCTCTCAAAAGGCTGCAGAGTCTATCACTTCATTTAATCCCTCAGGGAACAGGGAACCAAATTTATGGATCCAATAAGTCTCTCTTTGACGTAGCTTATTGAATCTGTTATATCTATTGGAACAGGGTATTGTTTCCAAAGGTGTGATTCTAAAACTACAGGGTTCCCCATTGTGTTCTTGAATATAGTGTCTAGATACACTGTGTTTATCTGACTTCTTTATAACATTTCTATGATGTTCACTCCATCTAGTCCGTATATTGCGTGTAGTACGCCCCAGGTATTGTACCCCACAAATACAAGATAACACGTAAATTACAAATCTGGAGCTGCAGTTGAGATGTTCTTTAATTTGAAATGTTTCCCCAGTTGTATGGGCTTTTATACTTTTAGCCCCATGAGTTATAGAGTGACACATGTGGCATCTGGATTTTCCACACTTATATGTACCCCTGTTATTAGTACCAATACTACCCATGTTCCTAATGGCTTTTTTTGAAATTACCACCTTACTGGGGGCCAGAGATTGTTTTAAATTTGGAGCTCTCCTAAAAACTATACTGGGTTGACTATTAAGATTTCTCTTTAATATGGGGTCCCTCAATAAAATTGGCCAATGTTTCTGTAGTGTCTTCTTAATCATCTTATGATTAGAATTGAATTGGGTTACAAACAAAGGTTGTTCTATACCGTTGGAGGATTTTTTTCGATTATTTTTCTGTATCTTCTTCTTATGAGGGTCTAGTATAGTGGATCTATCCATCCTACATGCTTTGGTGTATCCCTTATTTATTATTTCTGAGGGGTACCCTTTTTCTTTAAATCGTTCTATTAAAATTTGGGATTGTTCATGAAATTTGTCATCTGAGCTGCAATTTCTTTTAATACGACAAAATTGACTGAATGGAATATTGTTTTTCCATTGTACAAAGTGATTGCTATTATAATGTAAAAAATTATTGCAATCAACTGTTTTGAAATAAGTGCTAGTGCAAACATTATAGTCCTTATCCCAAGTCAAAGTCAAATCCAAATATTCAATAGTATCTGGCTGTACATTGGAGGTGAACTGAATGCCCATCTCATTATCATTCAGATATGTTGTAAACAGTTGTGCCTCTTCTATAGTCCCCTTAAAAACAAATAAAAGATCATCTATGTATCGGCCATAGAATACCAGGTTGCCCCACCAATTGGATTTATAAATATATTTCTCCTCATAGTAACCCATGAATAAATTTGCAAAACTTGGGGCAAACCTGGTGCCCATGGCCGTACCTTTGATTTGAAGATAAAACTCATCTAAAAATTTAAAATAATTGTGTTTCAAAATGAAATTAATTAATTCCAACAAGTATTCCTTCTGTATATCTGGCATAAACACATCATCCTCCAAATAATGTTTGACCGTAGACAACCCCAATTCATGGGATATATTTGAATAGAGGGCACTGACATCTGCAGTAACCCAAATTACATCTTTATTACATTTGATTTGCTCAAGTTTGTGTATCAGATCAGTTGTATCCCGAATAAAGGATGGAAGATTCTGAACATATCTTTGCAGATAACTATCTATATACTCCGACAGTTTATCAGTCAAACTATTGATACCTGCAATAATAGGCCTCCCTGGGGGCCGTACAGGATCTTTGTGCACCTTTGGGAGATGGTAGTAGTAGGGTACTGAAGGGTGGATAGGGGTAAGGTATCTCCTCTCCTTTGTATTTAAAATCCCCTCACTACTACCAAATTCCAAAATCTGCACAAGTTTTTTCAAAAATACCTTTGTTGGATCTGTGTCTAATTTCCTATAGTACTCACTATTGTGAATGATTTTTCTTGCTTCACTGACATAGTCGGTATAGTCTTGGAGGACTATACCGCCACCCTTATCCGCCTGCCTTATGACCAAGGATGGATTCTGGGCTAGCGAATTTAGGGCTCTTTCTTCATTAGGCCAAAGTTTTTTATAGCCTTTAGGGTATTTAGGTATTTTACCCAAGTCTTCCATGACTAACTGCTGGAATAAATCTATATATGTTACATCATCCTTGGGGGGATTGAAATTAGAGGGAGGAGCTAGAGGGGTATGAATAAATCCCTCAAATAATTCTTCTATTAACAGCTCAGGTTCTACATACAGCGTTTGTGTGCGACTATCCATAGTGTCAGTGAGAATCGGAGTACCCATAATATCTTTCTTCTTAAGTGTCTTAAGAGCAAAATACCTTTGTAGGGCTAGTTTCCTGGTGTATTTGTTTATATCCACAAACAAATCAAACAATTTATGTGGATTTGGCGGACAGAAAGATAAACCTCTCCCCAATATTCTAATTTGATCGTCAGATAGTGTGTGGGAGGATAAATTAAATATTCCCTTCTTTAATTTCTGTAGTTGCTCTTTTTTTGTGGAGTGCCCTCTCCCTCGTCTTCCCCGCTTGGAAAAGGTCTTTTCTTTATTTGTTGTTGTTGCTGATGTGTTGTTTTTGGGGGGCCTATATTCCTTCTCCACAAGGGGGCCAGATTGCGAACCCCTAAAAAATCTGCATTAGATGTGGAAGGTGTTTCTATTCTCTGTTGGTTACTATTTCCCATAGTATTCATATTTTGTGGGATATTAGAATTGGGTCTCCCAAAATTCTCTCTGTTTGTGTTGTCCTCAAGAGACTCAAACCTATTATGTAGTGGTATGTAATTTGGATTTGGATACTCCTGATTGTCATATGAGTGTGGCTTGTATGTATGATGTTGATAACTATATCGATGGTTATTATTTTTCCTATGATTCCCATATTGTGAATTTCTAATATGGTAATCCTCTTTTGAACCATAATGACTTTGTTGTTGTATCGGTGTATTTACATTGTAATTTGGGGATGGATTTCTATTTTTATTCGGATTTTTGTTCCTATTGTGCTGTACCAACGTCCACCCATTACTATTATCCCTCTTCTCAAGCCCTTTTTTATTATAGGAATATACAATGCCTTCAGCATAATCCTCCTCATCCCTTTTAAATTTACCATTTTTTACTCTGATGATTTCATTTTGATAATCATCTACCGTCTTTATGGTCTCTGTGTTTAATCTGTGGTATTCAGAGTGCTCCTTCATAGGCTCTAGTTCTTTTTGCACTATATCAATTTCTATAGCTAGAGCGTCTACTAATTTTTGTCTATGGTCAATAAGTAAGTCAATCAAATTAAAGGAAGATTCATCAAGGATCTCATACCATTTTTTAGTTAATTCTGAATCGTTTTTAAATGAGCAATGTTTAAAAATTCTTAACCCTCTTGGGATCTGCCTTTTCTCTTTATATTTTTTAAGGCAATCCAAATCCCACCAATGTCTATGTTCATTTTTGAGTAACTCCCCTAATTTGGAGAATAAAGTGTCAATGCTTTTTATCACTAGTGGGCCTGGATTATCCCCCTCTGCTCCGGAGGGAGGATTGAAAGAGTTTCTTCTATTAGTTCTCTCCTGAGCAGATAACATATTGGGTTCCTATTCTTAAACCCGCCTACTATTGTGACAATTATTAAATATATATCGAGTATACTGATCCAAAGTGGGACCAAGTAGCCCTACTGATATATAAAGATAAACTATCACACTAAAAATGGAAAGCTGCACCTCTAAAAAACAAAGCAATCATCAAGCTGTGTAAATTCAGATCAAATATGTGTGATGTACAATCACTAGAGGGCGCTAAAGTGCAATTAGAAGGAATATCTCTAGTCAAAGAAACCCATATGAATATGGGCTTCACACGAAAAAAATATATAAAAAACCCTTTACAGACAAATGATAATTAACAGTCTGATATATATAATAAAACTACAGCTGCACCTCTCAACACATATACTATGAAAGTAAAGTGAATCAGACTCCTATAACAAGTGCATGTAACACCAGAGGGCGCTAATATGATTAAAAATTGTGTATACCCAATTTAAAAAGATTTTTTAAAAACAAATGAACAATGGTATATAGTAATGGATAATGGTACCTCATTAAATAAAATGTCCCAGTTTAAAAGTCCACTAGAAAATGTATAGTCTTATAATTGGACACATAAGTTCAAAATTTTTTCTTGACTGTCGGCAGTGGACTCTCCCTGATTCAGAATCAGGATCCTTCTTTTTCCAAAACGAAGCCAATCTGTGTAGGATTTAAACACAAACAAGATCGACCATTGTGTGTATCCACAGACCCAATATATTTCACACAGCAGTATTCAATTTCCAGGGTACTCACACTTTTGCAGAGCACACCAGTGTGCTTGTGGGAACGGACTGGTTATCAGAGCAAACCAGCTTGCTCTCTCCGGTATGCTCTCTCCTCGCAGGTGTGGATAATGACAGATCCACTGGCGCCTCACAGTAAATCAGTGTACTGAGACTTCACTTAGCAGCGGCTTGGTAATGAGAACCTCACTTGTTAAGGAATGGCAGACAATGATGATAAAAAACAAATCTTTAATCATTAGTAAAACCAAAATCCTTACAATACAAGTGGGTGGACAATGTGTAACAATAAAATTTGCTACGCGTTTCTCGGCTCACTTAGCCGTTTCCTCAGGCATATTAAAAACACATTTTTAGCCCGGCTATATAGTGCCGCTCATTACCAAACCAAAACTATACCCTCCCCCTTCCTTTGCTAGGGGGTGTGTGTAGGCTATCCAATCAGTGAATATCATTTTCATACCCAAAAGTTGTTATCATACAACCACCAACTCTCACTTGGTATACAAATAAAATAATGTATCCATAATGTCCCTACATTTAACAAATCACATACTAAAACATATTTAAAAACAAATTCAAAGAAACACTTGTTGCAATTGCTCTTTCACCTATTGTCGTATAGCCAGTCTATATTTTGTTCAGCATGTAAATATTCTCCTCTATAAGATTGTAAAAGTAAACATGATGGTTCACATTAAAAACACTGAAATCGGATTGTCGACCCTAATATATCTCAGCAATATTAAATTAAATTTTAAACTGGGACATTTTATTTAATGAGGTACCATTATCCATTACTATATACCATTGTTCATTTGTTTTTAAAAAATCTTTTTAAATTGGGTATACACAATTTTTAATCATATTAGCGCCCTCTGGTGTTACATGCACTTGTTATAGGAGTCTGATTCACTTTACTTTCATAGTATATGTGTTGAGAGGTGCAGCTGTAGTTTTATTATATATATCAGACTGTTAATTATCATTTGTCTGTAAAGGGTTTTTTATATATTTTTTTCGTGTGAAGCCCATATTCATATGGGTTTCTTTGACTAGAGATATTCCTTCTAATTGCACTTTAGCGCCCTCTAGTGATTGTACATCACACATATTTGATCCAAAGATCAATAGCCCACTACCTTAAAGAATGACCATGATACACTCATAAGATGTGAAAAGGGATTTTTTTTATTGCTTCTCCATATCCCAATAATATATCACAATTACAGAGAACAAAGACTTTAGATATAACAGAAAATGTCCATGCATTGGTGCATCAAAAAGCAACTCAAAATGTCTGCACGTGTAGATAAGTCCACATATTAAGTGAAACAACAAATATCCTTTTAATTGCCAAAACTGAGCACATAACACCATATAAAAGGCTACACAGTAAGCGGCTGGACATATAGGGCTAAACACAATGATACACCACTTAAGATGGGTGGAAAACAGCTCATTGCAACTCAAACATGAGCTGCTGCATGTTCTATACCTCCCCCAGTACTCAGGTGCTAAAGCTGCCCCTTAACCATGAAGAAAAGTGTGCTACCAGATTTAGGCCAGGTGCCATGTCAACCACTCACTTCCAGGCTCAGTAGCATTCTCAGATATTACTAACAGAACTGTGTCAGTAATCCACACTGCCGAATGACAGGTTTTGCATTTCCCTAACTGGGTGGCATGGGGTTTCTTCAGATCAGATTCAATATGCCAGCTCTCCTTCAATAATATCTGAAGTCCAAAGATTTTGTAGAAGAGTATACTCAAATAAATCAATATCTAGGGCCTGGTATAGGGCAAGATGTTCATCAAGACAGAGTTTACTGTATCCTCAAAAGGGACCAAGTGAATAACAACCTATCAGATAAATCACACAATATAATTGCCACTGGTGGAAACTTATAGAAATATTAGGCAAGTTTTTGTACTTGTTGCAATCTGACATTAATATTGCTAAATATGTAGCCAATCATCCCTCAATTACTGCATGTAGGGCACCTAGCCTTAGAGATAAGCTGTTTAAAAGTGAACTCATGAGAGTAGCTACAAAAAATAGTAACTTTGGACTTCAAATATAATCGATAGAGAACTGGTGTATTGAACCTGATCTGAAAGCACCCCATGCTACCCAGTTCGGGAGGGGTGAAAAAATTAATCCGATGTGAATAATCAGTAGTAAGGTCAAAATGTCCTAAAAAGGAACAGACAATAGACACACAAACACAAACTTGCACATACACCCAAGGAAACACACACAGAGACAGCCTCAGAAAACACACAAAGACATACACACTCACAGACACCCACAGAAAACAAACAAAGACATACACACAGACACCCACAGAAAACACACAAAGACATGCACACAGAAAAACACCAACAAAAAACACACAAAGACATACATACACACACCTCCTCACTGAGACATCAACAGAAAACACTCAAAGACATACACACCCACCCTCACAGAGACATCCACAGAAAATGCACAAAGAAATACACACACACCCTGACAGAGACATCCACAGAAAAGGCACAGACATATGTACACACCCTCACAGAGACACCCACAGAAAATGCAGAAAGACATATGTACACACTCTCACAGAGACATCCACAGAAAACACACAAAGACATACACACCCACCCTCACAGAGGCATCCTCAGAAAATACCCAAATACATACATAAACACACACACCCTCACAGAGACATCCACAGAAAATGCACAAAGACAGAAACACACACCCTCACAGAGAGACTCACAGAACAAAATGCATACACACTCATAGAGACACCAACAAAAGCACAAAGACACAAACACAGACACCCACAGAAACACTCACAGGAGGTAAAATGTCTGCACATTGCCATCCCCTAACTCAACAGTGTGTGACATACATGATAAAAAAAATATAAGAAATTAAGAGATCACTTTTTAAAGAATCATATTTGTAAATGTGCAAACAAAAATACTTCTGTGAATTCAAAATTGTACATTAATGGTCTGTTAGAATGGGTAGATGTAAAAAAGTACTTTTGAAAGGTTGACATATGTTTGTTTTTTTCCCCATATTCCCCAACCAAGAGCACCACTTTAAATCTGGTGTACAAATGTTCCCATCTGTCAGCTGTACTTTTAGATTTTGAAAATACTGTACTCTATATGATCTTGGTGGAACCATAAACTGCGGTACTCAGTCTCATACCATTAGATCTGGTTAAATGCAGGATTTAGGCTTATTTGTAAGTATTTCAAAAGTCAGCTGTAATGTAAACTGAACAGTGTTTAGTTATCCTGTCTCATTTCAAATACTGAGCAATCTTAGCATGAGAGTATAACATGGCATCTGGAAAGTCTTTGCATAAATGGGCAGTGAACTGAAATGTAATTCAAATATATATGTGTTTATATATATATATATATATATATATATATATATATATATATATATATATATATATATATATATATATAGTGACAGAAAGCAAGGCCTGGTTATAAATGGAAGATATTTAAGACCAAGCATTGTACATGCTATTTCTCCTTTCAGTTAAAACCCCAGGGAGAAAGAGTGTGCATTTGATTATGCAGTTGATAAACTGTGTTCTGGGTCCCTGGGGTTTGGGATAATTGGAGAGAGGGTGGGCCATTATCCCAGACAGCTGTGAAGCTGTCCAGCAGCTAATCACAGGTGTGGCTAATTAGAAGTTGTGAGGGTTTAAATAGCAGCCTCACTTAGGCCTTGGGAGATAGTTACACAGCTACAGAAGCTGGTGTGTGTGTTTGTTACACTGTGTAAAAGACTTTTGTTCCTGTGAACTGTAAAAGGAAATTATTTTTACAAAGTACTTGTGAATGCTGTGAAGTGCTGGGACACATTTAAAAGTACTTAAACTTTGCTGCAGAGGAAGGATTTCCCTCTTTTGAAAATGAACTGCCTGTTTGTTATTGCTGTGAAAAATAAAGCCTTTTAAACTACAGTGGAATGTCCTGTGCTGCATTTGTGCCCTAGAAGACCGTGGTTAAAAGTGGTCCCTGTTACACTATATATATATATATATATATATATATATATATATATATATATATATATATATATATATATATATATATATATATATATATATATATATATATATATATATATATATATATATATATATATAAATCATATCTGCCAAATGGGCACCTACCATTTGTGTATTGAGGAGGAAACATTTCTGCATGGTTTTAAATATAGAATTTCTACAGCACTGTCAAATAATCATAAATACACTGCTGCATATTGCTAAAAAATGTGTTTTTATGGACCCCTGGTCCCACCATACAAATACCACACTGAAGTTACAATCCGCAATTGCACAAAGAAATAAAAAACATTTACTAAGTAAGTCCTACCTCCTCTGCAAATTAAAGTGATCTGCCGTCTGACTCACATACTGTACAAACTGAAGTGCCACAGGCAGTTAACCCCAGTCCGGAATGGGTGCAAGAACCAAGGGAGATTACAAATAAAAAGTAATATATATATATACAGTATCTCACAAAAGTGAGTACACCCCTCACATTTTTGTAAATATTTTATTAGATCTTTTCATGTGACAACACTGAAGAAATTACACTTTGCTACAATGTAAAGTAGTGAGTGTACAGCCTGTATAACAGTGTAAATTTCCTGTCCCCTTAAAATAACTCAACACACAGCCATTAATGTCTAAACCGTTGGCAACAAAAGTGAGTACACCTCTAAGTGGAAATGTCCAAATTGGGCCCAAAGTGTCAATATTTTGTGTGGCCACCATTATTTTCCAGCACTGCCTTAACCCTCTTGGGCATGGAGTTCACCATCTAATTTTTATTAGATGGTGTTATTATAAGTGTAACTGTACTGTGTAATATATTTTTTATGTGTTTTGTGAGACTTTTTTGTTTTGCAAAACAGTTAACCACAGCTCTGAGTACGCGATAACCTGACAAGCCATTGCGTTTACTTTCAACTTGTAATACAAGTGCAATTTAACCTCCACTTGTAATGTGGCCCAAATTGTTAACATTGTTGTATATTTTTTTTAATAAAATAAAAGGAAAACTGTAAAACACAAATCATAAATAATAAAAAAATACACTAATGTTTTTTTTATCTGAAGCTGATTGACATTTGTAGGATTTCAAGTTCAATTTCGAGGTGCTTGTGAAAGTTAAAGGGTCAGTCAACACCAGAACTTTTGTTGCTTAAAAAGAAAGATAATCCCATTTCCCAGTTTTGCATAACCAACACTGTTATAGAAATACACTTTTTACCTCTGTGATTACCTTGTATATATGCCTCTGCAAACTGCCCCCTTATTTCAGTTCTTTTGACAGACTTTGGTAATCAGTGCTCACTCCAAGGTAACTTCACGTGCATGAGCTCAATGTTATCTATATAAAACACATGAACTAATGCCCTCTAGTGGTCAAAATGCATTCAGATTCGTGCCAGTCTACAAGGCCTAAGAAATTAGCATATGAACCTCCTAGGTTTAGCTTTCAACTAAGAATACCAAGTGAAAAAAACAAAATTGGTGAAAGAAAATTGGAAAGTTGTTTAAAATTGTGTTTCCTATTTAAATCATGAAAGTTTTTTTGGACTTGATTGTCCCTTTAAATACACTGAGTTGCATATTGTAAACATTTGCATGATAACAAAAATTTTACTTGAAACGCAAACTCTTTATTGAGTTTTTCAAGGGGAAATACGATGGTAATGAAGTGTGGCTAATGTTGATTGAATAGGATTCCCACTGTTTGTGGTGTGTTAGCTTTCGGATAGGCCACATTCAGGGGCAGAACACAGCAAGAGATAGTAAACTTTCCCCAAGACTTACTAAACTTTGAATCACCTTTGATACCACAGATATTCTGTCAGGCCTTTCTTTTTTGGAGAAAACTGATATTATAATTACTTATCTCAGCCAGGACCCAATGTGCAACCTGAAACCTTTGCTTTTCTGAATAATTGTAGCAAAGGTAAAAAAACCTTTAGGCTCTATACTTGTATAACTTCCTTATATAAACTATAATCTGACAAGTAGACAGTCATGGACCAGTAACACATCAATAAAATGTTTTCTGTCTAAAAATACCTTATTGTCAAAACTCGCTGCTAGTCATTAAAGCATTGAATGTCATCTTACAGAATTCCTTTGTAACCTTTAAGTCATGGCGTCGGAAAGGCTGCTTACAAAGACATAGCTGACATCAGGAGACATAGATCTGATAGCTAATACATATCTTTACCTTATATGAAACTGTAAAACATGTAGATACATTCTTTTAGTGTTACCCTCTACAAAATGTAGATATTCCCATATAACACAAAGATGCACTATTGTTATTTTTTCAAATGAAATAAAATGCTTTAAAATAGAAGTTCTTTATTTCCATAAAAAGCTGATGTACATTTCTTTTCTTTAGCTAAAAAGACCCATCTAGTGCTGTATGTGTGCTGGTTTTAGTGAAATTATTGATCTTTCTCCTGACTTGGAGAACAGTGGTGAAACTAATTAAAAAGACAGTAAAGTCAGATACATTTTCATAATTCAGATATAGGATGCATCTTTTAAGTTTCCAGCTTGCTTCTTTTATACAATTTGCTTCATTCTCTTGGTATCCTTTTGTTGAAAATCATTTCAAGGAAGACTGAGGAGCAGCAATGCACTACTGGGAGCTAGCTGATGATTGGTGACTGCATATAAAAGCCTCTTGTCATTGGCTCTCCTGATGTGCTCATCTAGCTCTCAGTAGTGCACTGCTACTCCTTTAACAGAGGTTATTAAGAGAAGGGAGCAAATTAGATAATATAAGTAAAATATAAAGTTACTCTATCTGAATCATAAAAGAAAAATGTTGATTTTCAATAGAGCTACAACCTTTCGTGATCATGGAAATGGAAGAAAACATATACACCTAGATTACAAATTTTACGCTATAGAGGGTATTTAACGAACGCAACAACAGTTGCGTTATTTCACCCTCCACAGCGCTGCTATTAAATGTTTTTGAAAAGCCGCCTTGTGCATGCAATATGGTTGCGCTGAGCTCCATACTGCACAAAATACAAGCACTGCTTTGTCGTGCTCGTGCACGCATTCCCCATAGACATCAATGGGGAGAGCGTGTTAGAAAAAAAACTAACACCTGCGATCGCGGAATGAAAAGCTCCGTAACGCAGCCCCATTGATGTCTATGGGAAAAAAAAGTTATGTTTAAACCTAACACCCTAACTTGGAAAGGAAGGACATGATAGGTTAATCTGTGTAAAGGAAGGGGAGGGTTCATTTGAACATTAGGTTACTAAACCCTATATAAAGGGCATTCATGCATATTATAATCATACAAGCCTGAGGAAACGGGGTGTTCCCCGAGAAACGCGTCGCAATATTGTATGGTCTATGGGGAGATAGGTTGTCATCACCCAGCTGTAATTTGTTATACCATTTGGTATTTTTATTTTGTACAATAAAATACTGATTTTATACTTTTACATAAGTCTGGTGTTGGTGTTACTACCCTCATAGCAGTAACCTAAGGGCACTGTAGCTCTTCCTCCTCCTTCCTCTGCAGTTTTGGACCAGTGTTTAATATCCAGGAGACAAACACTCTCCATCCATCTGGCAGACACACAGCCAGCTGGTTTGCTGCAAAAAACCAGCCCGCCCCTACTGGCACAAGAGAGTGCCGCTCCGCTTGTGAGTACCCTTATTCTACTCTTATTGGATTTCTGGTTATATTGATCTACACATGTGGCGCCTCTGTTTTTGTTTTTGTTTTTCGTCTTAGAATACATCATCCAGTGGGGTGAAGACAGAGAGCAGCCTGTTCAAACACTGATGGACATTTAAAGAGTTTCGCTGGACTTTCCAGATTGGGTTCTATATACCATTGTATCATATATTTTTTAAATATTTTGTGTTTTTAATTTTATGTACTGCGTTAGCAAACTGGTGTATAACACTGATCTTTTTGTTTTAATGCTAGTTGCATCATCATCTTATTTTTTGCACTAGCAACCTATATATACTGGAAATAAGCTCCTCCTATAGGGGCCCAGTGATAGCCTTATCACGGTGACTCTTGCATAGTAACCCCTAAACCTCTAGCCTTCCACATCACTGCCACTAAATAAATATATTAACCCCTAAACCGACAGCCCCCACATCGTAACAACCTAAATTAAACTATTAATCCCAAAACCTAACCCTAAACCTAATCCCAACTATAACCCTAACCCTAAACCTAGCACCCCCTAACTTTAACATAATTAAAATAGAGCTAAATTAAAGTTACAATAATTAACTAATTAATACCTATTTAAAAATAAATACATACTTACCTGTAAAATAAAACCTAAGCTAGCAGCAATATAACCAATTGTAGCTAGCTTAGGTTTTATTTTTATTTCACAGGTAAGTTTGTATTTATTTTAACTAGGTAGACTAGTTAGTAAATAGTTATTAACTATTTACTAACTACATAGTTAAAATAAATACAAACTTACCTGTGAGATAAAAGCTGCCTTACACTAAAATCTAACATTACAAAGATAAAAAAAACCTACCATTATAAAAAATAACAAATGAAATTATCCAAAAAAATAAAAACTATAAAAAAAAAACCACCCCAAAATAAAAAACCCTAATCTATAATAAACTACCAATAGCCCTTAAAAGGGCCTTTTGCGTGGCATTGCCCTAAAGAAATCAGCTCTTTTTCTAAAAAAAATACAAAGACCCACTAATATTACAAACCCCCATCCCCCCAAACCCACAAAATAAAAACAACTATCTAAAAAACCTAATCTACCCATTGCCCTGAAAAGAGCTTTTGTATAGGCATTGCCCTTAAAAAGGCATTCAGCTCTTTTTCCTGCCCTTAAAATTGCATTCAGCTCTTTTAAGAAATATCCAACCCCTAATCTAAAAAAAAACACCAAAAAAAACCCTTAAAAACACTAACCCCTCTTTAGGTACTCACAGTTGTGGAAGTCCCGCTTGAATGATCTTCATCCCAGTGGCTCTATCTTCATCCAGGCGGCTCCATCTTCATCCATTGCGGGATAGGCATCTTCTTCGACCCTGCGGAGGTGGAGCGGTCGATGCGCGGAGGCGGAGGTCCAAGGTGGAGGTCCAGACGGAAGTCCATCGATCCGTCGTGGAGGTCCTCTTCATGCGATTGTCCACCGCACACTGAGGATTGAAATGCAAGGTACCCCTTTTATACTGGGGCTACCATTGCATTCCTATTGGCTGAAAAATGTGAATCAGTCAATAGCAATTAGGGCTGATAAAATCCTATTGGCTGTTCAAATCAGCCAATAGGATTTAAGAAGCTCTCATTCTATTGACTGATTCGAATCAGTGATGGCAAACGCTGTGTAACCAAAATCTATAATTTTCATCAGTGTGTTATTCATAAAATATACAAAAATTTTGTATATTTAAAAACTTACAAACAATGATTTCATATTGCGCTCTGAGGCTAGCCCCCTCCTGCCCCCACCCATGGTCACATTATATTTCTTTCAGAGCAGCATCCTTCAATCAGGAGCATTTGAAATTGGCCCTGATTTTGCTCGTTCTTGTGAAAATTGTGCAAATGTGGAGGGACACACTCTTTACCCTTGCACACCAAAGTGAACATTGAGGGCTAGATTACAAGTGGAGCGGTATTTTGCATTTTGGATAATGCAAAACTCTGCTAAGATTTTCATTTTGCACTAGCCAGATTGCGCTGGTATTAAGTGTTGAACGTAAACAGTTTTTTCTCTAGCGGTAACCAAAATCACGAATAAAGTCTAAATCCAAATATTGCGATCACGTTTACGTTTATGCATTGCCCCATAACTTAACACCTCATTATTGCACAAACAACATAGCATATTCTCTTTAGCGTAAACCTGACATGAATATAGGAATATTTCATTTTCCAATGTTCTTTACATAACGGAATATGTTCTATTTATTCATAAATTAATATTTCTACATATATCTGATGGTTTATTAATCAAATATATATTAATACATATACATATATATATATATATACAGGGAGTGCAGAATTATTAGGCAAGTTGTATTTTTGAGGATTAATTTTATTATTGAACAACAACCAAGTTCTCAATGAACCCAAAAAACTCATTAATATCAAAGCTGAATAGTTTTGGAAGTAGTTTTTAGTTTGTTTTTAGTTATAGCTATTTTAGGGGGATATCTGTATGTGCAGGTGACTATTACTGTGCATAATTATTAGGCAACTTAACAAAAAACAAATATATACCCATTTCAATTATTTATTTTTACCAGTGAAACCAATATAACATCTCAACATTCACAAATATACATTTCTGACATTCAAAAACAAAACAAAAACAAATCAGTGACCAATATAGCCACCTTTCTTTGCAAGGACACTCAAAAGCCTGCCATCCATGGATTCTGTCAGTGTTTTGATCTGTTCACCATCAACATTGCGTGCAGCAGCAACCACAGCCTCCCAGACACTGTTCAGAGAGGTGTACTGTTTTCCCTCCTTGTAAATCTCACATTTGATGATGGACCACAGGTTCTCAATGGGGTTCAGATCAGGTGAACAAGGAGGTCATGTCATTAGATTTTCTTCTTTTATACCCTTTCTTGCCAGCCACGCTGTGGAGTACTTGGACGCGTGTGATGGAGCATTGTCCTGCATGAAAATCATGTTTTTCTTGAAGGATGCAGACTTCTTCCTGTACCACTGCTTGAAGAAGGTGTCTTCCAGAAACTGACAGTAGGACTGGGAGTTGAGCTTGACTCCATCCTCAACCCGAAAAGGCCCCACAAGCTCATCTTTGATGATACCAGCCCAAACCAGTACTCCACCTCCACCTTGCTGGCGTCTGAGTCGGACTGGAGCTCTCTGCCCTTTACCAATCCAGCCACGGGCCCATCCATCTGGCCCATCAAGACTCACTCTCATTTCATCAGTCCATAAAACCTTAGAAAAATCAGTCTTGAGATATTTCTTGGCCCAGTCTTGACGTTTCAGCTTGTGTGTCTTGTTCAGTGGTGGTCGTCTTTCAGCCTTTCTTACCTTGGCCATGTCTCTGAGTATTGCACACCTTGTGCTTTTGGGCACTCCAGTGATGTTGCAGCTCTGAAATATGGCCAAACTGGTGGCAAGTGGCATCTTGGCAGCTGCACGCTTGACTTTTCTCAGTTCATGGGCAGTTATTTTGCGCCTTGGTTTTTCCACACGCTTCTTGCGACCCTGTTGACTATTTTGAATGAAACGCTTGATTGTTCGATGATCACGCTTCAGAAGCTTTGCAATTTTAAGAGTGCTGCATCCCTCTGCAAGATATCTCACTATTTTTTACTTTTCTGAGCCTGTCAAGTCCTTCTTTTGACCCATTTTGCCAAAGGAAAGGAAGTTGCCTAATAATTATGCACACCTGATATAGGGTGTTGATGTCATTAGACCACACCCCTTCTCATTACAGAGATGCACATCACCTAATATGCTTAATTGGTAGTAGGCTTTCGAGCCTATACAGCTTGGAGTAAGACAACATGCATAAAGAGGATGATGTGGTCAAAATACTCATTTGCCTAATAATTCTGCACTCCCTGTATATATATATATATATATATATATATATATATATATATATATATATATATATATATATATATATATATATATATATATATAGTCCCAGTGGGATAGGCACAGTCCTCCTTATATGTAACTGCCAGGGTGCATATCAAACAAACAATATGATAGTATAGGTAAAGAAAGATAGGCACTCACTAAATATATAACTTTTATTGACTTAGATTAAAAATGCCATTCAAAAGTTATATTTTTATAAGTCCAGTGAGTGCCTATCTTTTCCTATACTATATCTATCTATCTATCTATCTATCTATCTATCTATCTATCTATCTATCTATATAGATAGCATGCACTCACTGGGTTTGTAAAAAAAAGTGTTTTATTGGCACACAAAAGTACAGTAACGTTTTGGGATCTCAGCCCTTCATCAGAATAAGTGAAAATGTGAGTGACAAAAAGTGCATTTAACAAGTGCTAACCCCACCCCTACTTATTTCACTTTGTGCACTTACACCTAGATTACAAGTTTTGCGTTCGTGTTTTAACGCTGAAAATTGACATTTCAGCGTTAAAACAGCACCGCAGCCATTACAAATCTTGTCGGTATAGCTGTACCGCACGCCTTTTAGCCTGTAACGCAACGTCAGTCCCGCACACGAAAAATTATGTTTTTCATAGCGCTGCCATTACGAGTTTTGTGGTGAGGCTAAAAACCTGCGTTCCAGCCTATACCGACAAGATCCGTTTCGCAATCTGAGAGCAGTAGTTATGAGTTTTACGCTACAAAACTGTTATATAAAATTCGTAACTAAAGTTTTACAAAGTACACTAACACCCATAAACTACCTATTAACCCCTAAACCGAGGCCCTCCCACATCACAAATACTATATTAAAGTTATTAACCCCTAATCTGCCGCTCCCGAAATCGCTGCCACTAATAAAATGTATTAACTGCTATTCCGCCGCTCCCCGACATCATCGCCACTATACTAAAGTTATTAACCCCTAAACCGCCGCCCTCCCGCATCGCAAACACTATTTAAATATTATTAACCCCTAATCTGCCGTCCGCCCACATCTTCCCCACTATACTAGTTATTAAGCCCTACACCGCCGCAACTATAATAAATCTATTAACCCCTAAACCGCAAACCTCCCACAACTAAATATACTAAATTAAATATATGAAACCCTAAACTGCAAGCCCCCCACATCGCAATAAACTAATTTCAACTCGTAACCCCTAAACCTAACTCCCCCCTAACTTTAGATGAAAATTACAATTTCCCTATCTTAAATTAAATTAAAACTTCTCTGTCAAATTAAAAAAACTAAGCTTAAACGAACAATTAAACTAATATAACTATTTAATATTAAACTAACTAAGTCCTCATTGAGGCGGCGAGAATTCTTCATCCAGGCAGCCTTTTCTATCTTCATCCAGTTGGAGAAGTCCTCATCCAAGCTGTGAGAAATCTTCATCCAGGTGGCATCTTCTATCTTCATCTAAACGGCATCTTCTATCTTCATCCTGGCGGCGCGGAATGGGTCCATCCTGAAGACATCCAGCGTGGAGCATCCTCTGCATACGGTCGCCGCTGTACACTGAATCTTCAATGCAAGGTACACGATTCAAGATGGCGTCCCTTGCATTCCTATTGGCCAACAGGAATTCAGTAGCTCTCATCCTATTGGCTGATTTGAATTTCCAAAATCAAATCAGCCAATAGGAATGCAAGGGACGCCATCTTGAATCGTGTACTTTGCATTGAAGATTCAGTATACAGCGGCGACCATATGAAGAGGATGCTCCGCGCCGGATGTGTTTAGGATGGACCCGCTCTGTGCCACCGGGATATAGATAGAAGATGCCGCCTGGATGAAGACTTCTCACCGTCTGGATGAGGACTTTGCTGTCTGGATGAAAATAGAAGAGGCCGTCTGGATGAAGACTTCTCGCCACCAGAATGAGGTCTTCGCCGCCTAGATGTAGATAGTTCAAGCGGGACTTCAAAACTGTGAGTGGATCTTCGGGGGTTAGTGATAGGTTTTTTTTAAGGTTTTTGTTGGGTGTTTTTTTTTGGTGCATGCCCTTTTCAGGGCAAAGGAAAATATCTAAATGCCCTTTTAAGGGCAATGTCCATACAAATGCCCTTTTCAGGGCAATGGATAGCTTAGATTTTTTTTTTTGTGGATTTGGGGGGGGTAGGGGGTTAGGGGTTTATAATGTTAGTGGGACTTTGTATTTTTTTCAGGTAAAGAGCTGTTTAACTTAGGTTAATGCCCTACAAAAGGCCCTTTTTAAGGGCTAATGGTAGTTTATTCTAGATTAGTTTTTTTTATTTTGGGGTGTTTTTTTTTTTTTAAATGGGTATTAGAATAGGAATAATTAGGCGGCCATGCAACGAAGTTGCAGGACAACCTATTGTTATTGTTTGGATTATTATTATTATTATATTTTTTATTTTATTCCGCTAAGCTTTTTATTCAATTGCCCATAACTGCTTAAAGAGACAGATAAAGAATACAATTTTAAGCAACTTTCTAATTTACTTCTATTATCTAATTTGTTTCATTCTCTTGGTTTCATTTGTTGAAGGAACAGCAATGCACTACTGGTTTCTAGCTGAACACACAGACAATCAGTATATATATGCAGCCACCAATCAGCAGCTAGAACCTAGGTTCTTTGCTGCTCCTGAGCTTTCCTAAAAAAAACTTTCAGCAAAAGAATAATAAGAGAAGGAAGCAAATTAAATAATAGAAGTGAATTGGAAAGTTGTTTAACCCCTTAAGGACCAGCGACGTACCCTGTATGTCACTGGCGTTTTTTTGGGACTTGATTGTTTTATAGTGCGGTCTTGCCACCAGCGTTGAGACTGCTCTATTCCACAAAGCCTGCTGGAGGGAGTGCATTAATAGTGTGTTCTTGCTAGACTTGTGCTTTTATGTCCTGAAAAAAATCTTAACGACCAGGGACATACAGGGTACATTGTGGTCATTAAGGGGTTAAAATTGTATCCTCTATCTGAATCATGAAATAATTTCTTTGGGTTTCATGTCCCTTTAACTGTTTGTGCAAAGCTCTTGAAATCAGGTATGCTGGTACAGCCTATTGCTCTACTACATCTCATGCAAAATTGAACTCATAGGTCACATGCTCTGGCAGCCATATTACTTTTTGCGACAAATTTCGATAAACGCTTAAAAATCTTTAGCTCTGGAACTGCTTATGTTACAACTTTGAAACTTGCTGTGCTTAGTGCTACTATGACCTAGATTTGCTTTTGCTCAAGAGAAGTGCCTTGGTCACATGATGTGGCAGCCATCTTGCATTTTGCAAAAATCTTCAAACATCTTCTCTTAAACCGCTTAGTGCAATGATGCGCAATTTTGCACATATGCTCCTTGTAAAGTCCTCTACCAAGTTTGTTCAAACTGTGATTTTTCCATAATCAACATGGCTGCCGTGAGACATTAACCTTTTTATCGACACTTAATTGTGCAAATTTGCACTTTATGCATTAATTTTACAATATTTAACAATATTACAGTGTAATAGACACATCATCACACATAGTCATAACCCTCAAAGACAAATTGTGGGCAGTCACCTTCGTGAAATAAAACATTTGCAAATTTTCATGAAACTTCTGCAAATTGTAGAGGTCTATAGTGAGCATTAGTGTGTGCAATATGATAGCCATACATTACATAGTGTGATGGCCATTTTGTTTTGTATGCACTGTTTTTAAAAACTACAAAAAATCTTCTTCTCCGAAACCGCTTATGAGACAGACGTGAAACTTGGTTTATAAAGTTATCTTATGACCAATATTCAGATTTGTTCAAGAGAAGTCAATTGGTCATGTGGTTTGGCAGCCATTTTGAATTGTTCAAAATTGCTTAACAATATTTTTAAATTAATAATAAATTAAAAACCGTTTGACAAAAATGCTTTATTTTTTCAATGTTTATTGACATCTATTGTGAGCACTGTTGTGCGTAATATGCAGGCTGTATATGTTATGATCAGGCAGCCATCTTGGTTTACGCGGAAATATTGAAAGTCTATTTTCTCTGCAACTGCTTAAGTAAGAACTGTGAAATTTGCTGTATAATCTTATATGGTGACCTAGATTAAAAATTGCTCATTAGGAGAGAATCAGTCACATGATGCGGCAGCAATATTGGTTTTATGTTTATCGTAATTATTTGTAATTCAATACTGCCTCTTTTGATTCAATTGCTCACAAAACACAAATTACTTATGGTAAACTCTTGAAATCAGGTATTCTGGTACAGTCTATTGCAATGCTACATCTCATGCGACATTGAACTCATAGGTCATATGGTTAGGCAGCCATTTTGTTTTTTGCGACAAATTTCGAGAAACGCTTAAAAATCTTCAGCTCTGGAACTGCTCATGTTACAACTTTGAAACTTGCTGTGCTTAGTGCTGCTATGGTCAGCATTTTGCAAAAATCTTCAAACATCTTCTTCTCTTAAACCGCTTATTGCAATAAAGCACAATTTTGCACATATACTACTTGCAAGGTCCTCTACCAAGTTTGTTCAAACTGCAATTTTTCCATAATCAACATGGCTGCCGTGACAGCTTAACCTTTTTATCGACATTTAATTGCGTAAATTTGCACTTTATGCATTAGTTTTACAATATTTAACAATATTACAGTGTAATAGACACATGATTACACATAGTCATAACCCTCAAAGACAATATTGCAGTCAAAATTCGCACTGCACAGTCGCCTACATGAAATAAAACATTTGCGAATTGTCATGAAACTAATGCAAATTATCAAGGTCTATAGTGAACATTAGTATGTGTAATTTGAAAGCCATACATTGCATTGCTTGGCAGCCATTTTGTTTCGTATGCACTGTTTTTAAAAACTACAAAAATCTTCTTCTACAAAACCGCTTATGGGACAGACTTGAAATTTTGTTTATAGAGTTATCTTATGACTAACATTCAGGTTTGCTCAAGAGAAGTTGATAGGTCATGTGGTTTGGCAGCCATTTTGAATTGTTCAAAAATGCTTAACAATATTATTAATCAATAATAAAACAAAAACCGTTTTATAAAAATGCTTTATTTTTGCCATGTTTATTGACATCTATGGTAAGAACTATTGTGCATAATATGTAGGCTGTATATCATATGATCTGGCAGCCATTTTGTTTTACGCAAACATTTAGAAAATCTATTTTCTCTGCAACCGTTTATGTTAGAACTGTAAAACTTCCTGTATAACCTTATATTGTGACCTATAGTCACAGTTGTTCATGTTGAAGGAATTAGTCACAAGCTATGGCAGCCATATTGGTTTACGTGAAAATTTCGAAAATGTGTTTTCTTTCCAGCCGATTATGTTAAAGCTGTGAAATTTGATGTATAACCATATATTGTCACCTAGAGTTACATCTGTTCATGTTGAAAGTATAGGTCATATGGTGTGGCAGCTATTTTAAAAAACGCAAACATTTTGAAAATGTGTTTGTTTTCCAAATGCTTATGTTAAGACTGTAAACACTTGTTGTATAGCTTTATATTGTGACGTAGCTGCTTATATCCCATTGCCAAAGTAATGCACTTGGCCACCTCTGTTGCTGCTTGCAGCTATATTTTTTATTATTTTTGATAATTTGTTTGTTATTTTGTGTAATGTATTTTTTTTTTCATTTTGGGGTGGGTTTTTATTTTTATATTAGGGCTTGAGCATTTCATAAAAGAGCTGAATGCCCTTTTAAGGGCAGGAAAAAGAGCTAAATGCCCTTTTAAGGGCAATGCCCATACAAATGCCCTTTTCATGGCAATGGGTAGATTAGGTTTTACTTTATTTTTATTTTTGTGGGTTTGGGGGGTGGGGTTTGCATACTGTTAGGGGGTAAAAGAGCTGTTAACTTTAGGACAATGCCCTACAAAAGTCCCTTTTAAGGGCCAACAAAAGGCCATTTTAAAAGCCCTTGGTAGTTTATTCTAGATTAGGTTTTTATATTTTGGGGTAGGTTTTTTTTTTTAAAAGGTTATTAGAATAGGAATATTTTTTATTGTTTTATATAATTTTGTTTATTTTTTGTAATGGTAGGTTTTTTATTTTTAGTAATTTTAGTGTTTGTTAATTTTTTGTAATGCTAGGCAGCTTAGGTTTTATTTCACAGTTAAATTTGTATTTATTTCAACTAGGTAGTTATTAAATAGTTAATAACTATTTACTAACTAGTCTACCTAGTTAAAATAAATACAAACTTACCTATGAAATAAAAATAAAACCTAAGCTAGCTACAATATAACTATTAGTTATATTGTAGCTAGCTTAGGTTTTATTTCACTAGTAAGTATTTAGTTTTAAATAGGAGTTATTTAATTAATAATTGTAAGTTTAATTTAGCTCTATTTTAATTATGTTAAAGTTAGGGGGTGTTAGGGTTTTGTTAGGGTTAGGGTTAGGCTTAGGGTTACGTTAGGGTTATGTTTAGGGGTTAATATAGTTTAATTTAGGTTGTTGCGATGTGGAGGGCTGGCAGTTTAGGGGTTAATATGTTTATTTTGTGGTAGTGATGTGGGAGGCCAGAGGTTTAGGGGTCAATAGCTTTATTTAGTGGCGGCTATGTCAGGGAGTGGCGGAATAGGGGTTAATAGATTTATTTTATTTTTTTATAATTTTTTTATTTGATTGGAGAAGTTATGAACAGAAAACAAGAAATATATAACATATCCATAACATAAGATTTCAAACATTTGATTCTAATGAGCTCGAACATAACATGCTAACTGTATGAGGAGGGAAAAAAATTTTTTTTATCAGAATTACTTGGATTCTGCGTATCGCTTCAAATATAACCAGTCATCTCCAACAGAACATCTTATCTTCTTCCTCCAATATCTTTTCTCTATTTTATTATTTAATTTGTAGGGACACTCAGTTACCATCTGCAGATCCTGACTTGCTTTCAACTGTCCCTTAGCCTATATCGTGAGTCCACCTACTTTATTCCTATCTTAATCTAGTCTTGAATTTAAATAGGTGCGGCCCTGAACCTACCTGATATATTTTCTATTATGCTCAGGCTTTCTCACACAAAACTCCATAAATTAAAACCATAATTGTATCTACCCGGGGTGAGGGGGGGGGGGTGAGGGAGAGGGAAGAAAACAAAGAAAGAGGGAAAAAAAAAAAAAAAAAAAAAAAATATATATATATGCCCCTTAATCTCCAGCTTATTTTTGCTTTTATTAGTTTTTCACATTAACGACTGTATGCCCAGTTTGAAGGTAATGAACCGTCTAAGATTAATTCCAGGAAGGGTAAGGAGTCCTGGAAAGGCGAAAGCATATAGTATTGAACAGGTGTGGGTTCACTATGAATATACTTTTTCCATTTCTTAAAAAATGTAGTAACCTGTTTAACTGCATCTTTATCCAGTCCTGTTATCTCTAGCATAATCTGACTTCTCATGGAATTTGTGAATTCCATAATGGTAGGAGAATTTCTATGCTTCCACCTTTTACATAAGTGATTCCTTGCAGTCAGAATCGCCAGATTTATGAATAATCTTTCCCCTATCCTTTGACTTGGATACAAGAAGAATATGTGTTCTGCCTTTAACTCTATCCTATCTCCTATTTTCCTGTTTATCCAGTATTGGATTTTACTCCAGAATTGCGCAATTTTTGGGCAAGTCCAAAAGTAATGCAGCAGATCCGCCTTTACTTTATGACATTTAGGGCATGTGGCCTGTGATTGAGACCACTTGGCAATTCTGGCTGGGGTTAGATAGTAATTGTTTATTACCTTATGCTGTGATTCTCTTAGATTAATTCTATCAGTTGCCTCCCTTGTTCTCTCAATGCTATCTGTTATGTCCTTATCTTGCAACTCGGGAAAATGCAATGCATATTTCTGTTTACAGCAATTGATATGCAATGCTCCTTCTTTGCTCATAATGTATTGATACCAGATTGAGATTGATCTGATACCAGCTTTATATAAAGTTATCCCTGCCTCGATATTTAATTGTGCCCAGTGCTTACTAAACCTACTATCATAATCATTTATAAAATGACGGGCCTGTAAATATGCAAAAAAATGATTGGATGGCAGGTTATATTCGCGGGTCAAATTTTCGAAAGATCTGATATCCCCCGTGTGTGGTTCTTTTAATTGTGATACATAGATCAGACCTTTCTTTTCCCAAGTATGGAATACACTATTACAGTGCCCTGGTGGGAACGCAGGATTACCAGTGATCGGTAATGACCTAGAAGTCTGAAATTCTATCCCTAGTATTGAGCAATATTTCTGCCATGCGATCACTACATTGGCAATTGTGATTAACTTGCTTATATTGCTAGGTAGTTGTTTATATGGATGATGTAACACCGCCTGCAGGTTAAATGGTTTGATTAATTCGCTTTCGTGTTCGTAGTAAGTTACATAGTCTGATTTGCTAAGCCAGTCTGCCCCAAATTTAACCAGGGATACTATATTATAGTATTTTATGCTTGGGCACGAGAAGCCTCCAAGTCATTTTTCCTGCGTCAATTTATTGTACGCAATACGTGAAGTCTTTTTCCCCCAGATAAAAAGAGCACAAGCTTTGTTATAGCTATCAATATCTCTCTTGTGCAGTAAGAGGGGTAGATTTTGAAGCAAAAATAAAAATCTTGGGAAAATAATGGTTTTGATGACATTTATGCGGGCTGAAATTGATAGGTAATATAAGTTCCATTTTGCTAGATCATGCTGTAGTTTCTGGAATAAATCTTTAAAGTTAAGCTGGTACCAGTGTGCTGGGTTCTTAGAAATCTTAATACCTAGATAATTGATAACCTGTACTTCTCTGAATTTCCCTGAATAACTGTTTCTATTTTTTGTGATCCAAAGAATTTCTGATTTGTTAATATTTATTTTATAACCAGAGAAAGAACTGAATATGTTTAATATCTTCACAAAACTTGGTATAGACTGCCTCGTATTTTGTAGAAATATTAACAGGTCATCTGCGTACAATGCCACAGAGACCTTCTGATTCCCCACAGAAATTGGTGGAAGGGACTTTCTTAGATATATGGCTAAAGGTTCCAGCGCGATATCAAAGAGTAATGGTGAAAGCGGGCACCCTTGGCGTGTTCCTTTGCCCAGAGTAATATTTTGTGATAGCTCACCGTTGACTAAAAGTTGAGACCTAGGCTTATTGTATACTAACCCGATCAAGTCGACCAGGGCGCCGGAAAATCCAAACCTTTTCAGTGAGTTTATTAGATGGTCCCAGATAATTGAGTCAAAAGCCTTCTCGGCATCTACAGTGAGTAATGCTATGTCTTCCCCCTGTTTTTTCTTTCCGGCGTCCTGGTCAACCTGATAAAGATAGTCCAAGGTAGTGAGGACTCTACGCATGTTTCTGACTGCGTTTCTGCCTGGGATGAAGCCTGCCTGATCAGGATGGATAATTTCTATAATAGATTCCTTCATTCTTTCCGCGATGAGGGAAATTAAGATCTTATAATCTTGATTAAGAAGCGAAATTGGCCGATATGACGCTACATTAGTTGGATCCTTCGCTTTCTTATGAATTAGAGAGACTATTGAATCAGAAAAGTATAATGAACTCATATCTTTCTGGAGGTAGTATTGGTTAAATAGTTTGGTTAAGGTACCCGCTATCTCTGCCTTCATGATTTTATAAAACTCTGCCGGTAGGCCATCTGGCCCGGGCGCTTTGCCAAGTTTAGATTTTTTTATGATATTTAATATTTCGGTTTCGGTGATGGGGGCATTTATTTTTTGTAATGCTGCCTGCGATATCTGGGGAATATCCAACCCCAGCCAGAATTGCTCTTTTTGCCTTTCGTCGACCTCTTCCCTTGCATAAAGATTACTATAATGTTCAAAAAATGCCCTGCAAATTTCATCTTTATTACTCAAGAGTTTCCCTTCAGACCGAATTGAAAGGATTTGATTTGATTTTTTTCTAAATTTGACCAACCTGGCCAGATGTTTAGCCGATATACCTTGACTACCCTGAAATAGGGACCTATTTTTCATCTCTTCGTGTGCCCCGATTTTATTCAAGAAACATTCCCTTTCCAACCTAGCTGCTTTGTATATATCCCAATTTTCCTTATTGGGATTTCTGAGGTATTTCGCATATTTATTCCTAAGTTGGTTTGCTAGCTGTGTTTCTCTCAGTTTATTTTTCTTGTTCCTTTTAATCATGTAGGCTTTTACTTCCCCCCTGATAACCGCCTTACCTGCTTCCCAGAATACCTCGGTCTTATTTATGTAATCTATATTCTGTGTGGAGTATTCTCTCCATTTTTGCCGTAACCAGTTTGCAAATGGTATACTTTTATACATGTACTGGGGAAAACGGAAAGAGTTTGCATTTCTTTTGGGGGGAGTACTCCACACAATCCTTATATCAATAATTGCGTGATCGGATAATATTATCTCCGAAATCTGCGACTCGATCTGATTTCTCATAATGTGTTCGTCTACTAGGAACATATCAATTCGGGAAAATTTTTTATGCGCGCCTGACTCGCAAGTAAATTCCCGAGTGTCTGGGTGCTGTATACGCCAGGCGTCGTGTAATTTCAATACACGAGAAAAACTCTGCAGCCGCTTCGCTTCCCTATTATTAGCCACTCTACGCCGGTTTTTATACCGATCTAGGTCAGGACACATTGTGCAGTTAAAATCTCCTGCTACAATCAGGTTCTGCCCGATATATGGAGATATGACCTTAATCATCTTTTCCCAAAACTTAGGGTCCCAGTTATTCGGGGCATATAAGTTGCAAAGCGTCCAAATTTTCTTATCTATTTTCAATTGTATTATTATGTATCTCCCCCCTGGGTCTAATTCTTGCTTGACTATGCTATATGATAGGTCCCTACCAAGCAAAATTGCTACCCCTTTTTTGCGTTTTTCACAAGGTGTGGCAATTATTTCGCTATCCAATTTGTTTTCAATTTACTTATCTCAGCCTCTTTAAGGTGTAGTTCTTGTAGTAGTATAATATCCGGATGGTGTTTTCTAACTTGCTTGAGGACATTTTTACGCTTAATGGGAGATGTTATTCCCCCCACATTCCATGAAATTAATTTAAGTGAATTATTCATTTATTCAAAGCCTGTGCCTATTTAGATTAAAAACATATTGCACAACGAACAAAACAGGAAGAAGAAAAGAAAGAGAAAAAAAGAAAAAAAAAAAAAAAAAGAAAATACAAACAGTACACAGGTATCCCTCTCCCCCCTTTCCCTTTATCACTAGCCATCCCACCATTCTAATCTCCAAAGACTATGAATGCCTTTATCTTTGAGTGATGTTTAAACCTCTATATTGTTGTCTCTACAGAATTCCTTTGCCTCCTCAATAGTGTTTAGTGTGGTGACACCGTTCATGCCCAGCACCGTAATTTTCGCAGGGTATTTCATGGTTGCCTTCAACCCTGCCCTGATTAATCCTGAGCAGAAAGGTGCCATCCCACGCCTCTTTGAGGAGGTCTCCATTGAATAATCCTGGAATAAAAGGATCTGCTTGGTGTCTATGGTAAGAGTCTGAGTCTGCCTGTATTTCTGCATGATTTTAACTTTGTCTTGAAAGTTTAGGTACTTTATCATCACCATTCTTGGTCGCAAACTACCTTCTTTTGACTGTCTCACCATGCCGACCCTATGTGCTCTCTCCACCTGGAAACCTCCCTCCGCTCCTTGTAAACCTAGCAGTTTTGGTAATGTCTGTGTACTAAATAATAAAAGGTCTTCAAAATCTCTTGATTCTGGGAGACCAATCACACGCACATTGTTCCGCCTGGACCTATCTTCAAGATCCTCAATTTTCGCTTTTAATAACCTAATCTCATCTGAATGTGTGCCCAGCACAGTTTCCTTCCTGTAATGCGTGTCTTCTATATTCGAAATTCTAGCTTCTACCTCTGTTAATCTGTTTGAAAATTGTTTTATTTCATTTGCTAGCTCTGAAATCTCCCCTTTTATTATTTCAAATTGTGGCAGAATTAGTTCCGCAAGCTGGTTTGTAGTGAGTTGTTTTTCCTGATTCAGATCTGGACTTCTAACTGATAATTCTTGTAAATTCTACTGCGAGGATTTTTGTTTTTTATCCTTCCTTATAGGCATGGCTGGAGATTTACTTTTAGAATTAGTAATATATTTCTCCATTTATTGCGCAATTCCAAACTTATATCTGATTAGTCCCTGTTTAATCTCAGCTGTAAACTCTCTCTACCCTGCAATTGATCCTATATGATCCACTTTATCTGAACAGACTGTCCTATGGTAAGTTATGGTAAGTTACTCTTAAACAGTAAGAAAAAGTACATATATAGCCTGTTACATAATGCAGCACAAAGTACCGCTTAAATGTGCCAAATAAAATTTACAAGAGAAGATAACACAGTGCAGACCCCCTTATACAAATTAACAGAGTTACCTGAAAAACAGGAAATTTAAAATTAGGTGGTGTACACTGAGATTGTCTACTGATTTCTAGCATTTACAAAACAGCCCATTATTTGACCATGACTTATGAGGATAACTCCTACTATGCGGGCTTGGTCACTCAGGTGCTCACCCTTTTCAAAAATGCTTCTGTCCAACTTAAGTTAAATCCTGCTCCTTTAACAACTCCAACAACCTCCTATGACCTTTTTTCCCATATGAGCCACTATAAGGGCCTGCAACCTCAGGCAGGATCTGCAACACACAATTTAGAGCTGATAAGAATTACTTTAACCATTATCCTCTTTTCTATATGTACCATGCAAGCTACAGCTTTTTTTCCTTCTTTTTCACTCTTTCTTCTTTCCCCTCCCTTCCCTTTCTTTCCCTTTTTTTTCTTTCCTTTTCCTTCCCCTTCCCTTCTCTTTTTTTTTTTCTTTTTAGAGAATGTAGCCTATATTGCTCTTAAATATCAGATACACTTTGTAAATTTGCTCGCTGCAGCGGAAACCTAGCCTATCTAATAGGATTTTTGTGCCTTATAATATACAATCAACTGTCTATTGCATCATGATTTTTACCACAGCACCGTTGAAACTTTCAGGATTTTTTGCTAGTAAGTGAGCAATCAGCTAAATATTTCAAGAATTTTCTACTAGGTACAGACATAGAAAAAGGACATTATGGCAGCCCTCTGCCTCCCGTGGTGTCCCTTTTACTAGATACAGTTCTGAGGGTACTCAAGGCCCCTATAATGCCAGACACATTTATGGATGACAGTCTCTTCAAGGTTGTCTATAGTCAATATCCCTTTAATATTTTTTCCTTAGGTTGTGGGCATAAAAAAAAAGGGGACAGATAAGACAATATCCCTTCTCCTGCAGCAAATTAAATGTCTCCCACCGAAAAGTTATAGCCACTCTCAGTCCTATGTGCACCAGAGACAAGAAGGGAAGCCCAGTCTCCCAACTGTACTCCCACTCAAAAATATACGAAAACAAACAGAAAGAGGAAAAGTCTGCTTCCCCGCTATGCTCCTTCTGCCATAGGTTTATTGGTAAAACACTCAGCCAACTCCGTTCTGTTACCAACAGCACTGCCTGTATCACTCAGCTTGTATCACTCAGCTTGCAATAACACTTTACGCTGTTCCAAAGGAACAGGTAGCCATTATACTTACCCCCCCTCGTCTTCACGGCGCATTCGTGGCTGATCTCCGGTGGCCACTTCTCTCTGAACGCTCTCCTCCAATTACTAGCGTTCTTGGCCCACCTTCCGCGCTTCCTATGGCGTTCACGCCAACCAGCTCTTGGTGTCGCGCCCTGACGTCAGTACCGCTCGCCGGCTTACAGAGGGGGGGGCACCGATCTTCCGGCAGCCGTGTCTCCAGATTCACCGACCGCTCCCGGCTTCCAGCTTTCAGGTATGTGGACGTTTTACCTGGGCTCTACCTCCTTCCTTAACACCCACTCCTTCTCGCTCAATCAGGGAATTGGAACTGCCTTAGCTGAATTTAGGGTAACTTGGATGTTTCCCCTGGCTTGCTATGCCGCGACTCTTCGGCGTGACTGTGGAAAACTTTGTCTTTTATGCCCTTCTAGGCTTGATGGGCAACCACCGTCTGGTCCAGTGCTCCCGTTATGGGTTAAAAGCTTAGTCCTTTTTATTTTCCCTTTCTCACAGGCTTTAGAGAAGAGATGGAAGCATGCAGATACAAGAATAGGCTGCTCCCAATCAGCCCTTTTTTTTGGGGGGGTCTGTAGAGTTTCCTTAAGCCATCTTTTTAATCCTCCAGCCGGGCTTGTACTTCACACCCCGCAATAAGGCTCAGTGGCATGGAAGTTTTTCAAAGCTGATACTGCTCCACACTGCTCCCGGGGTTAATAGATTTATTATAGTGTGGGCGATGTTGGGGTGCGGCATAGGGGTTCATAACTTTAGTATAGTGGCAGCGATATCAGAAGCAACAGATTAGGGATTAATAGTTTTATTTAGGTGGCATCAATATCGGGAGCAGCAGATTAGGGGTTAATAACTTTATGTAGGTGTCAGCGATGTCGGGGCAGCAGATTAGGGGTGTTTAGACTCAGGGTTTATGTTAGGGTGTTAGGATTAAACATTATTTTATTTCCCCATAGACATCAATGGGGCTTGTATTTTGTGCGGTGTGGAGCTAAGCACCATATCGCACGCACAAGCTGGCTGCTTGAAAACTTGTAATGGCTGTGCTATAGGGGGTTAAATAACGCAACTTTTGTTGAGTTAGTTAATTTCCCTATAGTGCACATAACTCGTAATTAGCTGTTATACTGACCATTTTATACATATATATTCATTCATTTATATATATATATACATTCACTGTATTTTCATTGCATAGCCCTAGATTGAGTATATTTTGTTGGTCTGTTGTTTTATAATGATGTGACTCACATGATGATGCATATGGGCGGTTCTTCTCTGAGTAGGGGTGGGGTTAGCACTTGTTAAAGGGACACTGAACCCAAATTTTTCTTTCATGATTCAGATAAAGCATGCAATTTTAAGCAACTTTCTAATTTATTCCTATTATCATTTTTTCTTCATTCTCTTGCTATCTTTATTTGAAAAAGAAGGCATCTAAGCTTTTTTTATTAGTTCAGAACTCTGGACAGCTCTTTTTTATTGGTGGATGAATTTATCCACCAATCAGCAAGAACAACCCAGGTTGTTCACCAAAAATGGGCCGGCATCTAAACTTACATTGTTGCATTTCAAATAAAGATACCAAGAGATTGAAGAAAATTTGATAATAGGAGTAAATTAGAAAGTTGCTTAAAATGTCATGCTCTATGTGAATCACGAAATAAAAAATTTGGGTTCAGTGTCCCTTTTAATGCACTTTTGCCTGCACCCTGGAAGCTTTCCTTGAAGGTGAGAGTGTGCTATTGTGACAATATATATATATATATATATATATATATATATATATATATATATATATATATATATATATATATATATACAGTATATAGTTATAGTTATAGATATATACAGATATATATAGGAATACATAAATACTTAACATTTTGGATTGACCAAGAGCACTGTAATTGTTCATTAATGAAAATAATCCTAATAATTGTTCACACAATTTATATGCCTATATGTGTACTTATATATTTATGTGTTTATACGTGTATATATGTCTGGTGTAATGCTCGTGGGATACTCCCCTATCACACCAAACTTGACCAGTAGTCTTGTTATCCCAGCATCAAGCCGGAATGATAGGGAATATCCCAGAGCAGAGAAAATTAGTAAGATTAGGAAGGCGGCACTCACCACAGATGGGACAGTCCCCAGTGGCAACGGCAGAGCAGTCCAAGGACAAACAACTAGAATGGTCAGGCAGGCAGGGTTTGGCAACAGCAAAGCAGTCCAAGGGCACACCACTATAATGGTCAGGCAGGAAGGAATTTGCAACAGTAAATCAGTCCAAGGGCACACCACTAGAATGGTCAGGCAGGCAGGATTTGGCAACAGTAAAGCAGTCCACGGGCACACCACTAGAATGATAAGGCAGGCAGAGTAGTCAGACAGGCAGGGATCATACACAAATAGGTAAATTAATAAACGATCTGTCACACCCAGGAGCACACAAAGTAATACCTATACTTGGACAGTGACAGATCGTTGTAGGGAAACTTACATAGGCACAGGATTCGTGCCACAAAGGGCTGACCGGCATCAGGAGCGTGCAGCGATGATGTCAGTGCCGCACGCATCCGGACCTGACACAACCCCTGGCAAAGAGCAGGGAAGGAGAAGCAAGGAGACACCGTGCCCCTAGCAATGACTGGGCAAAGGATGAACAGCATGGAATCTGGAGACCAGAGATGGAGCATGCACATCACGGGCAGGAACCCAGGAACGATCTGCCACAGAGTAACCCTTCCAATGTATCAGATACTGCAGTTGTCTGCACCTGTATCTGGAGTCCAGGATCTTAGCTACCTCATATTCAGAGTCACCACGGACCAGGAGCGGGGGAGGAGGACCTTGGAGCCGGGTATATTCTTGATGTAAGGTTTGAGTAGTGAGATGTGGAAGACTGGGTGTATGCGTAGTCTTTTCAGGACCTTGCAAGGGCCGATAAACCTAGGCTCCAAATTGTGACAGGGTTGACGTAGACGAATGTGTTGAGTAGAGATCCAAACACGTTCACCCACTGGGATGGCACGTACAGAAGTTCTATGACAATCAGCAGACTTCTTATATCTAGAGACAGCTAAATGTAGCTGAGAGCGAATACGTTGCCAATGAGTGGTGAGTCCAGGGACGTGTCGGTCTGCAGCGGGAACCCCAGTGGACTGAGCAGAAAGAGGGAAGACACAAGGTTGATACCCTACTGTGTCTTGAAATGGAGAATATTTAAGAGAAGAGTGCCAATGAGTGTTTCTTGGCAGCTCAGCTAGGGGTAACAACTCAGACCAGTTGGTATGGCGAGCGTTGACAAAGGCTCTAAGATAGGCTTCAAGATAATGGTTAACTCTCTCAGTAAGTCCATTGGTTTGAGGATGGTCGCCAGAAGACAAGGAAACAGTGGTTCCAATCAACTTACAAAAGGCTCTCCAAAAGGTAGAGATGAACTGTGGACCTCTGTCGGAAACAATATTCACAGGAATGCCATGAAGTCGTACTACATGCAAGAGAAAAAGAGACAATAATTCTTGGGCAGAAGGCAGTTTGGTTAGGGGTACAAAATGAGCCAGTCTGGAAAATCGAAAGCACCAACAGATAACTGTATGGTGGTCAGAAGGAGGAAGGTCCACAATGAAGTCCATTGTTATGTATGACCATGGTTGTTTGGGAATGGACAATAGTTGGAGCAAGCCAGGAGGCAAGTATCGGGGAGTTTTGTTGGCAGCACAAATTGTGCAGGCTCTCACATAATCCTGAGCATCAGACTTCATAGTAGGCCACCATACGTGTTGGGGAAGAAGTTTAAAAGTCCTAGTCAAACCAGGATGTCATGAGACTTTACTATAATGAGCCCAGGATAGTACAGGGGTGCATAGGTTCAGAGATAGAAAGAGCATATCGGTGGCCTCGGGCGCTCCAGGAGGTTTACTAGACTGGGCAAGTTGCAATCTTTGCAGAAGGGTGGTATTAAGTTGAGCAACCACACAGGAGGGAGGTATGATGTGTTCAATAGGAGCTTCAGAGGGTCACTTGAGTGAGGGAACGGACGGGAAAGGGGTCTGCCTTCTTGTTCTTGGTCCCAGGAAGATAAGAGACCACAAAGTTAAAACGGGAAAAGATATGTTTTGTGAGAGTTAAGACTTCTAGCGCTTGGAGCTAATACCCCATAAGGGATTAGATAAATGATTCTTTAAGTTAGAATGATCCACTGTCCTGTGGAGTTCTAGTGGTTGAAAGAAAGCGTTCATGTGAGGATTTGCAATGCGTTTCAGCTGATTTTCTCAGCCTTTGTCAAGCATCCTTTTATCTAATACCTTACGGGGGAACACAGCAGAACCATCTGCCCGACTATACGGACCCACTGGTAGAGTTTTCAAAGAAAAAATTCCTCTCCCCAAGCCCACAGCGAGCAGAGCAAAAGAGTCGTCTTCTAAGAACCAATCACAAGAAGCCTGAGGACAAGGCGCGTGATTTTGAACGAACCGCAGAGAAAGTGGCGCGACCTGGGCTCACCGCTGTTAGGAAACTTCAGGACTGGAGATCTGACTCAAAGGGACGGAATTGGAACCGTCTGAAGAATAAAGGTACAAACCCATTTTCAAGTGCACTTGCAACACATTAAGAACGCTAAAAAATTTTGGAAAGACTTTATTCCTGAATGCCGGATTGCCAGTATATAGCAGAAACCTCAACACAGGGACTTCCATAGATCTGTTTGTTCACAAACAGTGTGGATATCATTAAGAACTGTACAACCTCAATATATTTCTAAGCGCTAAATTTGGATCACCAGTTTATATCAGAAGTAAAGAAATTGTGACTTTTCACACTGGTCTTTTTAAACTGGTCTGTTTACACGTAGTACACCCATTTTTTGCGGTGCAGAATATTATACTCTCTTACATCGCTATACATCGAAAACAAAAGGGTTTATATCACTTTAAAACATGCTTGTTTATTTCTCTGTATAGGAGTAGATCACGCATCCCCGTGTAAAGTACAAATTATTTCCTTATAATTCTAACAAACTGCAACGGATAGCAACAATTGTATCTAATTATTACAAGTGAGTAGCCACAATTGCTACAACTATCCAGATATTTGCAGGAACGTTACAATTAATCGTTTAAACCATTTTTGTTAACGATCTACTTTAATGTTAGAGTTGTTGCAATCCAGATTATTTATGCAATTAATGATTTAAGGATCTGTGTATTCATATATTTTATGACTGATGTTTTATTGTTGTCACTTTTGACATATATTTTACAAGGTTGACCCACCAAGTTTGAAATAAGTTTTTTATTTTATAGAAAGATATTATACCAATGACATTTTATACTTTATATGTTACATTATTTCTTACCTAAATAACGGCTAGATTTAGAGTTTTGTCGGTAACGACCCGCGTAGCTAACGCTGGCTTTTTTCCCCCTGCACCTTTTAAATACCGCTGGTATTTAGAGTTCACAGAAGGGCTGCGTTAGGCTCCAAAAAGGGAGCGTATAGCATAATTTACCGCCACTGCAACTCTCAATACCAGCGGTGGTTACGGACGCGGCCAGCTTCAAAAACGTTCTTGTGCACGATTCCCCCATAGGAAACAATGGGGCAGTTTGGGCTTAAAAAAACCCTAACACCTGCAAAAAAGCAGCGTTCAGCTCCTAATGCAGCCCTATTGTTTCCTATGGAGAAACACTTCCTAAGTCTGCACCTAACACTCTAACATGTACCCCGAGTCTAAACAACCCTAACCTTACACTTATTAACCCCTAATCTACAGACCCCGCTATCGCTGACCCCTGCATATTATTATTAACCCCTAATCTGCCGCTATGTACCCCTAATCTGCTGCCCCTAACACCGCCGACCCCTATATTATATTTATTAACCCCTAATCTGCCGCCCCCAACGTCGCCTCCACCTACCTACACTTATTAACTCCTAATCTGCCGACCAGACCTCACCGCTACTATAATAAATGTATTAACCACTAAAGCTAAGTCTAACCCTAACACTAACACCCCCCTAAGTTAAATATAATTTTTATCTAACAAAATAAATTAACTCTTATTAAATAAATTATTCCTATGTAAAGCTAAATACTTACCTGTAAAATAAATCCTAATATAGCTACAATATAAATTATAATTACATTGTAGCTAATTTAGGATTAATATTTTTTTTACAGGCAACTTTGTATTTATTTTAACCAGGTACAATAGCTATTAAATAGTTAATAACTATTTAATAGTTACCTAGTTAAAATAATTACAAAATTACCTGTAAAATAAATCCTAACCTAAGTTACAATTAAACCTAACACTACACTATCAATAAATTAATTAAATAAAATACCTACAATTATCTACAATTAAACCTAACACTACACTATCAATAAATTAATTAAATACAATACCTACAAATAAATACAATTAAATAAACTAACTAAAGTACAAAAAATAAAAAAAGAACTAAGTTACAAAAAATAAAAAAATATTTACAAACATTAGAAAAAGATTACAACAATTTTAAGCTAATTACACCTACTCTAAGCCCCCTAATAAAATAACAAAGCCCCCCAAAATAAAAAAATGCCCTACCCTATTCTAAAATACAAATAATAAAAGCTCTTTTACCTTACCAGCCCTTAAAAGGGCCTTTTGCGGGGCATGCCCCAAAGAATTCAGCTCTTTTGCCTGTAAAAAATAACATACGATACCCCCCCCAACATTACAACCCACCACCCACATACCCCTAATCTAACCCAAACCCCCCTTAAATAAACCGTACACTAAGCCCCTGAACATCTTCCTACCTTATCTTCACCACGCCGGGTATCACCGATCGGTCCATTCTCCGAATTCTTCATCCAAGCCCAAGCGGGGGCTGAAGACGTCCATCCTCCGGCTGAAGTCTTGATCCAAGCGGCGGCTGAAAAGGTCCATCATCGGGCAGAAGTCTTCATCCTATCCGGGCAGAAGAGGAGATCCGGACCGGTAGACATCTTCATCCAAGCGGCATCTTCTATCTTCTTCCATCGGACGACGAGCGGCTCCATCTTCAAGACCTCCGGCGCAGATCCATCCTCTTCTTCCGACGTCCTAACACAGAATGAAGGTTCCTTTAAGGGACGTCATCCAAGATGGCATCCCTCGAATTCCGATTGGCTGATAGGATTCTATCAGCCAATCGGAATTAAGGTAGGAAAATTCTGATTGGCTGATTGAATCAGCCAATCAGATTCAAGTTCAATCCGATTGGCTGATCCAATCTGCGGTATGCAAAGTGAGCGTTAGACCCTTTCCTGACTGACTCTAAATACCAGCGGTAGCCCAAAACCAGCGTTAGGAGCCTCTAACGCTGGTTTTGACGGCTAACGCCAAACTCTAAATCTAGGCGTAAATTTTGATATTACAATTCACTTATTGCTTTTGACTCTTTCCTTATGGGGTATTAGCTTCAAGCGCTAGAAGTCTTAACTCTCACAAAACATATCCTATTATTTGAAGCTTAGAGGAAGCTTTATTAGACTTATTAGCTTACCCTTCACAGCGCATAGTTCATACACCTCCAACTAAAACGGGAAAAGAACAAGACCCACCTGGTCTGTTGAAGATTGAGTCGATGAGCAGTCTCTAGGTAAGTCAGATTCTTGTGGTCGGTGAGAATCTGAATGGAATTGGCGGTGCCCTCTAACCATTGACGCCATTCAATGCCTAAGAGTTCACGATCACCCACATCGTAGTTCCTCTCAGCAGGAGTAAAGTGTTTAGAGAAAAAGGCTACAGGGTGTGACTTGGAAGTCAAAAGATCCTTTTGGGTAAGAACTGCTCCAGCCCCTATCTCAGAGGCATCAGCCTCTAAAGTGAACTGTAGGTAAGGATCAGGATGGCGGAGCACAGGAGCTAAAAAGAAAGCCTTTTTCAGACAAGAGTATGCATTTATGGCTTTGGGAGGCCAATGTTTACAGTCATTGTTCCGTTTTGTCAATTCAGTAAGAGGAGCGACTGTTTGTGAAAAGTTCTTTATAAACTTGCGGTAATAATTGGAGAACCCCAAGAACCTCTGTAATTCCTTTAAAGAAGTAGGTTGAGGCTATTCTAGAACAATGGTGAGTTTAGCAGGATCCATTGCAAAACCATCCTTCGAGATGACATAACCAAGGAATTGGATCTGAACTTGATCAAGCTCACACTTTTCTAGCTTGGCTACTAGAGAATTGTATCTTAGATGTAGAAGCACCTGCCTCACGTGTCTATGATGCTCCTCTAAAGTGGAAGAAAAACAAGGATATCGTCCAGATAGACGATGACAGTGCGGTTGAGGAGGTGACTGAAGACATCGTTGACAAATGCCCGGAAGACTGCAGGAGCATTACACAGCCCAAAGGGAATTGCAAGGTATTCATAATGCCCAGATCTTGTGTTGAAAATGGTCTTCCATTTGTGGCCGGGAAAGATGTGAATCAGATTGTATGCCCCACGTAAGTCCAATTTGGTGAAAAAAACGAGCATCCTGGAGTGAGTCATACAGTTTGGTGCAGGAGTGGAGCGTTCTGTTCCAAAAGGGAAGAGACCCAGGCTAGGGCCTTGTCTTTCAGTAAGGAAATGATAAAGGTGACTTTTGACTGGTAAGACTGAAAGGTGTGAGGATCATTGCGGAAGTGCAGCCTGCATTGGTTAAAAAGGCCACTGCAATCAGTAGTACCTTCATACTTGTCAGGCAAAGGTATCCGGGGTATACTTCCAATAGCAGAGGAACAAGTCACAGTACTAGGAGTAGGGAATGATGGTGAAACAACAGGAGTGGTATTCCTCGCTGTAACTAGTAAGGAGAGTTGAGTGGTAATAGCCTCTAGCTTTGAATCCATATTCTGCAACTGTGTGGTATGGGTATGGGTTCCCAACATCTTTCCCTGAAGATAAACAGCTAGTGCCACCTCCTCTGGCTCCATGGCCCAAGTATAATGTAATGCTCGTGGGATACTCGGCCAGTAGTCTTGTTATCCTGGCGTCGAGCCGGAATGAGCAGAGAAAGTTAGTAAGATGAGTAAGGCGGCACTCACCACAGGCAGGACAGGCCCCAGCAGCAACTGCAGAGAAGTCCAAGGACAAACCACTTGAATGGTCAGGCAGACAGGATTTGGCAACAGCAAAGTAGTCCAAGGGCACACCACTAAAATGGTCAGGCAGGCAGGATTTGGTAACAGTAAAGCAGTCTAAGGGCACACCACTAGAATGGTCAGGGAGGCAGGATTTGGCAACAGTAAAGGAGTCCAAGGGCACACCACTTGAATGGTCAGGCAGGCAGGGATCATACACAAATAGGCAAATTAATACAGTGATCTGTCACACCCAGGAGCACACAAAGTAACACCTGTGGCCAGTAACAGATAGTTGTAGAGAAACTTACATAGGCACAGGATTCTCGCCACAAAAGTCCGACTGGCATCAGGAGCGCGTGGCGATGACGTCAGCGCTGCACGCATCCAGACCCGACATAACTCCTGTCAATGAGCAGGGAAGGAGAAGCAAGGTGACGCTGCGCCTCTAGCAATGGCTAGAACGGTGCAGCATGACAAGTGGTCTCATAAGTCTGATTCTTTTAGACATTTATGATTCAGGGTTGTAAATTACAGAGAAGAAAACCAAAGCAAAATGAACCCCTAACATCCTAAAATCATGAAGCCTTCATAACAATAACAGCTGAACATTTCTTAAATTTACAAATCCTTTCTGCCAATCTTCATTAGAGAATATACATCCAACAAATGATAGAGCAGGAGATAAGAAATTTCTGTGAGTGAAAGCCCAAAAAGCACGCTAACATCAAAAGTTTGTATACCATAACCTCTGACTTCTTCTCCCCATAAACTTATTTGGTGCATGCTATAACCTGACACTAATATTCTTAATTTAAAATATATATTTCTCTTTCTCTATTTATATATATATATATATATATATATATATATATATATATATATATATAGAGAGAGAGAGAGAGAGAGAGAGAGAGAGAGAGATCAAAAATCAAGATCACAAGAAAGTTCCAGATACAGCAATACTAGGTCTTATATAATCTGTGTCCAAATGAGAATGCACTCTTGCAACAATGTAACAGTTTGATATGCATACAGATAGTATCAATACAGGAACACACAACTGGAACCACTGTGTACAAGCGGAAGAGAAAGAAGCGTGTAAATCGGTACCTTTATATCAGTGTGGTGACGACCTCTTGGAGTAAATCCTACCTTGTCCCTTGCGTTGTCCCGCTCACCATCGGGTCAGATCTCCACAAATGCGGAAGACACCAAATTCAAACCACCGCGGGTAATGTGCCTCACTCAGAAAATCATGTGACCAGCTCCGGGAACCTGATAGGACAGTATATTTTAGGCACTTAGTGTATCTGAAAGCCTCCCACGCTTCAGAATTAAGTTGCCACAGAAAAAGAAGTAGATCCACATGGATGGATGTTTTGTGAGCTTACACAACCTTATATGTTGTTGTTACAATGATACATTAAAAACTTTACTTTATATTACCTTGGATGTGAATCTACTTTATTTTATAAATATATATATATATATATAAACAAAAAAGAAGAATCCGGACGAGGAAGCTCAAAGCCAGGTATCAATCAAAAGTCAATTGATAAAGCAAAACAAGGGCATAAAAATGGCTTTTATGTAGGGACGTGAGGATGGCTGGGGTGGGCGTTTGATGCGTTTCAGCTCCTATGGAGCCTTAATCATAGACTGTATATATATATCAAGGACAATGTGCACTCCCGGATCCTCACTCCACAGCCTTGGGTGCAGCAAAAAGTAATTATAAATCCAGTAAAAAAGCGCACTCCAAAAGTCTTAGCAAAATGACACTTTAATGTGAACATTTTCAAGTCAAATTGACTCGTCATCAGACAGGCAAACAGTGTGCACTTACCACCACCAAAGCTTTAAACATGTCAGAACAGAACGTCATGCTCTCCACAGTAGACACGCCCCAAGGTGGGCGTCATCATCCGTGGCAGTGTTAGTCTGAACAAAACACCCATAATGTGAGTGTGATAATCCTAAAACAAAGAATACTAATAACAAAAATGCGGTAAATGTCGGCTCTGAAGCAACCTAATAAAGTGTCAGATAGCTGGATGCAAATGGGGAAGCCTGTGTCAGCCTGGGTGATCAATAGTGATGTCGCAAACCTAAAAATTTGGGTTCGCGAACGGCGAACGCGAACTTCCGCAAATGTTCGCGAACCGGGCAAACCGCCATAGACTTCAATAGGCAGGCGAATTTTAAAACCCACAGGGACTCTTTCTGGCCACAATAGTGATGGAAAAGTTGTTTCAAGGGGACTAACACCTGGACTGTAGCATGCCGGAGGGGGATCCATGGCAAAACTCCCATGGAAAATTACATAGTTGATGCAGAGTCTGGTTTTAATCCATAAAGGGCATAAATCACCTAACATTCCTAAATTGTTTGGAATAACGTGCTTTAAAACATCAGGTATGGGGGCGTGTCCAAGCCACAGACATGGAGAGACACACTTCAAGGAAGCTCCACGCTTAATTTAATAATCTGCTACCTATCTCTTCCATCTTGCCACATCTAACTACAAGATATATGATATTTCTTTGGAAGCAGTCACGGAGCTAGCTAAACTTAACATCATCATGTCCCTATGAGCAGAAAACTCGCTCTGACCTGTCTGAGAAACCTGTGGCCTAACACCAGCAGCCCATCATATTCCCCGGGCCAACGCACTGATCATTTATAGTGGTTCTACTTTATTACATTACTTGATCATATCTGAACACTTTACTTAAGTATGGCAGAAGACCTCTACTTACAGATCCGATCCCTATTCAGGGAGTTGGAGCTGCAGATCCTTTGGAACTTTGACGATCTATGCTATGCAGGAGAAGCGCCACGAGACAGGGGAGGCCTGGGCGGTACCAGAGTAAGAGTCATCGAGACGCAGCCTGAAGAGCCTGGATTAGCCGTACCACCCCCCTACCCCGGATCCCCAGCTGTCACAGTGCCCTGTCAGATGTCGGAGGACCAGGAGCTTAGTTTGTCTATAGGAGACCGCGAGGAAATACACAGCAAAACCGGACCACATAACCTCTCTCAAGTTGTAAGCTTCCCCAACTCCGGTAAAACCTCTGGGACACAGGCAGTCACCACATCTATCACGGGCTTACCGGTTCCCTACTTAGGAAAGGGCCCCATCAGAAGAGGGCAGCATCCTGAGAAGCGGAACGGACATGGAGATTTCATATGCCACCTCAGCAGCACGGATGCGCAGAGTGCCGCAGAATGTAAGTCTCTCACTGCCGTTAGCCATATGCCCCGTAATACCCGTACCGGGGAGATCAGGCTTGACTTTTCCTGGCCCACACATGACCGACCGCCGGCCTATTTGCTCCTTACATTCACACCTCCTCAGTTACAGAAAAGAGGTGTTGGGTAACCTGGTGTCACTGAAGGCAACGCTATACAGTATTCCTAGCTACCTACTAATTAATGATGGCTGGAGTTTATACATGTAAAAGTTAATTAGCCACTGTTCTATACTTAATGTTGAAATATTGTTCCCCACTATATATACTCAAGTTTATATGTTTCCTATGCCAGATGGCCTTATGACTGTTTACTTTTTATTCCTTACCTGAACTATTTACCGTTGGACATTTTGTTGGTTAGGTATACAGATGAATCTACTTCTACTGATGGGATGCAGCTGGGCTGAGCAGCACCTCCTCATGGGACACTTGGATTGTTTTCATTTTTATACCCAGGTTCTTACTGGCTCTTGGTATATAGCGTCTGGAGAACCAGTTGCATATAATGAAACTAATTACACCTATTTTCACTTCACTAGTAGAGTCTAAGTGGCCTTACTGCTTTATTATGAGGGTATGTAGTATCATATGAGCCTTTTCCTATATTACTAACATTGATTCTGAACCAGTGTAGCTACCACATGTACTCAATAATATATGTACCCAGTATAGAAACTGCCTCCATCCTGTATATATATATATATGATGATACACTCCTGCGGTTGCTTATTGATCACAGCTGTTTATGGTAATTGTTTCTTTAGATTGCTCTGTTCAAGTTCAAGGGCCATATAATATGACCTAACCACTTTCCCCTATCTCAGGAGTCCACCATCTGCTCCTTAGTCGTTAACATTTGGATAGCCTTCATGTTACCCCACCCTTACATGAGACTCATGCAAGCCAATTTACTATCTGTCCTAGCTGATATAGAGCCTCAGCAGCCCCCAATTCTACCGGCTGACATTTAGTTCTACACTATATAGGGTAGCCCTTAAGTATGTAATTTTATGCACCCCTGCCCCCTATTACCATATATCATAAAGTCGCCCACCCCTCACTTTAAATTTCGCCCATAGCTATCCTTTAATTCGGTAGACCCATAGAGTGATCTCCTCTTCATATGAAACCCAGCTGGGTCTATCTATTTATAGTTATATTTGACATGGAGTATTCACAGCATTCAGGTGTTTTTCTGGCCTCTGCAGCTCCTTCTGACAGCTGGCGTTCAATCTGCCTCTTCATTGTGCAACCCTCAACGATGTAATTTTATGTACTACTACCTTATATCAATACCATATAGCATAGACCTGCCCACTCCTCATCATAAATTCAGCTAATAGTTATAGCTCAATTTGGTAGCCTCATAGAGCAATCTCTTCTCAAGCGCTTTTAAATATATACCCTCCCGACCCCTTATCTGAAGTTTTCTGAGTCCTCCATTAAAGTGGGGAACTTGCTTATAGACTTCCATAATATACCTTTTGAGTTTAAATATAAGTCATATCCACAAACTTATCAGCTCATACTATACCAACATACCCCTGGACACGCCCCCCCCTTCCCCCAATATTAGAGCGGCTCTGGCCCGCTGTTTACCCCTTATGTTTTTCCTTTTCATATTACCACATATTAAAATATTCCCTTATTAAAAAAATGAGATTTATATCTACTAACCTCATTCACATATTCATGAGTAGAGCTATAAGATGACCTACAGAGAAATCCCCAGAAAATTTGTAACTCATTCAAATAATTGTCTCTTCCACCACCTTCAGGTTAAACATACTATTGGGTCCTATTTTCTATTATCTGTGTTATCTACCTCCATATTTTATGTACTATGCAAATTATCTGTTATTGTGAATGAATATTACTTTGCATGTTATATTTGCCAATAATCTCAATAAAAATTGTTTTGGAGAAAAAACATCAGGTATGATGTTGTATCGATCAGGTAGTGTAAGGGTTACGCCCGCTTCACAGTGCGCAGTGTAGGCTATATACCTGCCCTGACCATGCTTTGCAGACCAGGTATCAGTGGTCAGATGGACCCTTGCCCCAACACTGTGTGCCAGACATGCCATTATAGCAGACTTATATGGCTTTGGCGTTGCTTTTTGTTAATTAGAAGGCAGCTAAATGCCACTGCGCACCACACATGTTTTATGCCCAGCAGTGAAGGGGTTAATTAGGGAGCATGTAGGCAGCTTGTAGAGTTAATTTTAGCTTAAGTGTAGTGTAGTAGACAACCCAAAGTATTTATCTAGGCCCATTTTGGTATATTTCATGCCACCATTTCACCGCCAAATGCGATCAAATAAATAAAAAATTGTTCACTTTTTCACAAACTTTAGGATTCTCACAGAAATTATTTACAAACAAATTATGCAATTATGGCATAAATGGTTGTAAATGCTTCTCTGGGATCCCCTTTGTTCAGAAATAGCAGACATATATGGCTTTGGCATTGCTTTCTGGTAATTAGAAGGCCGCTAAATGCTGCTGCCCATCACACGTGTATTATGGCTAGCAGTGAAGGGGTTAATTAGGTAGTTTGTAGGGAGCTTGCAGGGTTAATTTTAGCTTTAGTGTAGAGATCAGCCTCCCACCTGACACATCAGACCCCCTGATCCCTCCCAAACAGCTTCCTTCCCTCCCCCACCCCACAATTGTCCCCGCTATCTTAAGTACTGGCAGAAAGTCTGCCAGTACTAAAATAAAAGGTTTTTAAAAGTTTTTAATTTTTTTTAGCATATTTTCATATGCTGTGGTGTAGCATCCCCCCTTAGCCCCCAACCTCCCTGATCCCCCCAAAACAGCTCTCTAACCCTCCCCATCTGCCTTATTGGCGGCCATCTTGGGTACTAACAGCTGTCTGCTATTATTTCACAGTCAAAAAAGTGTTTTGTTTTTTAAATGTACACTACTGTTACACCAGATATGAGTGGTGACACTGAGCAAGTGGGCACAGTATACGCTGTGAGCCTGACACACATGCTGGCAGGCAAGCAACTGCAATTAGATTACACAGGAAAAAAAAAAAAGCAGACTGATGTTCTAGCCCTAAAAAGGGCTTTTTGGGGTGCTGTCCTTACAGCAGAGATCAGATGAGTCCTTCAGGACTGTAGTGGACACTGAATACACTAGCCTAGCTATCGATTTCCCTATTAAATCAGCAGCAGCTACACTGTCCCTCCTCTCACTAAGAATGCAGCTTCCAAATGAATCTAAAATGGATGCTGTCCAGGAGGTGGGAGGGTCTGGGAGGGATTGTCTGCTTTTGATTGGCTGTAATGTGTCTTCTGACTGTGAGGTACAGGGTCAAAGTTTACTCAATGATGACGAATAGGGGGCGGATCAAACATTGCATATGTTCGCCGTCCTTGGCTATGTTCGCCGGGAACTATTCGCCGGCGAACTATTCGCGACATCACTAGTGATCAATCAATGTATATCCGGTAACAACCCGGTTACCTAGGAAACTGTCAACCGCATAAGCCATCAAAAAACAAATGGTATTGTTCAATTAGACGAACATCAGGCAATCCCAATATTGAGAAGACAAGCGAGCAAGGAAAGCAAATGTTAATAAAACCAAAAGGTGTAGATTATGTGTACTAGAGGAAATCCGCAGTTCCACCATGTGCCAGATTAAAGAGGGATACACAAGTAACAGCAGAGCTCCCATACCTATGCAGTATAACTGGCATGAGAAAAAATGGAAGAGTAATGCGGTCGACCACAATCACATAATACTGGTGTAAAGAAGTCTAAACTATTATCCCTATACAAATGCTCTGTATAGTCGTAGGCACAGTGAGCGTATCATAAGTTGTCAACACAGGGTTACTATGGTAACCAACGACCGAGCCAATCACATCAGGCAAGGGTGGTGGAAAAGAACGATACGCTCAGTGTGCTCAAACATAGCTAAAAAGCTTTCTAATCAATAATTATTTGGCAAATAGAATGAAAGGAGAGTGGGGATAGAAAAATATAAAATTAAAAGGAAAAAATGTATAAATAATAAATAAAAAATAAATAAATAAATAAATAAATAAAAAGCAGAGGGCATACAAAGACATTCAAAAGGTAGAAGCCAAAGCACATTAAAAAGTGTCCATACTAGGATATAGAGTGTATAAATCTCTCAGAAAACATCAGTAGATGAACAGATAATGGCTCTCAGATAAATTTTTTGAGGCAAAGAATTTATTTTTCTTTAAAGAAAGACTTGCTAGTATAAATGTACATTTAGACCCTTTGGCATGATGGTTTCAAGTTGAAAGGTCCATCTGGCCTCCCTCTGGAGCAAAAGTCGATTACGATCACCCCCTCTATTCATAGGGGGGGACGTGATCAATAATAGTGTACTTCAAATCTGTGACTTTATGTTGGTATTCCAGGAAATGTCTGGCCACCGGTTGTTCTGAAAACCCATTTTCAGGGCTATACGGATGGTTGAGCGATGATTCGCCATCCTCGTCCGGAGATCATCCGAGGTCTTGATCACATAGTAGAGACCACAAGTGCAGTGTAATAAATACACAATGTAGGTCGTAGTACATGTGAGGCGATACCTATGTTTATAGACTTTACGTCTATGAGGGTGGGTGAAAGATAGTCCCGTAATAAGCCTTCTTAATGTCCAACCAGGTGGGCTGTTTATAACATTGGATTGAATCTGTTTTGATCAGAAAATCTCTCAAAGATCTTGCTCGACGGTATCCAATCTGTGGGGGTGTCATCTAGGTAAGTGGAAGGGACTTATCCATTGTGATGCTATCCCAGTGTTTGTTCATCACATCCGGGAGGATTTTCTTGTCATCAGTATAGGTTGTAATGAACGTCATGCATTTCTGTTCAGCATTTACTCTCCCTCATAGCCCCTCAAGAAAATTAGAGCTCTGGGTTTCCAATAGATTATTCAGATAGTCCCGCATCCGAAACCTTTGGATCATCTTACCAAGTTGTTTTTCTCTATTAATCTCCTCTGTGTTATTCCTCACTACTCTTAATAATTGAGATTTCGGCAATGCTTTTTTCAACGCCGGGTGACAGCTGGTGAAATGTAGTAGTGAGTTCCTGTTGGTATTTTTGCGGAACAGAATGGAATGTAGTTTACCTTTATGTTTGTATAGGCGAACATCTAGGAAGTCTATTTGTTCCCTATCATATTGCATCTTAAATTTTAGTGCATGATTTACAAGGTTAATATTCGTAAACCATCTCTCCAAATCTTCAGAGGAACCTGTTCATAGCAGAAACAGATTGTCTATATACCTTTTAAAAAAGGTAATTTCCTCCACTTGCAATAGTCCAGTTTTGAACTCTTCAAAATGGGACATATATAGATTAGCGTACGATGGGGCGACATTAGACCCCATCGCCATCCCTGTAAGTTGGAGATAGAACAGCTGCTTGAATCTAGTAATTAATGGTAAGACAGATCTCCAGGAGATGGAGGATAACCTCTGGAGGTGGACCTATGTATGGGAATCTGGAGAGATGAAAAGTGATCGCCTGTAAGCCCTCGGAATGTGGAATCACCGTATACAAGCTTGTTACGTCCAAAGTAACAAGGAGCACATCCTCACCTATTGGTCCCATCTTTGTTAGTAAATCCAATAAGGTAGCTGAGTCCCTTAAATAGGACGGCATGTGCTGAACCAATGGTTGTAGGAAAGAGTCCACATAGGTGGCTATGGGCTTTTGCAAAGACCCAATAGCCGAGACTTTGGGTCTACCCCGGGGGTGTTGCAGTTGTTTGTGGATGTTTGGTAAGGTATAAAATACCGGAATCCGTGGATGGATAGTTGTCAGAAACAGGTATGTATCTTTGTCAATAAACCCTTGTTCATGCGTCAATGAGATGTAACGATCAATCTGTTGTTTATACACCACAGTTGGATCATGTTGTAACTGTACCTGGAGCAAGTGTTTTTCAATTCACAGAAGCTGATGCTGACCTGATTCGCTTTAATAAGCTCCTTACATGATCTACTATGGATAAACCCTCATTTGTCTATACACACCTTCTAAAACTAAAACAAAAGGAAAAATATCTTACCCTACATGGCACATACCTGTCCGAATATCACTGAAGGGCTACAATAAACATGGTTTCCACATAAGAAATGTACCAACCATTGGCAGAAATAATCCATCTTTTTGCGAGCGCTAGTGCAGCATTGAAAATAAATGCTCATTGGATCTTTTGCTTTTGGTCATCCAGGAGGTCGCACGTTTACTGGCTTTGATTAAAACGGAGATATCTGTATATGAACTGTCCAACTTATCGAGATTACAGGCCAATAACAGTGAGGACTGGCTAAAGAAGCTACAGGATAAAGTAGACAAATACGAGTCTGATTTAATCGACTTTAAAAATAAAAAAATTGGAGGCAGTAATTGGGGACCATAGGGAAAAACGGGTGTACTTATGGCAACTCTCAGCCCAGGAATGACAGAGGCAGCACTTTTTTTTATTTTATTTTTTTAATTGAAGTTGCAAGAAAATACAACAAAGCAAGTTTGTCCATAAACAAAATAACGTCAAGCTATAATATACATTGTAGTCGCATACACAGTGGTACATAGATAATGGTTTACAGTCTGAAATATCAATATTGTGCTCTAGTATTGCAAAATATACATGTAATTTATGGAGGAGCCATATCTCCAAGATAGAGGGCTATGTCTAACCTTTTGGGTGTTTGATTGGAGATCTAAAAAAACTAGAGTTTGAGGAGAGTATATCTAAATGGAAGCTCAAATGATGTACGTTGGAGTGACATAGGAGAAATTGGACTAAATCTATAAGAACTTCACATTTATGTTATATAAAAAGGAGAAATTTGTTCCCCACACTATCGTAATAATCGCCCATCTGGCTCTATCTAAACTAATATATTTGGAGCATGGGAAATTGGCTTATTGTTTTGGTCCCTCTTGGACCAAGTTGTATACCGGGGGGGGTAAAGTCAACGGATTAAAGCTGTTCAGAGAGATGTGGTAAAAAATGGGGGGGGGGGCGGGGCTTAGAAATTAATATACAGCTGTAGGTGGTAGGATGAAAGGAGTATGTTCATTATAAAGATGTGGCGGGCTGAATATAAAGATCTGTGTCCTCTTTTGGCTGTACTGATTGTATTTTATATAAGACCAATCTTAGAGTATCTATGTAACACAGGCGATACAAGACTTAGGTTGTCAGTAATAAATAGGAGCCGATTACCATAATGTTACAATGTATATAGTTAGATCTACAAACAAAAAACTGTGCCAAACAGACAGACTTTATTATATAAACTGAATAAAATTTAACCAGAGGCCAGCACCTATATCTTTGGTGGAGTTAAGTTAGGAGCGATACTAATATAGATTACCTAGATAATAGATCAACTGTGATCTAGAACGGTAGTTTACATGTTCTTGTACGAATGTCCCTTATGGTAGGTATATCACCTGGTTTTGGAAAACCCAATGACATATCTTAATTGTACCCTGCGTTACGTATTTCAGGACTAAAGTGATTAATCTACTTCACCACAGCACTCCTTGCTAGTGAATGGGTGTCGGAGCACTGTATACTACAGGGCAACCTTTCTCAATAACCTGCTGTGAAGTTGTGTTTAGCAAATCTATAAGGTTAAAAAAAAAATAATAATAAAAAAATACTGTGTTATAATTGATCACAGGGACTGTTACTAACCATTCAGTGACTCTATATATGAGATAGCTTATTAAAGAGGGCAACCGTTAAGAATCTTGTGATCCATAGCTTTGTAAAACTATTCTAACGCTCAGGGGAATTACAATGGATAATGTCAGTGATGGTTGGAGGCTAAAATGAATACAACATATAAAGATAAGTTCCTTTTAAAAGGGTTAAGATAACCTACAGCTTATGGGGGATGTTATTTCACCCTGATGAGCAATATATTGGTCATGTTCAGATACATTAAGAGAATGTATGTAGATCATAGATCACCACCCCAGGAACAATTATATTTGGGCTGCAAACTAAAAACTGTACAAGATAGGCTAGCTATATTTTAAAAACCAATGATAGCTACGCAGGAGTCTAGCATATGTACCTAAGGTAGAGTTAACAATATCCGTATACATCACAGCAATAGGACAGTAATAATAGATCTGGTATGACCTAAAGCTATACTTTACATGCTCCTAAACATGCGCCCTTGCAATAAAAATATCACAAACAACATATAGAACGCAGGTGCAGTCAGAGTGGATCAAATCTGCGGTGAAATGGTAAAAGCATGTTTGAACAGTTTATAATATGTCTTGTGAATTATTACAACATACTGGAAAGTATAAAGAGCATAGTATGGAGTTCTCCAAAGCCTCAAATCTAGATGCATAGGATGGTCTAGAAAGCAGGATAATAACTAAGAACCTCTAATCAATGAGCTTAATAAAATATAAGAAAAAACATATTGAACAAACGTAAATAATAAAAAAAAAAGAGCTTTGCATTAAGGTGAGCATAAAATAATTCTCAACTGTTCATTAAGGGTATATACATTGATGGATTAAGCATCAAACTCATAGTCATCATCTGGGTGGTGGGTAGAAGATCTGTGTCCCAAAGATGGGTCTCCATTATGGGATAGAAAATCTTAGAGGAGATTACCCAATGCCAAGATTAATGAAGCAATCAGGGAGAGACCAGGTGAAAAGGTTACAGATCGCTCTCAGGCAAACACCTCCCGTGCTTGATGAGGGGAATAGACATTGATGTCGCCGGTGCCAGAGCCAGGTTCCAGGGGATTTAACTGGCAAGGATGAGTCAGGTCGGAGCATCAGAGGGCCGTTCGCATCCCCTAACACTGCCAACCAGACCCATGAGGATTTTCTGTTGTAGAGGGCTCTATTGCTGTTAGGTGCTTCCCACTCAGCATCTGCACAGCTGGTCAATAACCGGAGGTCATGCAGCTCCCTAACTGGGCTTGTTATCAGTGTTGGCTCCCTCATTGAAAGATTGGGGGGGTTTAGGTCTCGGTAGCTTGCTCAGCGGAGCAGTGAACGTCTTCAATACTTCTTGTGTATTATCTTCATTAGATATGTCCTTCCCTTGTGTACATGGGAAGCTCACAGTATATGTGGTGATAAGGCTGTCTTCAGGGATCTCTAAGGCGTCTTCCGATATGTCATGTGTAGTGTCACAGGCAGACCTTATGTCTTGGATCAGCATGTAGTGATGAGTGTCAAGCCTGCTAATTAAGGCCGATATAGCGCTTAAAACCTGTATCTCCATTGTGGGTAAAGGAGCCATTGGAGATATCCAGATGTTAGGAATGCTGAGCCGCGTGGAGTTTTCCCCAGCCAAGGGTCAGGCTCCATGGCTCTATTACGCGGGAGTTCAGTGTGTTTTATAGCAGGCTATCTTTGTAGCTCTCCGATCAACAAATTGTAATAGCCCTCAGTGATCATATGGAGATAATGTTGAATCCTTTACTGAGCCTTCATATGTATAGCAGCTGGCTGTGCCCAATTCAGCATTGACTCTAAGCCCCTCATGGTCTGAAAAATGGCCGCTCCTCATCAGAGTCGTCAGTGAGCTGTGGTGGTTAAAAGATAAGTAGCTCCACTCCTCTTATTTAGGTCCCTGCTCCTCCACCAAACCCTACAGCATTGATCTCTCGGTCATCGGTCACAATTCAGTAATATGTTAGGCAATACTGAGCGGTTTTGTTGTCAATTTTATATATTGTATGAGCGGAGCTCTCTCAAAATGCCACCACTCAGATGCCTGGCTTGCTCCACGCCCCCAGAGGCAGCACTTTTATCGCCAGAGACGCTCATGATATCAAAAACTCAAGGACTTGAATACGTTGGAGAGTTCTACATCGGGTTCAGGATCAGAAGGGGAAACATCAGGGGATCCAAAGCAAGCCCTCCAACAAACCACAGGAGTGACCACACGGTCAAAACACTCTATAGGAAAATAACACGGACGAGGAGAGGGGGGTACAAAGAAACCCCCCCATGCCTTCGAAATGAGACAAGAAAACATTGTGGTTAATTTGAGCAATTACGTTCTAAATTATCTTGAAATCAAAATATTGAATAAGGGCTTAACCTTCATACCCACATGTAAAACTGATCTTTTTTACCTATTTATTGATGTCAAGAAATTCCAACGTCAGTTGTGTCTAAAAGAAAAATTTACTGACACTGAATCTGTACAGAAACAATTTCTCAAAAAGTCTACCTATACTCCCCAATGCCTCAATGCCAGTATCAATACCTTTTCTAGACTAATGCTGGATGACATGAATAAGACTGTTAAGCAACATGACAATGATACCTTCAATAACTTTTCTACACTGGAATGGAATGCAATGAAAACACTTGCTGATAACAGAACTATTGTCATCTGCGAAGCGGATAAAGGAGGGGCAGTCGTTTTGCTCAATTACAGCTATTATAGAGATGAGATACAGTCCCAACTGTCTGATGACAGGACCTATAGATTGTTACAACATGATCCAACTATGGTGTATAAACAGCAGATTGATTGTTACTTCTCATTGATGCATGAACAAGGGTTTATTGACAAAGATACATGCCTGTTTCTGACAACTATCCATTTGAGAGCATTCCGGTATTTTATACCTTATCAAAAATCCACAAACAACTGCAACACCCCCTGGGTAGACCCATAGTCTCGGCTATTGGGTCTTTGCAACAGCCCATAGCCACCTATGTGGACTCTTTCCTACAACCATTGGTTCAGCACATGCCGTCCTATTTAAGGGACTCAGCTACCTTATTAGATTTACTAACAAAGATGGGACCAATAGGTGAGGATGTGCTCCTTGTCACTTTGGACGTAACAAGCTTGTATACAGTGATTCCACATTCTGAGGGCTTACAGGCAATCGCTTTTCATCTCTCCAGATTCCCATACATAGGTCCACCTCCAGAGGTTATCCTCCATCTCCTGGAAATCTGTCTTACTACTAATTACTTCAGATTTAAGCAGCTGTTCTATCTCCAACTTACAGGGACGTCGATGGGGTCTAATGTGTCCCCATCGTACGCTAATCTATATATGTCCCGTTTTGAAGAGTTCAAAACTAGACTATTGCAAGTGGAGGAAATTACCTTTTTTAAAAGGTATATAGACGAGCTGTTTCTGCTATGGACAGGTTCCTCAGAAGATTTGGAGAGATGGTTTAAGAATCTTGTAACCTTGTAAATCATGCACTAAAATTTAAGATGCAATATGATAGGGAACAAATAGACTTCCTAGATGTTCGCTTATACAAACATAAAGGTAAACTACGTTCCACTCTGTTCCACAAAAATACCGTCAGAAACTCACTACTACATTTTACCAGCTGTCACCCACTGGCATTGAAAAAAGCATTGCCGAAATCTCAATTATTAAGAGTAGTGAGGAATAACACAGAGGAGAATAATAGAGAAACACAACTTGGTGAGATGATCCAAAGGTTTTGGATGCAGGACTATCCGAATAAACTATTGGAAACCCAGAGCTCTAAACTCCTTGAGGGGCTAGGAGGGAGAGTAAATGCTGAAGAGAAATGCATGACGTTCATTACAACCTATACTGGTGACAAGAAAACCCTCCCAGAAGTGATAAACAAACACTGGGATATCATCACAACGGATAAGTCCCTTCTACTTACCCAGATGACACCCCACGAATTGGATACAGTTGAGCAAGATCTTTGAGAGATTTTCTGATCAAAACAGATTCAATCCAATGTTATAAACAGTCCACCTGGACATTAAGAAACCAGGTGTCTTCCGATGCCTGGGATGCATCACCTGCGGAGGGCTTATTATGGGACCATCTTTCACCCACCCTCATAGACGTAAAGTCTGTAAATATAGGTATCACCTCACATGTACTACGACCTACATTGTGTATTTATAACACTGCACTTGTGGTCTCTACTATGTGGGCAAGACCTCGGATGATCTCCGGAAGAGGATAGCTAATCATCGCTCAGCCATCCATACAGCCCTGAAAAATGGGTTTTCGGAACAACCGGTGGCCAGACATTTCCTGGAATGCCATCATAAAGTCACAGATTTGAAGTACACTATTATTGATCACGTCCCCCCTATGAATAGAGGGGGTGATCGTAATAGACTTTTGCTCCAGAGGGAGGCCAGATGGGCCTTTCAACCTGAAACTATCATGCCAAAAGGTCTTAAAGTACATTTAGACTGGCAAGTCTTTCTTTAAAGAAATTATTTGCCTCAAAAAATGTAACTGAGAGCCATTATCTGTTCATCTACTGATGTTTTCTGAGAGATTTATACACTCTATATCCTAGTCTTGACACTTTTTGATGTGCTTTGGCTTCTACCTTTTGAATGTCTTTGTATTCCCTCTGCTTTTTTTTTTTTTAAATACATTTTTCCTTCTTTTTTTTTACTATCCCCACTCTCCTTTCATTCTATTTGCTAACTAATTATTGAATAGACAGCTTTTAGCTATGTTTGAGCACACTGAGTGTATCGTTCTTTCCCACTACCCTTGCCTGGTGTGATTGGCTCGGTCGTTGGTTACCATAGTAACCCTGTGTTGACAACTTATGACACGCTCACTGTGCCTACGACTATACAGAGTGTTTGTATAGGGATAGTAGTTTAGACTTCTTTCCACCAGTATTATGTGCTTGAGGTCGACCGCATTACTTTGCCATTTTTTCTCATGCCAGTTATACTGTATAGGTATGGGAGCTGTGCTGTTACTTGTGTATCCCTCTTTAATCTGGCACACGGTGGAACTGCGAATTTTCTCTAGTACACATAAACTACCCCTTTTAGTTTTTTTTAACATTTGCATTCCTTGCTCGTTTGTCTTCTCAATATTGGGATTGCCTAATGTTCGTCTGGGTGAACAATACCATTTTTTTTTGCCGGCTTATGCGATTGACAGTTTCCTAGGTAACCGAGTTGTTACCAGATATACATTGATTGATCACCCAGGCTGACACAGACTTGCCTTTTTGCATCCAGCTATCTGACACTTTATTAGGTTGCTCAAGAGTCGACATTTACCTCATTTTTGTTATTAGTATTCTTTGTTTTAGGATTATCACATTCACATCATGGGTGTTTTGTTCAGACTAATGCTGCCACAGATGATGACACCCACCTTGGGGTGTACTGTGGATATTGTGATGTTCTGACATGTTTAAAGCTTTGGTGGTGGTAAGTGCAACTGTACACTGATTGCTTGTCTGAAGACGAGTCATTTCGATTAGAAAACGTTCACATTAAAGTGACATTTTTCTAAGACCTTTGGAGTGCGCTTTTTTACTGGATTTATAATTACTTTTTGCTGCACCCAAGGCTGTGGAGTGAGGATCCGGGAGTGCACATTGTCCTTGATATATATATATATATATATATATATTTACCTGTCACTCATCAGCAGGCACACAGCAATGTCCCAGGAAGGTAGAGACCTTGCTGTGGTCCTGGACTTGAAACGTTTGGCACCAAATGCTACTGATTCTCCATGTTTTGCTTTTAAACATTGCTGTGTGCATGCTGGTAAGACATTTGCCTGTTCCAACTAATTTTTGAGAGAAGGGACATCAAGTCAATTAACTATGTTTTCTTGTTTTGGATTGTGTCCCTAGGGGAGGTCCTGGTTTTGAGCAAAATGTTGTTAAGAAAAGAAGCAACATGGATACATAAACTTAATGCTCTATATCCTAAGGGTCTTAACAGAGATTATAGTTTGCCAATTTTCTTATAATTAATTTTCTTGTAATGTATTTCTATGTTTTTTGTTTAATTTTTATGACAGGGTATGAAATGTTGCATTTGAACTGGTCACCTTGGTGGCTCCCTCTTTTAGGGGCATATTCATCAAGCTCCATATGCAGCTTGATGCCCGTTGTTTTCGGCGAGCCTTCAACAGAAGTTATGAAGCAGCGGTCTAAAGACTGATCTGAGGCCGCGGACAGAAATCAACCTGATTGAATACGATCAGGTTGATTGATACCTCCTGCTAGCGGCCGATTGGCATCAGCATTTCATGTTTTCTTAAACAGTAGGTAACATGTATGAATGAAGTGTGCCAGTTAGGTAACAGTTTGCAAGTTTCTTATTTCTATGATCAAGTTCTGTAGTAAAAATAAATTAGCTGCAACTTTATATTTTACTTTTTAGGATGCACACCGTATATAATAGTACCCAGGTTAGAGAGAATACAGCTCGCAAGTGTTTTGTAGAATATTTATTTTTATTTTTATTTCTATTTTTTTGTAACTGTTTATGGAATTAATACGGTCCAGGTCAATGTCAAATTGTGACATGTATGTGAATATTACAATATAGAAATCTTATTAGAAGATTACATTCCATTTATTTCACAAGCTCCATTGTAAAGTTTATCTATGTTTTTAACTGTGTAATTTATTCTGTATTTTGTATTACAGCATATTGTTAAACACATTCTAGTATATTATTGTTACTATTGTTATTTTCATCTTATGGATTAAATAATGTAAAATATTGTGAATGTTATACAGCACATATAGGGGTTAACAAGACCTCAGGGAGTTAATTTTCAAAATGTCCATTTTATGTTTGATTGGTCAGATTCTATCCAATAAGCATTAAGTCAAGGGTATATATTTTAATTGCACATATGTTTTAAATATGTCTATGATTAAGGCTACGGCCGAAACATGTTTGACAAGCTTTCACCTTAAGAGCTTTTTGCACTTTATTTTTGTTCTCTTTTTATGGAAATTTAAATAAAATTGGACTTTTTATCAAGAAGTTGCAGTGTTGGCTTAACTTTAACTTTCTATATCAGCAATACAGTCACTCACACAACCCGTTGCACAGGTCATTGACATCCTCTTGCAACCCATTGTAAAGAAGATCAGATCCTATATATCTGATACCAGTGATTTGATCAGGAAGATGGGGGATGTGGCTGTGGAGACTGGTGACATCCTGGTTACCCTGGATGTCAACAGTCTCTACACCATTATCCCTCATGACACTGGCCTGACGGCTACCATAGGACACCTCATTGACAGTGAGCAGTATGAGGGACCACCCATTGACTTTCTAATGACACTGATGGAATTCTGTCTTACCAGGAATTATTTTTGTTTTGAGAAATTGTTTTACTTACAACTTACAGGCACGGCAATGGGGTCTAATATGGCCCCATCGTATGCCAATATTTACATGTCCGAATTTGAAAATCAATTCCTGTGGAACACGGATACATCCTCGATAGATTCTATGTAAGATCTGGAGAGGGGGGTGACAGAAACTACTGGACTGGTTTGAATACTGGAACAACACCCCTACCCCAGTGAGGTTCAAAATGACACATCATGACACAGAAATACAATTTCTTGACCTTAGTATTTTCATACAAGGGAACTCTTTAGGAACCATGCTTATTGAAAGGCATCATTAAATCTCAGATGACTAGGGTTGTGCGCAACAACTCTAATACAGCAACAGGGGTCTCACAACTGCAATATATGAGGGATAAGTTCCTGCAGAGGGGCTATAAGAAACAGGTAGTGGATAACACGTTGAAAGAAATCCTACCTTATACACAGTATAGCCTCATCCACAAAGAAAAGCCACCAGAGAAAGACAACAGATTGATCATGACAACAACCTTCTCACCCAACACTACAGATGCTGGCAGAATACTAAAAGAGCACTGGCCAGTGGTTGAAACAGATTCCAAACTAACATTCACGCAAAACCTCACACCCATGATAGCTTATCGAAGGGGCACCAATCTCAGAGATGTTCTGGTACGGACAGACCCAAAACATAGTTATATACAAACACCTGGTATCAATATTAAAGGCTCATATAAATGCCTGGGGTGCACTACATGCAATGGCTTGGTAGCAACAAAGAACTTCCATCACCCACATACAAATAAAATATATACCATCAAACACTCTATGTCTTGTAACACCACATTTGTGGTATACCTCTTGTTTTGCCCATGTGCACGATTCTATGTCGGAAAAACGAGTGGCACACTACGTGAATGGATGGCGAACCATAGACGAGCCATACGAATAGCGTTGTCCCAGGGAGAATCCGACCAACCAGTAGCCTGACATTGTGCACGGATGGCACACCAAGGGGTCGATCCGATAAAAATCGTCACCCGCAAAAGCCGGCGACGCCAATATTTACGCTGGTTTGGTATCACATATACGGCATAACCTAGAAGTTACGCGCATATATTTCTGCCGTCGCCCGTAGTTTTTTGGGCCATAGGCGCAGTTTGGTATCCAATATGCAGCGTAAGTACTTACGTGGCGAAAATGGAGAAAACTTACTCCATTTTCACCTCGCCACAAAAAGCAGCCGTAAGAAGCCTTACGCTGACTATTGGAGCCCCGTAACTCCCTAAACTGGCTGCTAAAATAAACCTAACACCTAACGCATGCGCAATGTCTATCTCCCTGTCAACCGCGATCTTCTAAAATAAACCTAACACCTAACGCATGTGCAGTCTATCTCCCTGTCAACCGCGATCTTCTAAAATAAACCTAACACCTAACGCATGCGCAATGTCTAATTACCTGTCAACCGCGATCCCCCCCCCGAAATCCCTAATAAAGTTATTAACCCCTAAACCGCCACTCCCGGACCCCGCCGCCATCTACATAAACTAACCCCCTACTGTGAGCCCCTAAAACCGCCGCCATCTACCTTATCTATCCCCTAATTAGAACCCCTTACACCGCTGTCATCTACCTTATCTATCCCCTAATCTGACCCCTTACACCGCCGCCACCTATATAAAACTTATTAACCCCTAATCTAATCCCCCTATACCGCTGCCAGCTATATTAATATTATTAACCCCTAAGGTAAGCCCCTTACTCCGCGGCAATCTCTATTAAAATGATTAACCCCTAATTTAATCTACCTACCCCGCTGCCAGCTATATTATCTATATTAACCCTAAGTATATTATAGTTAATATAGGTATTACATTATATATATTAACTATATTAACCCTAATTATATTAGGGTTAATGTAGTTAATATAGTTACTATAGTATTTATATTAACTATAATAACTCTATCTAACCCTAACACCCCTAACTAAATTTATATTAAATTAATCTAATTCATTTATAAACTAAAATATTCCTATTTAAATCTAAATACTTACCTATAAAATAAACCCTAAGATAGCTACAATATAATTAATAATTACATTGTAGCTATGTTAGGGTTAATATTTATTTTACAGGTAAATTGTTAATTATTTTAACTAGGTATAATAGCTATTAAATAGTTATTAACTATTTAATATCTACCTAGTTAAAATAATTACCCAATTACCTGTAAAATAAATCCTAACCTAAGTTACAAATACACCTACACTATCAATAAATTAAATAAACTACAAACATCTATCTAAAAATACAATTAAATTAACTAAACTAAATTACAAAAAAAAAAAAACACTAAATTACAAAAAATAAAAAAAAGATTACAAGATTTTTAAGCTAATTACACCTATTCTAAGCCCCCTAAGAAAATAATAAACCGCTAAAATAAAAAAAAATTCCCTGCCCTATTCTAAATTAAAAAAAGTTCAAAGCTCTTTACCTTACCAGCCCTTAAAAGGGCCTTTTGTGGGGCATGCCCCAAATAATTCAGCTCTTTTGCATACAAATACAATAACCCCCCCCCCATTACAACCCACCACCCACATACCCCTATTCTAAAACCACCCAAACCCCCCTTAAAAAAGCCTAACACTACCCCCCTGAAGATCTCCCTACCTTGTCTTCACCACACCGGGCCGAACTCCTGATCCGATCCGGGCGATGTCTTCCTCCAAGCGGCAAAGAAGAATTCTTCCTCCGGCGATGTCTTCCTCCAAGCGGCAAAGAAGAATTCTTCCTCCGGCGACGTCTTCCTCCAAGCGGCAGCAAAGTCTTCATTCTTCCGGCGGCATCTTCAATCTTCTTTCTTCGCTCCGCCGCCGCGGAGCATCCATCCCGGCCGACGACTGAACGACGAATGAGGTACCTTTAAATGACGTCATCCAAGATGGCGTCCGCCGAATTCCGATTGGCTGATAGGATTCTATCAGCCAATCGGAATTAAGTTAGAAAAATCTGATTGGCTGATTGAATCAGCCAATCAGATTCAAGTTCAATCCGATTGGCTGATCCAATCAGCCAATCAGATTAAGCTCACATTCTATTGGCTGATCGGAACAGCCAATAGAATGCGAGCTCAATCTGATTGGCGCATTGGATGGCTCGAGTTGCGAGCTGAAACTGCGGGCGACGTGGGTTCCCTCGCTTGCGCCGCAAACTGCGATCTATATCGGATCGCGCCCCAAGTATCCACTATAAGGTACATTCTGATTGATCATATTCCCCCTCTAGATAGGGGAGGAGACAGCAACAAAGCCGTCTTGAGGCGAGAGGCAGAATGGATATATAGGTTGGGCACTATAGCCCCAGGAGGTTTAAATTCTCCTCCAGATTTTAAGGCACTTATATAGAGGGGAGCAACATACCAGGGTATGGCTGGAGGCTCCAGGAACCTTTTGTAGCTCTATGTTGGGAATCAGGCCCCTCTTGGGGTAGATCATCGAACATACATAGCACATTTATAGTGGAGGGCGACACGGGAGTGATTCTCTCCATCTTATAGGTCATAGCCCCTTTTTTGGCCAGTTACCCATAAATAAAAGGCTCCGCAGTCTCTATTTAAATAAGTAGCCCTATAGTCATATATACCTATAACCTGAATAAGGAGAAAGAACTGAGGAATGAAATAAAGCCAACATCTTATTAACATGATGAACGGACAAGAGTGATCAATAAGAAGAAATTGGGAATGATGTACAGAAAAGGATATACCAATTGAGGGATGATGAAACCAAGGGAAGATGAAACCCTAATAGGGGTCTCTTTGAGAGCCAATATGGATGGATATACAGATATCACCACTGAGACTGGGGTCAATTCCATATGTGCATTTCTATGCAGGTACAGCAAGTTAGCTGACCACCACGGACAGTAGGAAGTACAGAGACAGTACTGAGTGCCAATAGCACAACTTTTGCGGACATTGGATCAAGTCCACCAGACTATGGGGTATACCTGTAGTGTACACCATAGATATAGGAATCATTGCTTTATGTTTTTGAATTTCTATTTTATTGTGTATTTAATTTAACCTTTTTTAATGGTGCCCGTGTTGCTTGTAGTAATTGATGCTGGTGATATATGTATACATACAGTAGCAATAATAACCAGATCATTTACTACTTGAGGAAGTAGGTCCAATTGTGGAAAACCACCTTTTTGACATAGCGGTCCTTATATTGTACACAATGATGTAGACCCTAACCGCATATCAGAGCGCCAAGTAGATCCGGCAGCAACCGGCTACCATAGCAACATAGAAAAACAAATCAGACGCTCAGCGAGAGAATAAATTACAGAAGCTCCATGGGCACCAGAGATACCTTTAAGGCAAGTTTAAATGCCTGCAGATAGAGAGATGTAAGTAATATAAATAAACGGACAAATAGTATGACACATTTATTTGCAAAACAATAGAGGGACAAAAAACAACACTTAGCGTATTGATTGCCATCACAATTAAGCACATCAATATCACAACCAGGAATGGTACACTCAAGTTATTTTCATGATATGTGTTGCACACCAATTTTATATTGAAACACACTTTTGTGTTGTATTTTTTACTATCTTAGTTTTTTACCTTAATTGCCGGAAACACAGGAAGTGTAGGTATTTCCGGTATGCACACAGTGGAACGCAGGAGTTGCGTTCCAAAAGCACTGTTTAGGCGCCAGCTCACTGATTTCAACACAGGTATTGTAAATTGTTTAATCACATGTTTTGGTTTAAATGATTGTTTGTTTGACACAAAATGTATGCGGATGACGGGGAAGAAGTCCCTGAAAACGTTACATTAAAGAATTTTTTTCTTCACTAAAAAGACCTGAGAGTGCATCCGTTTTTCCAGGAGTATCCATTGCATGTTTGCACCCAGGCAGATGTCCCAAGGAGGGTAACACTGTATTGTGAACGGTATATTATATATATATATATCCATTAAAAACACATTAAAAATTATATTGCATGCTACAAGGTATTTGACTGTAAAGGGCTCACAAGTGTATGTATATAAATAAATAAATAAATATATATATATATATATATATATATATATATATATATATATATGTGTGTCTGTGTGTGTGTATGTTTTTTAAGTGTATATATGTATGCATGTGTGCACATACATATATAAACACAAAAATACACATACTGTATATATACATATATTTATGTATATAAAAGTCAAACACTTTGCCATATACCATATCCCTTTTAACCTTTTTCATTACTAATGACTATTAATAAACTATAACAAATTATATATATGTGTATATTATATTATTTCAATGTGTTTTGATGTGTTGTGTGTAACTTTTGTTTTAAACCCTTAGTTTACTTCAGATCTGAAGTCTGAACTTTCAACTTGTAATTAGCATTGCCGCAATAGCCACTGAAGTAAATGCTGTGTCAGCTGCGCTAACCCTTTTCTGTTTAACAGTAGCATGGTCTAGTGATATTGGATATTGCGCCCACACTAATATTAGCATGGCACGTAATCTGAGCCACTGAGAGATACTACTCTTTGTCATGTTAAAGAAATTTCACAAGGTCGTTGTAAACAGATTTCTGAATTGAGTGATTAGTTAATGTTAATTTAATTTAATTATCACGTCTTTAATTTAAATTTATTCTTTGAATTGTTTTTATAAAATGTTATCCTGTCTCTGTTAGCATTGAAAAATAAGTTCTTTTAATTATTTGTATATAGCATTGAAAGATAGTTTCTTTTAATTATTGGATTTCCATAATGTTTTTTTTTTTTTTAAACAGTTTTATTGTGCATATAAAATAAAGATACAAGGGGGTGGAGGCGCAGCTCCAGTTTTCCATTTACAATAATAACTGTAGGTTTTGTGGATAATATGTAAGACTGATATGATATTTATTTACATATATAGTGAAATAATTAAAAAAGGAAAGAGAGGGGAAAGAAGGAAGAAAGGATAAAATAAAAAAAAAAAAAATAAAAAAAAAAAAAAAAAAAGGAAAAAATATAATAAGAAGGGAGAAAAGAGTGAGGGCTCCCGGTCCGCCCATGCCCCAGATGTTTGTGTAGTTGATGTCGAAATGTATGAAGTCCCATTACCAGTAAGTTATGAATTTGGATGGTACGCTTATGACTTTATTTAGGCTTAGTAGTTTAACTTGATTTACTTGTGTTCGTTTTGGACGTAGGTAGTCCACAAATGAGAGAACTCTGCGTAAGAGTCCATTTTATCATTTTTAAGGAAATAATACTCTTCTAATTTTATGAGTTCTGAAACTTTTTTAATCCACATGGTAACTGATGGAACTTCTCTACTCCTCCAATTTTTAGCTATCAGGACTTTGATTCCGTTAGTCATAATTTTAAACAAGTGTATGTATGGTTTATATTTGAGAGTGGAGGGGGGTTTGTGCAGAAGCCATATCAGGGGGTCAAGTGGCAATTGGGTATCCAGTATGATTTCTATCTCGGAGATGATTTTCCTCCATAAGTTTTGAATACTATTGCACCACCACCACATATGGGCAGTGCCACTATTTACATGGCCGCATCGCCAGCATCTATTGCTCTGAGACCGAAAAAGGCGGTGTAGTTTTTTCGGAGTGAGATACCACCTGTGCAAAAGTTTAAAATTGACCTCCAGAATGGAGGATGAGATTGAAGATTTCTTTGTAGCTTGGAACATCAGTTTACTTGTTTGGGGTAGTATAATGACACCTAGATCTCTTTCCCAGCTTTCTATATAGGGGGGAGTTTGTCCTGGGGGTGTGTGAGTTAAGATCTTATAGATGATGGACAATGTATGTCTCAGGGGGGGAGGGCGAGTGCACAGGGATTCAAAGGAGGTTAGAGGCCTGACCATGTTCCCATATTCTGGGTGTGTGGTAATAAAGTGGGCAGTCTGTCTGTAAGTGAACCAGTCAGCAAAACAGTTTAGCCCCTTTTTTACTAATTCATTTTGTGAGAGTAAGGATTCATTTTCGGTCAGTGTATATACTGCAAGGTCTCTGTTCAGAGTTGTTGTGGTGGATTGTGTGGTGAAGGGCCTTACCGTGAATTCCCCGTTTTCGATTAGGGATGTCATGGGTGAGGGTATGGAGGAGATGTAGTGTGTTGTGTTAATTGTGTGTTCCCAGACCTTAAGGGTCTCCTGTATCATTGGGTTGTCTGTTCTAATTAATTTGAATAGATGTGGGCTGCTCCAACATAACCTTCCCAGGTGCGGCTTATTCATTATTAAATGTTCTAGTGGTACCCATCTTTTATGGTTGAAATGGATGTTCCAATCCACTAGGCGTTGCAGAAAGATAGCTTGACGGTAAGCTGCTAGGTTTGGAACTCCCAGGCCCCCTTGTGTTTTTGAAGTTTGCATTGTTTGTTTACTAATTCTGGGCGGTCTACGGCGCCAAATGAAGTCGCTGAATGCTTTCTGGAGGGACGGAAGGTATGTTTTGGGAAGGGGTATTGGTAAGGCCTGAAGTAGGTATAAGATACGTGGGAATATGTTCATTTTAATCGTGTCGATGCGACCTAACCATGATAGCTTTTTGGATCCCCACGATGAGAGATCACGTATTATATTGTGTTTAGCAGGTATATAGTTAAGGTGGAAGATATCTTCTTGTGAGGAGGTCAAGTGTACTCCCAAGTATTTCAGTGAATGAGTGCACCAGGTGAACGGGGAAATCTCTTGTGTGGCTAGTAGTGAGGGGCCTGACATATTTATGTTTAATATTTCTGATTTGGACATGTTTATTGCGAAATTGGACAGGGATTTGAAAGAATTAAATTCGTTTAATAAGTGAGGAATTGAGCGTTCGGGGTCGGTGAGTGTGAATAACATGTCATCGGCAAACAGAGACAGAACATACTTCTGTTCCTTAATTGTAATTCCTGTTATCAGGGGGTTTTGTCTGACCCTGGTTGCCAATGTTTCAATCACACAGGCGAATAGGAGTGGGGATAGGGGACATCCTTGGCGTGTTCCGTTATTAATTTGAAATGGGGAGGAAAGAGTGCCATTTACTAATATTCTCGTGGTGGGCTGGGAGTATAGGGAGAAGATCCTGGTAAGGATCTTTGTGCCTAGACCCATGTGGGTCAGTGTAGCTCGCATGAAGTCCCAGGCAACACGGTCAAAGGCCTTTTCCGCGTCTGTGGACAAAAGGACAGAGGAGATGTTGTTATGCTTAGCATGATGTATTAAATTTAAGGCCCTGACCGTGTTGTCTTTCGCCTCTCTTCCTGGCACAAAGCCGACCTGGTCCAAATGGATCAGGTCAGGGAGGATTCCGTTTAATCTATGAGCCAGTATCTGTGCAAAATTTTTTATGTCCGTATTCAGTAACGATATGAGGCGATAATTGTTAGGTAAATCTTGGGGTTTGTTAGGTTTAGGGATTAATGTTATATGGGCTACTAGTGCGGTGGCGGGAAATGATTTACTCTCGTCTATAGATTGGAAGTATTGTACCATATATGGATTTAGGATCTCTTGGAAAGTGGTGTAATATTTGTGGCTAAAGCCGTCTGGTCCAGGTGCTTTCCCTGTGGGTAGGTGTTTCATAGCTGACTGGAGCTCAGCTAGTGAGATGGGGTTCTCTAATTGTTCTTTTTGTAATTCGTTAATATGTGGTAAGTTAAGTCTGCTAAGATATTCCTCTATTAGTTGTGGTCTAGTTAAATTGTGGTTCAAGTTTCTGGGATTGGTGGGTTGTATGTTGTATAGCTTTTGGAAAAAGTTTTTGAATGTATTGGATATGGATTGGGTGGAGAAATGGGAGGCGTTCTTTTTGTCTTTAATCTGCATGATGAACCTTTGGTATGTTTTCTGTTTGAGGTACCTGGCTAGTAGTCTGCCTGATTTGTTCCAACCCTCATAGTGTTTTTGTTGGGAGTAGAGTGCCTGTCGTTTGTGTGTCTTGTCAAGATGTAAGGCTAGTTTTTGTTTGTGTTCAGTAATTTCTTCGAGTAGATTTTTGTCAGTCGGGTTTTTTTTATGTAAGTTTTCCATCTGTTCTATTTGTGAGACTAGAGAGATCGTGAGCTCTCTTTGTGCTTTATTATGTTGTGCCTTAATGGCCATTAGTTCTCCCCTAATAACACTCTTGTGTGCTTCCCAGAGGGTGTGCATGTTTGTCTCAGGTTGAGTATTATGTTCAAAGTATTCCGTAAGAGTGGTTGTCAGTTTGGTGATCACATCAGTTTCTGTTAATAAATGTTCATCAAGTCGCCAGACAAAATCTCTTATAGGTTTAGAGGGCCATGTCATTGTACATATCATAGAGGCATGGTCAGACCATGTGATCGGAGAGATTGTGGCCGAGTTAAATAGTGATAGGCCTCCAACATCTGCAAACACATAGTCTATTCTCGTGTAGATCTCATGTGGGTAAGAATAATATGTATAGTCTCTAGTCTGAGGGTGTAAGGTTCTCCATACGTCATGTGCTACAATTTTCTCGAGATACGACTTAATTTTTGAGATTTGTGAAGGTGATGTGGAGGAGTGTCGGGATGAGCAGTCTAGGCTAGGGTTAAGTGCTGTGTTTAAGTCTCCGCACATTATGAGTGTCCCCTTCTGATGGTCTAAAATTAGGTTTTTAATTTTCTTCATGAAGGAGTGTTGTGCTGTGTTAGGGGCATACACTGAAACTAATGTTACAGGTCTCCCGTAGAGAAGACCAGTTAGGAGGAGGTATCTGCCTTCTCTGTCTCTAAGTGTTTGTAGTGATGTAAAGGGTATATTTTTCTTAATTAGGATTCCCACCCCTTGTTTTTTATTGTGGCAATGTGATGCCCAAAAGCATGTGCCAAACGTGCGTGCGAAGGTGGTAGGTTCCTTTCCTTTACGGAAATGGGTCTCCTGTAAGAAGACGAGGTCTGCTCCCTGCCTATGGAAATCTTTAGAGGCCAGCGTTCTCTTACAGGGTATATTTAGTCCTTTTGCGTTAATTGAGTATATTTTTAAGTTATTACCGGAATGGGGTTGTCTTCTACAGTTAGCCATTATCTAGTTTATGGGTGTCTGACGTAGGTCGTGAGGTTATTAAAATGTCTATCTGTGATGTTGAGCGTTTGTGAGTCTGGGTGCAGGACGGGCCGGGAGCGCCCTCACGCGGCCTAAACATCAGGCCACGTGATAATGTATTAACTTCAAAAAACAAATTTAAAACACAAATATAAAATAACATAAACAGTGGAGCCAAATATTCAGGAAAAACCAACATTAACAGTAGTTGGATAAAGGGGGGTATCATTTCTCATCTATCACTAGGTTCCTCTAATAGAACAATAGGGTATTATACACTGTTAGCATGATTCTAGATTCTCTTGTCGTCATTTACTACAGGGGTTATATCTATGGATATACATGTCAGTTATAGAAAGAAAGCTAGAAATGTAGATACATTCAGAACGCATCACTTAGTAAAAAGGGGATAACTGAGATATCCAACGTGAGAGAGGTTAGGATCATATATATAATAATTAAACGTTTTAACTATGATAACATCAACTTCAAACCAACAACGTTAAGCCATCTCATCCTCATCCCCCAACCCCTCAGGTAGTGCATCATGTTCAGCGTCTGATCACAGTCACCGTGGGTATAGTAGGTTAGTTTTGAGCCTGCATTTCTAAACAACATAGGTCTTATGTTAATGTGATACAGACACCGAGCAGGAGAGGGTGAGGGGGGAGGAGAACAGCTAGGTCTATCTAGAAAGTAATAACTTTAACAGTTCCATTCCCACCCCAAATCAGATCAGTTCCAAATAGGTCTCAGGGTACATTTCCCTTTAGGTCAGTTAGCTTTTTAGCAATATACTTATCAGTTCCTGGGAAATAAGGTCCATTTCGGTCCGAACTCGATATTCTTCAGGGTGTCAGGGTACTTATTGCATCAAACGTGTGCATGAGACTAGGGTGCTGTGGTATCTATTTTTTTCTTTTTGCTAGCTTGATACCATTGTGAGCGTTGTGGCTTGGGGTTCGACTGGTCACTTGAAGAAGGTGCATCCAGATCTTTAAGGAGTGGTTGTGGAAAGGAGATGTTTAGGCCCTTTGAGAAAGCATCTAGGTCGTCGGGTTCTTTGTAGATATGTGTCTTGCCTTCTTGTTGTACTATAAGGCTGAAGGGGAATCCCCATCTGTACTTCATTCGCCTCTCTTGCAGGACTTGGGTAATGAATCTTATTCCCTTTCTTCTCTCAATTGTTGAGGGGCTAATGTCCTGAAAGATTTGTATACTGTAGGCCTGGAATTTAATTTCTCTTTGTAGTCTAACTTGCTTCCATATTGCCTCCTTGTCTAAGTAGGTGGTGAATTTAATGATTATATCTCTTGGTGGATTGGGGGGTTTTGGTATGGGTCTCAATGCCCTGTGTGCGCGTTCCATAGAGGCTTCAGATAGTTTGAGGGAAGGGACAATGTACTCAAAAAGTTGTAGCAAGTATGAGACAAGGTTGTCCTGTGTCACTTCTTCTGGAACCCCTCTTATCCTCAAATTGCTCCTACGGCTCCTGTTATCCAGGTCTTCAATTTTAAGTTGAAGTGCTTGCATTGTGATGTCTTGTCTCACCATTTGATGATTGGCATCGGAAACCATAGTGTTTAAGGTGTCTTGACCCTCCTCCAGGGTCTCTATTCTTGCCCCCAGTTCGTTAATGTTCTTTTTTAGGGAGGACATTTCTGTTTTGATGAATGATTTTAGGTCTGCCAGGTCAGACTTAGAGGGTAGTTGTGAAATAGTTTTCTGTATCAGACTAAGTTGTTGTGACTGTGGTATGGATTCTTGCTCCTGTAATAAATGTGAGTCTGTTGGTGGTGAATCTTTAGTACTGTCAAGAGCGTCAATCTCCTGTTTGTGAAAGAAGGAGGACATGGTGGTAGTAGCTGTTGTGGATGATTTCTTGTCCGCTTTGGGTTTCTGTCTTGATGCCATTGATATAACAAAGTTATCCCTTCGCCAACAGCCAGTTTTCAGTCACTGGTGTTTATGAGGATGAAGGTTCCTTAATGTAATGTGGCGCCAGTTCACTAAATAGGTAGGTTGCTATCTCTGATGGCGACTGCGATCTGTCTAGGGAGAGCGGTTTAAGTCTGTAGGCCTCAGTCTCTGGTTTGGTATAGTTAGATAGCTACCTTAAGGCCGATCTCAAATTTCCACTGCGATCCGATGCTGATGTTTAGGTCGTTTTGCCTTGTATATGTGTTCAGTTGATTGGGCTGTAGTCTGAGGTGTATCTGCGAGTTACCTTGTTTATCCGGTGGGGCCGCGCCACGTGGGAGCTGTAATGGCGTGCGGCTGTATGTGGCGTTTCGCTCGACTGTCTGAGCCTCAAGTCCGGTAATCGCTGCTACGGCCTACCAGTGTGGGTTATTAGCTCCCCGTTGCTGAACCGAAGTTGGATCCAGGGCACAAGCGTGCCTCTTGTAAAGCGGAGCTTCCAGCCGAGTGAGTATAGGTGCAGTAATACGTTATTTAAGTTCAGCGTTTCTTCAGCTGGTAAGCGTCTGGTCCGGTCACCGGACAGTTAGGTCTATGGTATAAGAGTCTCTAATTGCTTTTTAGCTTATTGCTGCCCTTCAAATCTCCATAATGGAACCTGTGTGTGAGAATATGTTACGGAGCAAAGTTAAAGTGCAGCCATGTTCCTGCATGGCTACGCTCCGCCCCCTTCCATAATGTTTTTTTTAATGACTTTTCTATTGTTTTCCTATTGGCAATAGTGTTATGAATGAATTTAGTAAAGCACAAATCTGGACTGCTGTGACCTCAGTCAGCGCATGTTTTTTCACCGGATATGTTTATTAATAAATATTTAAACTGCACCTGTTCAACCAATGGGGTTTAACAGGTGTTAATTAAATTATAACCTATATGGATTATAATTTTTGACATGCCTATAAATATTGGCATATCAGAAATTATGATGGTATGATTAGAGCTTTTCATGAGCCTGGAAGTGCTTTATGGAAGTTGCTATATAAAAGACAAAACAAAGGGGCGCCTCATGTGTAGCATCATCAAATAAGCATAAAGCCACAGAAAAAAAGCCAAATGGGTACTCACAAGGCTCTGGAGCACACCTATGTGCTTGTAGGGACAGGCTGCAGATTTTATCAGGTGTGACAGCTCACCCACAGAGGATATCAGTCATTACCTGTAGTAGAAAAATAAAACACAGGAAAAGCACCAAATTGTGAAGATCACAAAGGATATGGTGTTTGACTTAGCACAAAGAAAGATTGGGTACTCACATATTAGATGAGCACACATGTCCTAGTAGGAGCAAGCTGGCATATTATGGTAAGGTGTGTCAGCTCACCACCAAGGGACTTTTCCTTAGGATGCAATATCCAAAAGTGGCAGACTTCTGTGTGTTAGGTTTCACTCCAAGCAGGTTTCCTGAGGAAATGGCGTATGAGCCGAGAAACATGTTGCATTTACAGGGGGCTTGACTGTATGCCCCGAGTTCACTCCTTTGTATATGTATTTTAATTTGTTTTTAATAAATATAACTTTTTAATTTGTAAAAAATACTCTTGTGAGTGATTTTACCTGCCTGCACCTGCTTGGAGTGGAACCTAACACACAGAAGTCTGCCACTTTTGGATATTGCATCCTAAGGAAAAGTCCCTTGGTGGTGAGCTGACACACCTTACCATAATATGCCAGCTTGCTCCTACTAGCACATAAGTGTGCTCATCTAACATGTGAGTACCCAATCTTCCTTTGTGCTATGTCAAACACCATATCCTTTGTGATCTGCACAATTCGGTGCTTTACCTGTGTTTTATTTTCCTACTACAGTTAATGACTGGTATCCTCTGTGGGTGAGCTGTCACCCCTGATAAAATCTGCAGCCTGTCCCTACAAGCACATAGGTGTGCTCCAGAGCCTTGTGAGTACTCATTTGGCTTTTTTTCTGTGGCTTTATGCTTATTTGATGATACTACACATGAGGCGCCCCTTTGTTTTGTCTTTAATATAGCATCCCTGGACCATTGTTTGTGAGGAGGAGGCTACCATCGTTGGGAAGAAAGATACACTTCTTAATCTGAAATTGAACTTTCCTTTAACATGCCAAATTGCTGGCAATTCTAATTGTATTTACATGCTTATATATCATTGAGGTTATCACTAGCTATTTATTAGCGCTCACCCTTTTGTTGTGTAGACTTTATGGAAGTTGAAATCTTTTTAAAAAGATTTGGAACTTCTTATAGTTTTATTTAAAAAAAAAATATATGTTTTATATTAATTGTATCTTAACCCCTTAACGACCGAGGACGTGCAGGGTACGTCCTCAAAAAAAAGGCAGTTAACGCCTGAGGACGTACCCTGCACGTCCTCGGTGTGGAAAGCAGCTGGAAGCGATCCTGCTCGCTTCCAGCTGCTTTCCGGTTATTGCAGTGATGCCTCGATATGGAGGCATCCTGCAATAACACTAGATGGCCATCCGATGCAGAGAGAGCCACTCCGTGGCCCTCTCTGCACCGGACATCGATGGCCGGTATCGTTGGTGGGTGGGAGCCGACTTGGGAGGCGGGTGGGCGGCCATCGATGGGCCGGGTAATGTAGAGGGGGGCGGGATCGGGGGCAGGGCCGATGGGGGCGCGCACGGGCGCGCGCGCGTGCACGGGGGCGGCGGGCGGGCGCGTGCACGGGGCGGGAGCGGGTGGGAACGCTACACTACAGAAAATCAAAGTGTGAAAAGTTTGAGAAAAGGGTATGTTAATTTAAAAAAATATATAAATCGAATGTTTCTTGGAGGGGGTGGGGGGTTGGTCTTTGGTGGGGCAGGGAGCTACACTACAGAAAAGGGGAAAAAATGAAAAAATATAAGCAATTTTATTTGAAACTGGGTACTGGCAGACAGCTGCCAGTACCCAAGATGGTGGCCATTAAGACAGGGGGAGAGTTAGAGAGCTGTTTGGTGGGGGATCAGTCAGGTTGGGGGCTAAAGGGGGGTCCTACAGAGCAGCATATGTAAATATGCCTTTTCTTTAAAAAAAAAAAAAGCCCAAATATAGCTTTTATTTTAGTACTGGCAGAGTTTCTGCCAGTACTTAAGATGGCGGGGACAATTGTGGGGTGGGGGAGGGAAGAGAGCTGTTTGGGAGGGATCAGGGGGTCTGATGTTTCAGGTGGGAGGCTAAGCTCTACACTAAAGCTAAAATTAACCCTGCAAGCTCCCTACAAGCTACCTAATTAACCCCTTCACTGCTAGCCATAATACGTGTGATGCGCATTTAGCGGCCTAAGTACCAAAAAGCAACGCCAAAGCCATATGTGTCTGCTATTTCTGAACAAAGGGGATCACAGAGAAAAATTTACAACCATTTATGCCATAATTGCACAAGCTGTTTGTAAATAATTTCAGTGAGAAACAAAAAGTTTGTGAAAAAGGGAACTTTTTTTTTTATTTGATCGCATTTGGCGGTGAAATGGTGGCATGTAATATACCAAAATGGGCCTAGATCAATACTTTGGGTTGTCTGCTACACTAGACTAAAGCTAAAATTAACCCTACAAGCTCCCTACAAGCTCCCTAATTAACCCCTGCACTGCTGGGCATAATACACGTGTGGTGCGCAGCGGCATTTAGCGGCCTTCTAATTACCAAAAAGCAATGCCAAAGCCATATATGTCTGCTATTTTTGAACAAAGGGGATCCCAGAGAAAATTTTACAACCATTTATGCCATAATTGCACAAGCTGTTTGTAAATAATTTCAGTGAGAAACCGAAAGTTTGTGAAAAAGTGAACGATTTTTTGTATTTGATCGCATTTGGCGGTGAAATGGTGGCATGAAATATACCAAAATTGGCCTAGATCAATACTTTGGGATGTCTTCTAAAAAAAAATATATACATGTCAAGGGATATTCAGGGATTCCTGAAAGATATCAGTGTCCCAATGTAACTAGCGCTAATCTTGAATAAAATGGTTTGGAAATAGCAAAGTGCTACTTGTATTTATGGCCCTATAACTTGTAAAAAAAGCAAAGAACATGTAAATATTGGGTATTTCTAAACTCAGGACAAAATTTAGAAAATATTTAGCATGGGTGTTTTTTGGTGGTTGTAGATGAGTAACAGATTTTGGGGGTCAAAGTTAGAAAAAGTGTGTTTTTTCCACTTTTTTCTCATATTTTATAATTTTTTTTATAATAAATTATAAGATATGATGAAAATAATGGTATCTTTGGAAAGTCCATTTAATGGCGAGAAAAACGGTATATAATATGTGTGGGTACAGTAATTGAGCAAGAGGAAAATTACAGCTAAACACAAACACCGCAAAAATGTAAAAATAGCCTTGGTCCCAAACGGACAGAAAATGGAAAAGTGCTCTGGTCACTAAGGGGTTAAATTTCAGAAAGGGCATGTCATTTTTAAAAATAATTAATTTTGACTTGACTGTCCCTTTCACCATACCTTGTGGAACTAGATAAAACTGTACATTTTACATAATTAACATTTCCTACTCCACAAGATTCCAGTTATCTGACAAATAGAATAACTTAACATAGAAACTTCCTGCATTATTAAATTAGAAAGAAGTGAATTATTCGATGTTTATACCAATGTTATTTGTCCTCAGTTCCCACAACCAAACTACTGGTGACCATAGGTCTGTTGTTACTTCTTTTTCAAACACAAGAAAACCAGATCAAAACCATTGCTTGGGATGTTTTTGTTTATTTTTTTATTTTTTTAATTAAACATTTAACTGGGGTTAATTAAATAATAGCCTATATGGATTATCATTTTTGACATGCCAATATTTATATATTAATACATATACAGATATACAGTATATAAATATTGGCATATCAGCAATTATAATTGTATGATTATAGCTTTTCACTAGGCTGGAAAGTGCTAAATGGAAGTTGAAATCGTTTTAAAAGATTTGGAAGTTCTTATAGTGTTTTGTTTTTTTAAATATGTTTTATCTTAATTGTCGTATCTTAGACTTGTCATATATCTAGTTCTGTCAGCTTAGATTATTATTTATTTGGCAACTGCTTAGGCTCTGAATTCCACATAATGATAGTCTCTGCTTCTAAAGATATTTCCCCCTGCTGTGCTGATATTTTAGATCCCTCAAGACTATATATGCATTGAGAAGACCAGCTCTGATTAAATTTGGCCATTTTTCTTTTTTTTTCCAACAATTAAGTTGGTCTCCAATCATATATCCCAGTTGAATACGGCTCTTTGGAGATTAGAAAATGTTGTTTCCCACGACATATTATATCACAGTGACAGAGCATGTATGTAAATTGGGGAAGTAGTTAAGCTATCATAAGAATTTGTATCATTTTTGTCTCTTCTCTTTATTTTAGACTTTAAACGGTCATATAAAAAGCTCCTATTATCTCTGAAAATAAGTTACCAGTATTTAGTTATAATTACAGCCATAAATGGATGAACCTAGCTATCATCATAGTTCAAAAAGACTGTGACATTCACATGATGTTTAAAACACTTTAAACAAAACAGCTCATGCCACGAACACATCATTCCGTTTCTGTTGAACACCTAGTCAACATTAAATCAGTAAAGAACTGATACTAGTGTACACCTTGCTGGCACTCTCATTCCTGGAAACTTGTATATGTGAGCAAGATAGTTCAAGACTATCACTATTGGAGCACAGAGCTTAATTAGAATACAAATTAACCTTTAATAGAAATATTAAAAACAACCACTCAAGGACATACACTTAAAATTACGTCTGATTCCTTTAGATAAAGTGTGAATTAATAAAAGCAGAGAGGTGGGTGAATTCTGGTTTGCACCAATATATCAAAACTATGGTATAAGTATGATGGTTAGGTATTTGCCTGAACAGGTCAACCACTAGTATTTTCTATAATAAAGAAGGTTTATTAACTCACGTTTATTGAGTTAAATTTATTGTATCTGTGTCATATGTTCCACTTATAGGGTTGGCTATACAATATGTACAGCAAACTGAATTATTGAGGTGGACCGTTGGTTGCGTTATCAATGAATGTAGATAACTTATGCACTCACTGTCATAGATAAATACCACTGAGTTAGTCTTTTTATTGTTCCTCAGATATTATATAGTAACAATATACTGAACGTATATAGAGTCCTGGCAGGTTGTTAATTGGACTCAGCTTATGCTTTCTGTGACTATAAGAGGTATTGGCTTATCTTCTGGATATTAATATTGTTGATAAATGATTCTATCTGAAATATCTCTCAGCTGGAGATTACACTTTAATGAGTGTTACCATTATCAATTATCAGTTGACATAGACCATTATTGTTGCATATGCCTGTTTTACAACGTCACAGCAAATCTCCTAGATGTCTATATCATTAATACATAATTTTTATATCCAGTTGGTCTATATTAAGAGGTTCCACTTTGTTGTGAAATAAAAATTATCAACTAATAATGGATATAAGCCAATATTATTGCAACTGCCTGTATTGCAGCGTGTCCTGCTGACTCTTATAGTTTAAAGCCACCAATTAATGATTTGCATATACCATCGTTCTTGTACGTGCATATATTGTAATTTATCTCCACAATTCTCAGTTTGAATGTACGTTCATATAGATACTGATAAGAGTTAAATGCCAAACTTTTAGTGCTTGATTTAAATTATATATACCTTAATCACCTAGGGCTAGTAATTACCATACCGGCCTAAACCACTGAATCGGTTGGTTACTTACTAAATATAAGCACATATTTTTTATAACCATCTGTATTATAGCGTGTCCACTATTTTTTTTTAGTTAAATACCACAGATTAAAAAATTGCATATACTGCCATTATTACATGTGCGTGTATTGCAGTATATCCACACCTTCTCTGCTTATGAATTCTTATATAAAGCAGTAGAGGTTGAAGTAATAGACATTTTACACTTGCTAGTGAATGTAGCGTGACCACATTGGGCTAATGGTTAGTGTACCGGCCTATACCGCTAATGATATTGGATATTCAAACGAGCTAAAAACACATACTGCTGATTCCCCTAACATGTTTCGCCATCTATTCTCCAGTGCCAGTGCAAAGATGCACAATACCATCTCTGAAAAAGGAAAAGACATTTCTTACTGTTACTAACCCTAAAATCTCTTTTTACCTAATACCAAAAATTCATAAAAATAGTAAACATCCACCAGGGCGTCCTATTGTTTCTGGTAATGACAATTTAACGGAAAAAGCGAGACAATACATCAATATAAGATTAAGGGAATTTTTAACTCAAATGCCATCATATACAAAAGATACTATGGAAGTGATACAACATCTTCAAGATATTCAATTAAATCTGAAAACATGGCTTGTAGCTGCAGATGTGGAAGCACTGTATCCAACATGAGTTAGGCCTTACAGCTGTTCCTTACTATCTTAGTATGTCCGCAGAAGAAGATGATAATCACAATAAGTTCATTTTAAACCTACTGGAATTTCTATTAAAGAAAAATGTCTTTGTATTTAACAATCAATTTTATCTTCAGACAAGAGGAACGGCAATGGGCACGGCCTGTGCGCCTACATATGCCAATTTATTTTTGGGGTGGTGGGAACACACCACAGTCTTTTCTGATAACAATGAGGAGTACACTAAACACATCCCCCTCTGGCTGAAATATATAGATGATATTCTATTCTTATAGGAAGGCTCCAAACAAGAGTTGGAAACGTTCCTGGCAATATTGAATAAGAATAATCTAAATATCAAATTAACATACGAATCAAGACAGAGTGAAATATCTTTCCTTGATTTAAAAATCTTCAAAAAGGAAGATGGCAAAATAGGTACTGACCTATTCAGAAAAGAAACTGCCACCAATACCATACTGTTTAGTACTAGTGCCCATTCCCCTAATACTATCAAATCACTTCCAGTAGGAAAATTCCTAAAAACAAAAATAAATTGTTCTGAGGAAGAACTATTTAAAAATCAAGCAAAGGACCTAGAAAAAAGGCTATACCAGAGAGGGTATAGCAAAAAGTCAGTAAAAAAAAGCTAGAAAAAGAGCTAAATACACGAACAGACAAGACCTATTAAGGCCTAAAGAACGTAAACAGGACAATAAAACCTGTCTAGTGCTCACCTAAAATTCCCAAAGCAAAGATATAATTAATATCATTGAAAAACATTGGCCCATATTACAATCCGATTTGTCATTAAATGAACTGATAGGGCAAAAGGTAGAAGTGAGTTATAGGAGAACAAAAAACTTGCAAGAAATGGTAAGCTCCAGCCACTTTACCAGAAAAAAGAAAAAGACTACAAATATACCCACAGGTTCCTACTCTGGTGGAACCTGTGTCAGTTGCAAGCACTTTAAAAAATCAACATCTATAGTTGGTAGATTTGGAAAGATACATGTAATTAGATCTTTCATAAACTGTAATACAATAGGTGTAATTTACATACTAAGTTGTAACTGTCCGAAAACCTATGTAGGTATGACGTCACGAAGGTTACGCATAAGATTGCAAGAACATTTATGCAATATTAAAAATGCAGCCAAAGATTTGGCAAAAAAGAAACCCATTACATCAGTGGCGTATCACTTCTATAAATATCATCAATCAAAGTCAGATAAACTACAATGTTGTGGAATACAAAAAATAAGTCTTGGTATAAGAGGTGGAGATATGGAGAAAGTATTGCTGCAAAATGAAAGTAGATGGATCTATCTACTGAATTCAGTCCAACCTTTTGGACTCAATGAGCACAATAATTATTTATCCTACCTGTAATAAATAGGTATAAAAAATAGAAAATCATCAGTTCATAAGAAAAAATAATTAACAAACATCATAAATATTTAGTATATAGACTAAATAAGAGCAATAGAAATTTAAAAATATATACTAACAGTGGCCAATTTTATAAAATCTATTGCCTAGATTTAGAGTTCTGCGTTAGCTGTCAAAACCAGCGTTAAGGGGTCCTAACGCTGTTCTTTACCGCCCGCTGGCATTTAGAGTCAGTCAGGAAAGGGTCTAACGCTCACTTTCCAGCCGCGACTTTTCCATACCGCAGATCCCCTTACGCCAATTGCGTATCATATCTTTTCAATGGGATCTTCCTAACGCCGGTATTTAGAGTCTTGGCTGAAGTGAGCGTTAGAACTCTAGGACTCCAGCCACAGAAAAAAAGTCAGGAGTTAGGAGCTTTATGGGCTAACGTCGGTTTATTAAGCTCTTAACTACTGTGCTCTAAAATACACTAACACCCATAAACTACCTATGTACCCCTAAACCGAGGCCCCCCCACATCGCCGCCACTCTAATAAAAAAATTTAACCCCTGGAGCTGCCATGAGAGCAGTGTAAAACCGGAGCTCCGTGCAATTAGCCCTTAACATACTAAAATTCTGGCATTATAAATATCGCCATTTAGACTAAACAGTATGGGAACTGAACACTAAATTCTTGGGGCTCATGATGAGACAACTTTTATGGAGCTGCGGCAGCTGACAAGGTGATTATCGCAAATAACGTTCTGTGTCTCTGGCGCCGTGCGCTAGGCCGGAAGTGGAGCCCGACTACTACTGCACCGCATAAGAGAAGCACAATAGACACTCACGCTCCTTCGACGAAGCAGATTGCAGACTACTGGACTTTGCGGACGTCTATCCTTAGCGGGCAATCTGACTACCATACCTCTGAACTGCCACACGGACGGGTAAGCTAATCAGCCACGTGGTGGCTGCAGCGCTCACACTACACAGCTCTAAGGTTTATAAAATAAGGAGCCAAACCCTGACTCAAAAGCTTTCTAAACAGGGGGCAAATTATACCCACAATTGGTGGCGTGAACTTTGACTGTCGCATTATCAACCGCAATTAGATTTAAAAGATACAGTGACCAACATTTGTGAATGTATATAGGAGAGGCGTGAATCTAGCTCTATGGCCTGTAATTGAGGCGACATACCATCTTGTTTAAAGCACCAGCTAAGGATCTCAAGGCAATATACAGTTATAAACACACCAAGATTCACAAGAGACATTGCTATTAATTACATCAGTTGAGCTTCCTGACTTTATGGGATATTCAATTTCACCCACATGGTTGTTTGATAAAAGACTGTCACAAGTGCTGCACAGTACGCAACAGGGGAATATTTCGCTGGCGGTTGTACCCACCTATAATAAAAAACATTGACAGTTTGATAACATCTGCAGACTCTATTGCGCAGCAGACTTTATATAGTTTATTGAAACTCCCCTACAGAAACAATGGCGTCCAGGCGTTCAATTAGGCCTGACAAAGCTCCAAAATCTACTACTACTATCAAGACATTATCTATGTCCTCCTTTTTACAAACCACAGATCCAAAAGACACCACGCGAAAAAACACCAACGCAGGGGGACAGTCCCCTATCATAGACTCTCAACCAGATAATAATACGAACTCTCCATCGCCTGAGCCACAACTTTCAGCATCGCTACTATATAATTTACCATCTAAACAGGATATAGCTAATATAGTGCGTACATGCATAAGAGAAGAACTAGCTACTATGGCACAGGACATCCACACATTGGGGTTTCAAATGGAATCACTGGAGATTAACCATGATCAATTAAAAGAAGAAGTGCATGCTTTGACTGAACAAGTCTCCTCACAACAGGATATTATACACAGCCTCCAAGAGAAATTGGGAGACTTGGAGAATCGCAGTCGGCGAAAGAATCTAAGAATACGAGGAGTACCAGAAGACGTTCTGCCTCGAGACTTCCCAGTATACCTACAAGCATTGTTTCAACATATCAAGGAATATTCACATACTACTGATATACAATGGGTGAGGGCGCACCGATCCCTCTGTCCCAAGCCACCAGCCACGGCACCCCCCAGGGACATAGTTATTAGGTTTAAAAATTTCCTGGAGAAAGAGATGCTACTGAACCAGGCCCGCAAGAATCAACCAGTCAGATTTAGAGGCACTGTAGTCCAGTTCTACCAGGACTTATCATACGAAACCTTGCAAAAAAGGAAAGAATTTGCACCCCTTACAACGGCACTGCGGAACAAAAAGATCCCGTACAGATGGGGTTTCCAGGCACAAATATGGGTCCTCAGAAACAACACGAGGCTCATCTGTAGATCCACAGAGGACATTTCTGACTTTTTTTCATCCTTGGGTATAGACCCTATAGAGACAGAATTGTCGACAGATCTGACATTACCAGCTACAAATAGGACGACATCAACGTGGCATAAGGTGTCTGCCAAGAAAGGAAAAACCGCGAATGCCACACTACAAGGGAAAAGTGCTTCCAGCCCACGCCTCTCTAACACGTCTCCTTAAATTGGTCTGTAAGGTCTCATATGTCTGACTCTAAGATATATTTGTAGAGGTTTGAATATAAGACAAATTCCCATGCTGTTTGTTTTATTTGTTATACATGTTTAACATAAGTGCGATTTCATAATCCACAATATAACTTAGCCAGAATAGATAACTTCTATTTAGATATGACACTAGGGCTTGTTATTGCAATTTACTGTTGAATTCCCCAAATATTGCTCTCAATATGCCCTACATTAGGAAGAGAGTTCTGATTTCATGTTCAAGTAATAGTTCCATATCATGTTTGTTTGTTTGTTTGCTTGTTTATTTGTTTGTATATACTATTTGCAATGTTCATATTGAAGTGGATTTATTTTACAGATATAATGCTTTCCTAAACTTAACGTGCGCAGACTTTGCACCAGATACTGTGCTGCATTCCAGGCATCTGTGTCCCATTATATAGGTAAAGATGCCACAGTCTACAGGTAATGGTACACGTTCACTCACATTATTGACACAGAACGCCAAAGGCCTAAACTCACCCCACAAACACTCTAAAGCAATTTCAGATTTATCAAAAAAACAAGCACATATTATTTTTTTGCAGGAAACAGACTTTCAACACACTAAGGAACCCAAATACTTTGGGAAAGCATTCACGACATACTATCATAGTTCAGGACCTAACAAAAAAGCAGGAGTCAGCATATTAATTAGAAAGGAGATCCCATTCACTTTAACCAATATGAGCAAAGACAGGGAAGGCAGATTTCTAGGGCTCATGGGACTCTTATACAGCAGGCCTATAACGTTGGTCAACATATATGCCCCTAACTTCAAGCAAGCCCCTTTTTTCAAAATGTATTCAGGAAAATTTTAGACCTCGCAAAAGGCCCTATCTATTTAGCTGGAGACTTCAATTTTCCTTTACAACCAGAGAAAGATAGCTCCAATCCTAAAATTTTAGTATCCAAAAATACCTCCACGCTTCTATGGAAGAATCTGAAAAATCTTAACCTGTATGACATCTGGCGTTTTGTACACACAGAAAAAAAAGACTGCACCTTCTTTTCAAACCCTAACAAATCGCACAGAAGACTAGATTATATCTTCACTAATCAAAAGGGCCTAGCTACGGTCCGCCATTGTGAGATATTACCAACCTCTTGGTCTGACCACTCGGCAGTCATTTTAAAATTTTCGTGGCCCGAAACACCCTAAGACCCCTTTAGCTGGAAGCTGGACGACACTTTACTGACTAACCCATCCAGCTTAGATAAGCTATCCACACTTATAACTGAATATTTTACTCACAATGTTAATTCGGTAGGAGATAAATATATTGTATGGGAAGCGCATAAATGAGTAATCCGGGGAGAATTGATAAAATTAAAAGTGTTACACCAAAAACAAACTCTCCAACAATATAACGATTTAACGGAAGTATTTGCAAAATTAGACCACGCATTAAAAAGTAATCCAAATGACTCCGCAGTAACACAGAAATATCAAGAAGCTCGTAAAGCTTTAGACAGTTTCTTGGAAATAGAATATCAAGCTCTCCACAAGAAGACAAACAGCATGTTTTATTATGAAAGCAATAGGGCAGGCAAATTATTGGCATGCGCGCTAAAAAAGAAAAAAATTAAATCATTTATATATGAAATTCACAGCCCAAAACATAAGTCTCCACTTTATACAACTAAAGATATTCTTGACACTTTTCGGAACTACTACACAGACCTTTATAACATCACTAAAACCCCCTTGACAGAGGAACATCATTCTCATCTTTGTGCATATATAAACAATTGCCAGGTCCCTAAAATCACATCAGAACAATTACAAATTTTGAAAAGACCTATAACCTCACAGGAACTCCAATACGCCATAACTAACTCCCCTAACGGGAAGAGCCCAGGCCCGGACGGCTTGACAGCCAAATATTACAAAGCTTTCTCCTCCATCCTTGTCCCCCACCTTGCCCAACTTTTTAACGAGGCCACAGAGGAGAACCCATTCCCACCCTCAATGCTTGAGGCACAAGTATCAGTGCTTCCAAAGCCGGGTAAGCAGCCAAACACACCACCAAATTTCCGCCCGATTTCTCTACTTAATGTAGATATCAAATTATATGCAAAAATTTTAGCGACCCTGGTCAATTCGGTCCTCCCATCCCTGATACATTTAAATCAAGCAGGCTTCACGCCCACACGTGAAGCACGGGACAACACCACCAAAATGTTGACTCTTTTGGAATATGCCCATAACCACCAGGTCCCCTCCGCGTTCATATCTATGGACGCGGAGAAAGCCTTTGATAGGCTCGACTGGGCCTTTTTAAAACAAACCTTATTTAAATTTGGATTTGACCAAGAACTAATAATGAAAATATTTGCTTTATATAATGCACCTCAAGCAAAAGTTAAGCTAAATGACTCCTTCTCATGCCCCTTCCAAATTAATAATGGAACCCGTCAGGGATGTCCCCTCTCACCGCTACTCTTCGTCCTGTCAATGGAAATTTTAGCCTCATATATACGACAGAACACTGCCATTACAGAGATCCAGATAGGTCAAGCAGAATACAAAATCACGCTCTATGCGGATGACATATTTCTCACCCTTACCAACCTAGATTCTACAGTCCCTGCCTTGATGGATGCGTTAGAAACATACGGGAGATTTTCAAACTTTAGCATCAACATTATGAAGTCCGAACTGATACATATAAATTTATCGCCAACAGTTCTAACCAACATACGACATAAATTTCAATTCAAAGAGAAGGGAAAAGCAGTTGAATACTTAGGGGTCTACATAACTCCAAACATACAAGATGTCATAACGTTAAACTATGAAAGCCTCACTCTAAATATAAACTCTATACTAAGAAGCTGGAATGAAAAATCTATATCATGGTTAGGCAGACTTAACGCATTAAAAATTATAATATTACCCAAAATATTATATCTTCTGCAAACCCTGCCTATCCCGCTCCCTGACTCGTTAGTTCATAAGCTGCAAAAAGCATTGAATAATTTTATCTGGGCAAATAAGCGCCCACGTATCGCTACTGCTACCTTATACAGACCAAGGGACCTAGGGGCCTTAGGAGCACCAAGCATACAACACTACAGGTTAGCCACCTTCATGACTAGGATAGTTGACTGGTGTAGACATGCTATAGATAAAGAATGGGTCCAACTAGAAAATCTTTTGAACAACAATAATAATATAAGTGGGAATTGTTGGCTCCCTCCTAACCAGAGATTACTCTCAACGACAATCTCCACCCCTACCCGAGAAACCTACAAATTATGGGATAAAAATGTACGACAATACACACATATCTCTTCAATACATTCTCCTCTGACCCCAATAGTAGGAAACATAGCCTGCCCGTTAAATAATAAAACACATAACCCACAAGTGATAACCATTCAGGACTCTTTACCGATCTACACACAATTTACAGAGGGAAAGATCAAATCACATGCAGATCTAACAGCCAGCATTGGGCCCCAAATACAAAACTGGTTGTCATACTCACAACTGATACACTTTCTTTCCACACATGCATCTAAACCACACTTTATTCACTCTCAGACCCCTTTTGAAAATTTGTGCACTAATCCATTCCCTAACAAAGGCATACTCTCAATAGCGCATAAGCAACTCCAATTTTCACACTTTAAAACCCTACCAACATATGTCAGTAAATGGGAAAGGGAAATCGGTAGCACGATCCCCGAGTAAACATGGTACAATGTATTCAAACACATGGGTAAAGCCTCTTCCTCAATTTCCATTCTGGAAATGAACCTTAAGCTGCTGTGCAGGTGGTACTACACACCTGCACGTCTGCATCAGTTATTTCCAAATACCCCGGCTACATGCTGGAGAGGCTGCCAAGACAGTGGTACTTTGTATCATATTTGGTGGCAGTGTCCGAAAGCTAAAACCTATTGGGAAGCAATTGAGGGAGAAATTGCACTAGCTTTGAATATACCCATGTCATTTGATGTATGGTTTTGCATTTTTAATCACTTCCCCAAGATAAAATGTAAGTTGAGGTTGTCGCTTCTAATGATAATGGTCAATACCGCTAAAAGACTGATACCATTAAATTGGAAACAAATGGAACTTCCCACAGTGAAGGTTTGGAGGCAAGCAGTTACACATAACATAGAGTTAGAAAAATATTATTACAAATAGATACACCGACAGGAAGATTATCACTTACTGCACTTCTTGTGGGAGGAGTATTTGAACTTGAGACCTGCAGACCACTAATTAGATATATATTTACCCTGAAGCATAATATGTAATAGTAGGCCTGGCATCTATACTATCTTATACAACCCATACCTAAACGCAAAATTTATGAAGAGTTGGAATGCTAACTACCAAGCCAACAGGTTACAGATTAAAGCCGGTATACTGGTGCATTTATTGTGTAATGTGTAATGAGTAATTTCTGCAGCCTCATCACGTATTGATATGCTGAGTATTAGGATAATGTGAAATGTTTTCAACTATTGAATGTTTGAATATTGTATACATAACTTGAAACATTTATCTGTTTACTTATTTAAACTCATTTGTATGCAAATTCAATTTACTTTAATAAAACTGAAAAAAAAATAAAAAAAATTTAACCCCTAATCTGCCGACAGGACACCGCCGCCACCTACATTATCCCTATGAACCCCTAATCTGCTGCCCCTAACATCGCCGACCCCTACATAATATTTATTAACCCCTAATCTACCCCCCCAACATTGCCGCTACCTTACCTACACTTATTAACCCTTAATCTGCCGACCGGACCTCACCTCCACTATAATAAATGTATTAACCCCTAAACCGCCTCACTCCCGCCTCGCAAACCCTCTAATAAATTTTATTAACCCCTAATCTGCCCTCCCTAACATCACCTAACTTCAAGTATTAACCCCTAATCTGCCAACCGGACCTCACCGCTACTATAATAAATGTATTAACCCCTAAAGCTAACCCTAACCCTAACACCCCCCTAAATTAAATATAATTTTAATCTAACGAAATAAATTATTTCTTATTAAATAAATTAATCTTATTTAAAGCTAAATACTTACCTGTAAAATAAACCCTGATATAGCTACAATATAACGAATAATTACATTGTAGCTATTTTAGGATTTATATTTATTTTACAGGCAACTTTGTATTTATTTTAACTAGGTACAATAGCTATTAAATAGTTATTAACTATTTAATAGCTACCTAGTTAAAATAATTACAAAATTACCTGTAAAATAAATCCTAACCTAAGTTACAATTAAACCTAACACTACACTATCAATAAATTAATTAAATAAACTACCTACAATTACCTACAATTAAATCAACTAAACTAAATTACAAAAAAAACCCCCACTAAATTACAGAAAAAAAACTTAGAGTAGGTGTAATTAGCTTAACATTCTTGTAATCTTTTTTTATTTTTTGTAATTTAGTGTTTGTTTTTTTGTAATTTAGTGTTTTGGTTTTTTTTGTAATTTAGTTTAGTTGATTTAATTGTAGGTAATTGTAGGTAGTTTATTTAATTAATTTATTGATAGTGTAGTGTTAGGTTTAATTGTAACTTAGGTTAGGATTTATTTTACAGGTAATTTTGTAATTATTTTAACTAGGTAGCTATTAAATAGTTAATAACTATTTAATAGCTATTGTACCTAGTTAAAATAATACAAAGTAGCCTGTAAAATAAATATAAATCCTAAAATAGCTACAATATAATTATTCGTTATATTGTAGCTATATTAGGGTTTATTTTATAGGTAAGTATTTAGCTTTAAATAGGATTAATTTATTTAATAAAAAATAATTTATTTTGTTAGATTAAAATTATATTTAACTTAGGGGGGTGTTAGGTTAGGGTTAGACTTAGCTTTAGGGGTTAATATATTTATTATAGTAGCGGTGAGGTCCGGTCGGCAGATTAGGGGTTAATACTTGAAGTTACGGCGATGTTAGGGAGGCCAGATTAGGGGTTAATACTATTTATTATAGGGTTTGCGAGGTGGGAGTGAGGCGGTTTATGGGTTAATACATTTATTATAGTGGCTGCGAGGTCTGGTCGGAAGATTAGGGGTTAATAAGTGTAGGTAAAGTAGCAGCGACGTTGGGGGGCAGATTAGGGGGTTAATAAATATAATGTAGGTGTTGGCGACATTGGGGGCAGCAGATTAGGGGTTCATAGGGATAACGTAGGTTGCGGCGGTGTCCGGAGCGGCAGATTAGGGGATAATAATATAATGCAGGTGTCAGCGATAGTGGGGGCGGCAGATTAGGGGTTAATAAGTGTAAGATTAGGGGTGTTTAGACTCAGGGTTCATGTTAGGGTGTTAGGTGCAGACTTAGAAAGTGTTTCCCCATAGCAAACAATGGGGCTGCGTTAGGAGCTGAACACTGCTTTTTTGCAGGTGTTAGGTTTTTTTTTTCAGCTCAAACTGCCCTATTGTTTCCTATGGGGGAATCGTGTACAAGCACGTTTTTCAAGCTGGCCGCTACCGTAAGCAACGCTGGTATTTAGAGTTGAAGTGGCGGTAAATTATGCTCTACCCTGCCTTTTTGGAGCCTAACGCAGCCCTTCAGAGAACTCTAAATACCAGCGTTATTTAAAAGGTGCAGGGGGAAAAAAACACGCGTAGCTAACGCATCCCTTTGGCCGCAAAACTCTAAATCTAGGTGTATGTAAGGTAAATGTATTAATAATTAATGTTCACAATTTTAATGTTTTCACTATATCACCAAACACAACAAAATCTTAATAGATTATTTTATATATATTATCTAAAATTAGAACGCACAAAATTTGGTGGGAAAATAAGATTATCTCTTATTAATGGTAATCGTGAATTTTTGCATGGCAAAGAATGTATCAAAGTTTTTTTAAAATAGTCACATTAAATTAAAGTATGAAGAGCTGTCAGAATATGTGACAGCTATGTATAAGTTGGAGTATTATTCACTAAGTTTTTGTTATTTTCACTTCTCATGAGTATCACACTAGGATATTTTACCTGAAGCTGCTCTAGAATTAATCTGAAATCAAGAAAAGGTTTCCTATTACTTTCTGCTTGCAACATACTTTGGAACATAGTATAAATAACTTAATATTCGATCATCAACTGATACAATTGTGTTACATATATCTGTGTATAACGATGCACTAAGACCAATCAGTGAAAGTTCAATTCAGAACAAAATAGTAGCTCCAATGTGATTGAGTCTAAGTCTCCCTTCAGTTGATTGGTGTCATCCATGAAAAGAGGTGGAGCAAGAGTCTTAAAAACCCGTAGCAATGGCGTGCCTGTACCTTTTGCTAAAGCCAGGTTACTGGCAAAACATGTTAGGGGAATCAGGCAGTATGCGTTTTTAGCTCATTTGAATATCCAATATCATTAGCGGTATAGGCCGGTACACTAACTATTAGCCCAATGTGGTCACGCTACATTCACTAGCAAGTGTAAAATGTCTATTACTTCAACCTCTACCGCTTTATATAAGAATTCATAAGCAGAGAAGGTGTGGATATACTGCAATACACGCACATGTAATAACGGCAGTATATGCAATTTTTTAATCTGTGGTATTTATTAAAATAATAGTGGACACGCTATAATACAGATGATTATAAAAATATGTGCTTATATTTAGTAAGTAACCAACCGATTCAGTGGTTTAGGCCGGTATGGTAATTACTAGCCCTAGGTGATTAAGGTATATATAATTTAAATCAAGCACTAAAAGTTTGGCATTTAACTCTTATCAGTATCTATATGAACGTACATTCAAACTGAGAGTTGTGGAGATAAATTACAATATATGCACGTACAAGAACGATGGTATATGCAAATCATTAATTGGTGGCTTTAAACTATAAGAATCAGCAGGAGACGCTGCAATACAGGCAGTTGCAATAATATTGGCTTATATCCATTATTAAATAGTGATTTAAGGTAGCGCAATACGGATTGCTGTTCCCAATAGAGTTTAAAACAAGTGTAAAATTTAAAATTATATTTTTAAAAGGTGGTTTATTGCCCTCTAATTTATATTCCTTTTGGAAAGAATGAGCGCTAAACAGATTATATTGTAATTAAACAAGCTCCTTTATTGGTACATTCGTAAAAATAGTCAAAATAAAAATAAACTCCAACAATGTTAAAAACTGACACTGGTGTCTATTAATACTATATCTGGACAAAATGTAATTTATCTAAGCGTTTATACAATTGTACTTTAAAATTGCTAAAAACAAGTTTACTATTTGTGTCCGGAGACTGTTTATATACACATCGACTTTCTTAGTAATGTTGTACAGAGTTGCTAAAAATAGCTGAAAAGTAGCTGAAAAGTTGCTAATATTTGTATTTTAAGACACAGTGACTTTCAAAGCATTATTATACACTTCATGCTGTCTTAATGTTCCATATATAAGATCGATGTGTCTCGTCTTTTATAAATTTCTGGATAGCTGTAAAGGTACCTGTATAGTGTATCTGGCTGATTACACTATGTTTAATGAGTCCGTGGCGGAAGATGATCTTTATGCAAGGAAATTGACTTATGCTCCTGGTGTTTGAGCTGTATTGCGGTAACCGATTCTTCAGACCTTGGAGTCTTAAATCAAAGACGGGTATCCTTTCTGTCAGTGACCAATATCCTTGAGTTGAAAAGGTCACTTGTCCTGCGGTTTTTCCTTTGGCAGTTTTAGACTTGCGGTTCAAAAGATTATCTGTGGCTTTCCAACAGAATAGTAGATTCTTCTTTCGGTCAGTGACCGATCGCTTGTTGTTATTATAGTAGCTCCACCTAGGAGAGTCTTTGGCGGCTAAGGATTTTTTACGGTCCGACTTTTTGGGTAGCCACTGATAATATTAGCCTTAAATTGCAGTTTGGTCATCTGGAGAGTAGGTTGGTAAGGCACCTTACTTTTTAGGTGAAGTGGCAGTCGGTCTCGTGGCAGTTAGTCTCGCCGGACTTTGAAGAAAGTTTAGTTCTTGCAAAAAGAGCACAAAGGGCTCCAATGGTTCCTTGTTCACCACAATCAATGCGGCTTTAGCTCTGGTATCAACACGTTTCGGCTGGGCAGCCTTTCTCAAGATACCAGTGAGGTGGATTCTTCGCTATTAAAAGCCTGAAAAAATAACCCTTTAGTTGCTGATTTTAATTTCATAACGTTTTGAGCTTAAGTCTTGTTATGTTTTACATGATAGTATGATTGTCTACTAATAACAGTATGGACCATATTTCATGTGCTTAGTTGTCCCTTGTTTTCAAACATATTGGTATATTGTATATTTAAAAGTTTTATGCGTTTGTTAAATTATCCGTCATTATTAACAGATTTATATAATTCTATGAAATACCAAAAGGTACACAAATCTATATGGATCTTCATATTGAAATCTATATGGATCTTCGTATTGAAATCTATATGTATCTTTTTGGGGGGACATATGTGAATTTTCCAGAAATATGTATAAATAGGGTGCTTGATTTTGTTTATGTAGAGATGATTTATTGTTTTTGAGTGGTTAAGGCAATCTTTTATTGATATATGTTTTCTACAATTGTTTTTCTCTGTTATTGATAAATTATCATAGTTGAGGTATATATTCGCTATGATATGTCACAATGTGGTTGAAAAGGACGTGATGGTCAATGTGTGGTTTAATCCATTATATGTTTGGTTAGTATGGATAAATCCATTAAATGATTGCATTAAGGTCCAGTTCACTATTCAGACCTTTGGGATGCAGAGTGCCCATTTTAAATATTAGTTCGGCTTCCTGGTACAGTAATCTCTTTTCTAAATTCCCTCCTCTGCCATCTTTCTTGACTTTTTTAATTCCCCAAAATTTCATGTCATTTGGGTTGCCTCTGTGAAATTCTTTGAAATGGGCATATAATCTGGTGTTATCTTGCTCTTTTTCTATACTGCGGATGTGTTCCCTTATTCTTTCTTTCAGTTTTCTACCCGTTTGGCCCAAGTATTGAAGCTCACATGAGCATTGTATTAGATAAATGATGTTGGTATCTGTACATCGTATGGTATCATTAATCCTAATTACTTTTTTAGTTACTGTTGATTGAACTGTTTTGGTTTTGGTACTGAATTTGCTCGATTTACAATTGTGACAAGGAAAAAAACCTGATATTTTTTTATTTTTTAAATTATATTGGTTCATGCAAGTTTTAGATTTGAATTCGCTAGGAGCCAGGATATTCTTTAGGTTAGTGGCCTTTGTAAATATAATGTCGGGGCAGTGTTTTAATCTTTTCCCTATTAGGGGATCACTTTTAGCAATGTGCCAGTGTTTTTTTTATAATATCTTCTATTTGTTTGTGTTGGCTTGAAAAGGAGGTTATAAATGGGATGTCGTATGGGTCCTTTTCTTCCCTATTTATCATGGTTTTATCTTCCAGTAGAATTTTCCTGTCTATTTCTCTGACTTGTTTATTGGTATCTACTAATGATTTCGGATGGTATCCTTTTTCTACAAATCTATTATGTAAAATATTGGCTTGTGTATCGTAATCTGATATGTGTGCAATTTCTTCTTATTCTGGAGAATTGTCCTTTTGGTACGTTTCTTTTCCACCTACTGTGGTGACAACTCTTGAAATCGATGTAGCTATTAGCATAGACTTTTTTAAAGAAAGTTGTAGTGGTGATTTTATTGTCTACTATAGCTATTTCAACGTCCAGAAAGTTAATCTTAGTTTTATTGTATTCATGTGTGAATTTTAATCCAAAATCATTGGTGTTAAAATCTGAAATAAATTGTTCCAGTAATTCCTCATCCCCTTTCCAGATCATAAATATGTTGTCTATAAATCTTTTATAGAGCACGAGATTCGCACCCCATGGTGTTCCGGATATAACAAGTTCTTCAAAGTATCCTACGAACAGGTTAGCATAACTGGGTGCAAATCTCGTGCCCATAGCAGTTCCCCTTTTTTGTAGGTAGTAGTTTCCATTAAGTGAAAAATAATTATTCTTTAATATAAACTCCATACAGTCTAAGATGAATTCTTGTTGTGATTTTGACATTTCATTGTCTCTAGCTAAATATGTACTGGTGGCTTCAAGTCCCCTTGTGTGTTCTATGCATGTGTTACTAAAATTTAGTTGTCCTTCCATTCAATGTTTTCTATTAAATTTAAAAAATGTTTAGTATCTTTTAGGTGTGATAGTATGGATTTGACATGTTTCGGGAGGAAATAATCGGTGTATTGTGACAGATTAGATGTCAGGGAATCTATCCCAGAAATGATGGGTCGGCCTGGGGGGCTTGTGATGTTCTTATGGATTTTAGGCAGGAAATAGAAGACTGGTGTCCATGGGTGTTCTATTAATAGGAATTTTGTTTCTTGATAGTTTAGTATTCCCTTATCCTTTGCTGCAAGTACCATTTTTTTCTATATTCTTTTTCATGTGTTCTAAGGGGTTCCCAGTTAGTTTTTTATATATGACCTCATCGCCCAACAGTTTATTTGCCTCTTTGAGATAATTCACTGTGTCTATTATGACCACTCCCCCACCTTTATCGGCTTGTTTGATCATTATGTCTTTGATCTCTTTAAGATCTTTTAGAACTAAATTTTCCTTTTTACTCAAGTTCCATTTTATATCTTTTTTATCATCTAGTTTTTCTATGTCTTCTTTTACCTTTTATTCAAATATTTCTATTGCGCTCCCTTTTTCTTGTGTGGGGTTGAAGTCAGATTTTTGTTTAAAATTAGTGTGAATATAGGTGGATGTATAGCTTGTTGTGCTATCTAACGTATTTTTAAAAAAATATTTTTCAAGAGCTAGTCTCCTTGGGAATTGGTTTACATGGATTAGAGTCTCGAATTTATTGATTTTACAGGCAGGTGCAAAGTGCAAAATACAAGCCTTTATTAAGGACAGATTTTTGTTCATTGCTAAGTTTTACTTTGCTCATGTTAAAAATTCCCTTTGCTTCTACTTCGATTTTTTTCATGGCTTTCTTTGGTTCTGCCTCCCCTTCCTCTGTGTCCTCTAACCATCTTTTGCCTTTTGGGGGGTCGTGGGTTTGGTTTGGGCCCTCTTCTAAAAAAGACAACCTTGAACTGTGTGCTTTTGTTGAGACTGTTGGGGTTCTATTGTCCTCATCTTCCTGAGTCAGTGCACTAAATCTGTTCGAGTTCTCTATGTTTCTATCTAGTTGATGGTTGTTAGTATTATGTTTCCCATTGTTATGTGATTCTTTATTCCTAGGTGAAAGTGTTTTTTGTGGTGGTTTCTTGGTTTCTCCCAATCAGTGTCTTCTGTGTGTTGGTTTCTCCAGTTGGTGTGTGTTTTGTCCTCATTTTGTCCATTATTCGTGTTTCTAAAATTCTCTATCACCTCTATAGTGTTCATTTCTATAGTGTTCGTTGTTACTATAGTGATTGTAGTCACGATGATTATCATTATAGTGTCTATAACCCTTGTGGTTAAAATTATGTGTGGTATTGTGTCTTTGTTCACTATTGGTCTGATGTTTATAACCGTTGTTATTATAATAGGATTCTCTATGTCCTTGTCTATGTGTACCCTCTAAGTGATAGCTATTACCATTATTTCTATTGGTCCTTCTGTTATTCCAGAAACCATCATCTTTGTTTCTGTGTTCATAACCATTTCTGTGTTCATAGCCTTGTGGTCTGTGTTCCCTATGGTGATTGTAATTGTCATATGTTCTATATTGTCTACTATTAAAACGATTATTATTATTATTGTAATGACTATCATAATAATTTTTATGATGTCTTTCATTATGATTTCTGTTGTACATGGTGTTTCTATTAAAAAACTTTTCCCTGTGTTCAATCAGTGATGTTTGGTGTGATATATTATTGATAGGTTCTGAATCATTGGTGGGTTTTCTACTACTAAATAGATGTTTATGGTTCTCATGTTTGTTTCCTGAGTCTTGGTTCTCTGTTCCATTATAGTCATTTAAATCTCTATTAAATTTTCTCCATGTAACTTCATGTATTTCTTTATTCAGGTCTCCCAGTTTTTTTGCTATCTCCTGTTGTTTTGTGTTTAATGTATCATTTAGGGTGGTTTTATCTAAAATATCCTTACAGTTTTGTATTTTGACCCCTAAATCTTGTGTGGTTGCTTCTCTGGATTTTATAATTACATTTACTAGTTTGCTAGAGGCTGTTTCTAAAATATCGTACCATTCCTTGCTATGTTCTTCATTTAGTTCAAATGTACAGTCTTTTTTTAGTCGGATGGATGAAGATAGAAGATGCCGTCTGGATGAAGACTTCTGCCCGTCTGGAGGACCACTTCGCCTGGCTTGGATGAAGACTTCTCCCGGCTTCATTGAGGACTTCGGCCCGGTTGAATGAAGACTGCTGCCACTTCCTTGAGGATGGATGTCCGGTCTTCAGAACAGTAAGTCGATCTTCAGGGGATTAGTGTTAGGTTTTTTTTTTATTTTTAGGTTAGGGTTTGGGCCTGCAATAGAGCTAACTGCCCTTTTAAGGTCAATGCCCATCCAAATGATCTTTTCAGGGCAATGGGGAGCTTAGGTTATTTTAGATAATATTTTATTTGGGTTGTGTGGGTGGTGGGGTTTACTGTTGGGGGGTTGTTTGTATTTTTTTTTTTTTTTACAGGTAAAAGAGCTGATTACTTTGGGGTGCCCCGCAAAAGGCCCTTTTAAGGGCTATTGATAGTTTAGTTTAGGCTAGGTTTTTTTTTTTTTTTTGGGGGGGGGGTTATTTTGATAGGGCTATTAGATTAGATGTAATTATTTTAAATATATTGTAATTTGTTTATTATTTTCTGTAATTTAGTTTTTTTGTTTTTTTGAACTTTAGCTAATTGTATGTAATTTATTTAATTGTATTTAATTTAGGTCATTTAATTGTAGTGTAGTGTTAGGTGTTAGTGTAACTTATGTTAGGTTTTATTTTACAGGTACTTTTGTATTTATTTTAGCTATGTAGTTATTAAATAGTTAATAACTATTTAGTAACTATTCTACCTAGTTAAAATAAATACAATCTTGCCTGTAAAATAAAAATAAACCCTAAGATAGCTACAATGTAACTATTAGTTATATTTTAGCTAGCTTAGGGTTTATTTTACAGGTAAGTATTTAGTTTTAAATAGGAATTATTTAGGTAATAATATTAATTTTTATTTAGCTTTATTGTAATTATATTTAAGTTAGGGGGTGTTAGGGTTAGACTTAGATTTAGGGGTTAATACATATAGTATAGTGGCGGCGACGGTGGGGGCGGCAGATTAGGGGTTAATAATATTTAACTAATGTTTGCGAGGCGGGAGTGCAGCCGTTTAGGGGTTAATATGTTTATTATAGTGGTAACTATGTTGGGGGCAGCAGATTGGGGGTTAATAAGTGTAGCTAACAGTTAACTATCAAAGCACCAAAATGAGGCAGGGTCTGAAACTCATACGTTATATTTAATCAATATTTATTACAATATAGATTTAAAATGGATATATAATTATCCCTTCACTAGAACAATATTAAAACATATATAACATATAAAACATAAAATGAATGACGGTTGCTGAATGTTATCAGGTATTATGTTACAATGATCCTCAACTCAGATTCATGCGATGAATTAAAAACAGTACAATGTTCTCTCATGGATCCATGTTAACAGTCTAAGATAGTTACAACAATAATGATTGTTTTTGGTTAGGGTGAACCAATAGATCTGTGGGTCTGTTACCCCAGTAGTAAATGTGGTTAGGCACTCCAATAAGGATTCCCTTTTGGGTTAATCCTTAAAACAAGGTCGTTAACTACTACAGTAGTTAAAATCTGCTTGGCTCAATGGACAATGTGTTTTTTACACTGCCTTTGAGGTCCTCTAGCAGATCTGATTTCTCAGCGGATTACCGCTAGATTGGAGCAAATTAACACTTTTATAAATAGTTGGTATTCAACTTTGGAAATACAGGTATATTGGCTGTGCGCTAGTGTTCAATCAGTGGAAAATAATTGTAGTGGTAGTGACAAAAAAACACAACTGTGCTTGAAAATATAACAAATCAAAACTGACAACTTTAACTTGGTGTTTAACTATAACAAATCGACAATTTTCTATTAAGTGCAGCTGTTATTCTCCCTAAGCATACAAGATCTAACGTGGTGAGCGGGTTGCCACTATTACTCGGCATGTTCCCGCTGTGAAATATGAGTTAAATATAACATCGGTCAATACAAGCGTATTAAAATATAAGCGTATTAAAATATATTGTGCACAAGCTTATGATTAGTTAAAAACAAAGCTTTTCCGGTCCCACTTTAGATTCAAATCGGATACCTTTTAACTCTGAGCTTTACTAAACAGTGAATCAACAAACTAACAAATCCAAACTTTAGTGTTAAACTCCAATCCCTTCTGTGGTCATATATTCCAACACGTTAATCGACGAAAAAAATAGGTGTAAAAAATATGTAAATATAAATGTGTTCAAACTAAATGGTGATGGTGATGTCCCTTCTCCTTAACTGTGCGGCTTTGCGTTTCAGTTAAACAGTAAAATGAAAAAAGTGGTGAACAAATTCACTAGATACAAAAACCTGAGTCTCCAAAAACTTAGTCCCCAATTCAGTGAATTGGTCCCCAGATGGGTGTAAAAACCAAAGGCCAGTGGAGTTGCTAATAGTCTTATTCAAATAGTATGTATGATGTTCCAGTGCATTTGCGATTGCGTGCGGTTCAATCCCTCAACTTCTTAGGTGTTTGTCAATTCTGTGCAGTGCGGCCCCTCTGTAAAAACAGAAATGACAATAGTGCAGATTGCTAAAATAAGCTTCCTAGTATTAAAAATCTACTTACCAGCCAACGAGTCTTGAAAAAGGTAGATTAACTACCGAAACGCGTTCGTAGTCAGGCAAGCAGAGTTCGGCAACAATAAGGCAATGCATGGTATCATCAGTTCAGGGGTTAATCAGAAAAGTGATCAGGGGCAGGAAGAGTTCTGAAACAGTAAGGCAACCCAGCAGTTCAGGGGTTAAACAGCTGAGTGGTCAGAGACAGGCAGAGTTCAGCAACAATAAGGCAATCCAGCAGTTCAGGGTTAAACAGCAGAGTGGTCAGACATGCAGAGTTCAGCAAGAATAAGGCAATTCAGCAGTTCAGGGGTTAAACAGCAGATTGGTCAGACAAGCAGAGTTCAGCAACAATAGGGCAATCCAGCAGTTCAGGGGTTAAGCACAAAAGAGCAAAGAAGCTCCCAGGAAGCACAAAACAACCTATACTTGGGCAATGTAAGGAAAAAGGTTTGCGTCAAGGAAGACATCCAGGAGTGCTGGTGATGTCATGTCCAATGCGCCAGAGCACCACAGAGTCCATGGCAACAGCCATGGTAACTGGAAGGAGCGGGATGAGCAGCATGAAACCTGGAGACCAGAAAAGGAGCATGCACATGACGGGCAGGAACCAATAAACAATCTGCCACAGAGTAACTCTTCCAGTGCACGAGGTATTGAAGTTGTCTGTGTCTGTACCTGGAGTATAGGATCCTGGCAATCACTTACTCAGGCTTACCATGAACCAAGAGTGGCGGAGGAGGAGGTCTGAGTCGGGTATATCTGTTCGTGATGTAGGGCTTGAGCAGAGAGATGTGGAAGACTGGATGAATGTGCAGGGCTCTGGATAAGGCCACTTTGAGGACAACAGGAGATAATCTTTTGAGGACCTTGTAGGGACCGATGTAGCGAGGACCCAATTTGTGGCAAGGCTGACGTAAGTGAACGTGTCGAGTAGAGACCCAGACTTGCTCATCAACAGCAAAAGCACGAATAGTAGCTAGATGATGGTCCGCATGTCTCTTGTATCTGGAAACAGCTAAACGTAACTGAGTGAGTATACGTTGCCAATAGGTAGTAAGGTCAGTGAAATGACAGTCAGCAGAAGGAACTCCCTTAGACTAAGTCGAAAGAGGGAAGAGACAAGGTTGATAACCTGCTGCAGCTTGAAATGGAGAGCATCGCAGAGATAAGTGCCAATGACTGTTCCTTGTCAGTTCAGCTAGGGGTAAGAGTCCTGACCAATTGGTATGCTGAGAATTGACATAAGCTCTGAGATAGGCTTTGAGATCTTGATTCGTCCTCTCCATCAGACCATTGAGGTGAGGATGATGGCCAGAAGACAAGGATACAGTGGTCCCAATCATTTTGCAAAAAGCTCTCCAGAAGGTAGAAACAAATTGAGGTCATCTGTCAGAGACAATATTTACAGGTATACCATGAAGGCGTTCCACATGAAGAAGAAACAGACTTGACAACTCTTTGGCAGTAGGTAGTTTGACCAAGGGCACACAATAAGCAAGCTTGGAGAATCGATCCACCACAACCCATATAACCGTATGGTGGTCAGAAGGAGGGAGGTCCATGATAAAAATCGATGGTTATGTGTGTCTAAGGTTGTTGGGGTATAGTCAAAGATTGAAGTAAGCCATAAGGTAAGGATCAGGGAGTTTTATTGACAGCACAAGTTTGACAAGTCTTGACATACTCTTGAGAGTCAGACTTCATGGTAGGGCACGAAACATGCTGAGAAAGAAGTTTAAGGGTTCTTATAAGACCAGTATGACCAGACAGTATATCATGAGCCCAGGTGTAGGTTCAGAGGTACAAAAAGGATGTCAGGAGTCATAGGGGCTTCAGGAATTTTCTTGACTGAGCATGTTGTAATCTCTTCAGTAGAGAGGTATTAAGTTGAGCAATCAAACAGGAGGAAGGAATGATGTGTTTGATAGAGGGTTTCAGAAGAGTCAGTAGAGTGGTGAAACTGACAGGAAAGAGCATCAGCCTTTTTATTCTTGGTCCCAGGAAGAATAGAAATTATAAAAGTAAAGCGAGAAAAGAATAAGGCCCACCTGGCCTATCGGGGATTGAGTCGATGAGCTGTTTCCAAGTATTTCAGGTTCTTATGATCAGTAAGGATCTGAATTGGGTTGGCAGTGCCCTCCAGCCAATGTCACCACTCTGTAAGGGCCATTTTAATGGCTAGGAGCTCACGATTCCCCACATTGTATTTCCTCTCTGCAGGGGTAAAGCGTTTAGAGAAAAAGGCTACAGGATGCGATATAGAGGTAGAAGGGTCCCTTTGGGTTAAGACGGCACCAGCTCCTATGTCAGAGGCATCAACCTCTAAGGTGAACTGCAGGTCAGGGTCAGGATGGCGTAACACAGGAGCAGTACAAAAGGCCTTTTTTAGATAAGAAAAGGATTCCACAGCTACTGGAGGCCAATTTCTGCAGTCACTGTTTCGTTTGGTAAGATCAGTGAGTGGTGCAATGGTTCTGGAGAAGTTCTTTATAAACTTATGGTAATAATTGGAAAACCCCAAGAATCTCTGGAGTTCCTTCAATGTGGTGGGTTGAGGACATTTCAAAATTGTGGTTAGCTTTGTAGGATCCATGGCAAAACCTTCTTTTGAGATAACATATCCAAGGAACTGAATCTGAGCTTGATCAAATTCGCACTTCTCCAACTTGGCTACCAGAGAATTGTTTCTGAGACAAAGGAGAACCTGTTTCACATGCTCATGATCAGTGTTCCATCTAAGGCTAGTTTTGTGTGCGGCCCAGTAGTGAAACAGTTAATAAGGCAGCCATACCTTGCTGTCTGCATTGTGCAGTTTTTGCTAATTGCAGGGTGTGGTTATCTAATTAACTTTTTCACTGCTGGGCTGCTCACAAAACAGGCATTAGAGGGACACTGCTCATGATGCTCCTCCAGGGTAGTGGAGAATATGAGGATGTCATCCAAATAGACAATGACATTATGATTAAGGAGGTCACGGAAGACGTCATTGACGAAAGCTTGAAAGACAGCAGGGGCAATGCATAGCCCAAAAGTAGTGATGTCGCGAACTGTTCGCCGGTGAATTATTCCCGGCGAACATAGCATGTTATAAGACTTGCAGCAGGGTCTAGGAGCGGCGGTTTAGGGGTTAATACATTTATAAGAGTTGCGGCGGGGTCTAGGAGCGGCGGTTTAGGGGTTAGTAACTTTATTTATTTTGCGGGGGGCTCCGGGGGCGCCGGTATAGGGGGTAGAACAGTGTAGTTTAGTGTGAGTGCTTAGTGACAGGCTAGCAATAAAGCTGTCAAACAGCCGAAGAGCAGCGAGATCGGATGAGTGATAACTCTCACAGTCCGCTGCTCATCGCCCCGCGGCTTTTTGACAGCTTTACTTGATAACTTAGACGAATTTTTTCAGGTCAACGGCGGCGATGTGAGGCGAGCTTAGGCGGGCGTATTGGGCCGGCGAAGGCAGGAAAGTTGACACGTTGATAACTACCCCCCTTGGTCTGTTCTGAAATGATGATGTTAAGTAGATGCAACAGTAAGTATTATAAATTAATCCCTGTGTTACAAAATATCTGCATATAAAATAAATGTTTAAAATGCTTTTAAAATTGTCATTCTGTTAACAAGATTATTCACATTATTTTGAAGTCTAGAGTCATAACCTTTGGAAAGACTCAAGAGTGTTTACTTATTTTCGTTGCTGAGGCCAGTTTGATATAAACGACCTTCTAAGCGTAACAAGCAAGGGTACTGAATTCCATGGAATCTACTCTAGAGTCTCTGAGGTCAGTGAGACATTATCTCAAAATGTAATTTATTTTACAGGTAACTTTGTATTTATTTTAGCTAGTTAGAATAGTTATTAAATAGTTATTAACTATTTAATAACTGCCTAGCTAAAAGAAATACAAAATTACCTGTAAAATAAATCCTAACCTAAGTTACAATTAAACCTAACACTACACTATCATTAAATAAATTAAATAAATTACCTACAAATAACTACAATTAAATACAATTACATAAACTAACTAAAGTACAAAAAATAAAAAAAGCTAAGTTATAAAAAAAAAAAAAATAAAAGTTACAAACATTTAAAAAAATATTACAATGCTTTTAAGCTACTTACACCTAATCTAAGCCCCTAATAAAATTACAAACCCCCCCAAAATAAAAAAATGCCCTACCCTATTCTACATTAAAAAAGTTCAAAGCTCTTTTACCTTACCAGCCCTTAAAAGGGCCTTTTGTGGGGGCATGCCCCAAAGAATTCAGCTCTTTTGCCTGTAAAAGAAAAATACAACCCCCCCAACATTAAAACCCACCACCCACATACCCCTAATCTAACCCAAACCCCCCTTAAAATAACCTAACACTAATCCCCTGAAGATCATCCTACCTTTAGTCGTCTTAACTCAGCCGAGCCACCGATGGAACTGAAGAGGACACATCCGATGAAGTGATCCTCCAGCGGCGCTGAAGAAATCTTCCATCCGGGCGAGGTCATCTTACAAGAGGCGCTGAAGAAGTCTTCTATCCGGGCGAGGTCATCTTCGAAGCCGGGTCTTGAATCTTCATCCCGCCGACGCGGAACATCCTTCTTTACCGACGGACTACCGACGAATGAAGGCTCCTTTAAGGGACGTCATCCAAGAAGGCGTCCCTTCAATTCCGATTGGCTGATAGGATTCTATCAACCAATCGGAATTAAGGTAGGAAAAATCTGATTGGCTGATTGAATCAGCCAATCAGATTCAAGTTCAATCCGATTGGCTGATCCAGTCAGCCAATCAGATTGAGCTCACATTCTATTGGCTGATCGGAACATTTATAAGACTTGCAGCAGGGTCTAGGAGCGGCGGTTTAGGGGTTAATACATTTATAAGAGTTGCGGCGGGGTCTAGGAGCGGCGGTTTAGGGGTTAGTAACTTTATTTATTTTGCGGGGGGCTCCGGGGGCGCCGGTATAGGGGGTAGAACAGTGTAGTTTAGTGTGAGTGCTTAGTGACAGGCTAGCAATAAAGCTGTCAAACAGCCGAAGAGCAGCGAGATCGGATGAGTGATAACTCTCACAGTCCACTGCTCATCGCCCCGCGGCTTTTTGACAGCTTTACTTGATAACTTAGACGAATTTTTTCAGGTCAACGGCGGCGATGTGAGGCGAGCTTAGGCGGGCGTATTGGGCCGGCGAAGGCAGGAAAGTTGACACGTTGATAACAACCCCCCTTGGTCTGTTCTGAAATGATGATGTTAAGTAGATGCAACAGTAAGTATTATAAATTAATCCCTGTGTTACAAAATATCTGCATATAAAATAAATGTTTAAAATGCTTTTAAAATTGTCATTCTGTTAACAAGATTATTCACATTATTTTGAAGTCTAGAGTCATAACCTTTGGAAAGACTCAAGAGTGTTTACTTATTTTCGTTGCTGAGGCCAGTTTGATATAAACGACCTTCTAATCGTAACAAGCAAGGGTCCTGAATTCCATGGAATCTACTCTAGAGTCTCTGAGGTCAGTGAGACATTATCTCAAAATGTAATTTCCCGTAAATAGATAGTGTTTATATGAGTGTAACAGTATATTTTAATGTATTTATGTTGTGTATGGTGCAACTTTTATTTGATCACTAACCCTTTACACACACAACGTATGACTTGTAATAATCTTGCAAATTAACACGATATTCTGGTATCTATTGCATACAAATGTTAGAGCTCCACTTGTAATCTAACCCACAATATATATAAACTATATATATACACACACACTATTAAACCACATCCTATGTTTAAATACCTTTATTCTGTAATTCTATAGGGAAAGAAAAACATCTCCTTCCTCAGACCTAAAATGTTTTTCTGAAGTGTCATGGAATAACGTTGTTTAAATAGCGATGTTTTGTATTAACCACTTGGAAGATTTTATATATAAATAAATAAATAGATTTTGAATAATTATTCACGCCTTTTTAACACTTGAAATTAATATTACATTTTTCTAGCTTAAAAAAAATATATCTGTTAACACAGCTTTCAAAATGGATATAACTATGAAGCTTTGGGAATGCTTTTTCTTAGTTGCCAATGGGCTTCATCAGCAACTGATGGTATAAGTTATCAAGCTAATATTTCATCCATGGATACCATAGTGGTAATGACTAAATGTGCCAGTTGAGGGAATGAGCACATGTGCAGGCATTTTCCTGACACAACTTGGGCTGTCATGGACTATTAAAACCATTTTACATGTGCATGTCGAATTTGATGAATATGTATGTGACCTCTTTCATAGCTATCACTCATTGGTTGTAGGCCCCACGGCAGTGAGACAGCACCTCTTATTAGACACAGCTTGAGTTACAAGCATGTTATGCTAATGTTTCTTCAGAACTTTTAGGGATTTTTGTCTGCCTCCAATAACTTACTGCATCAAAATAATTTAAAAGTATAATTATTACAATTATTAAACACCCCAATGCCTCTGTCCATTTTAACAAATGTAAAATAGTATTAACATGAAATCTTCAGCTAATTAATATAATCTTGTAAATAAAATATCTCAAAACTGTAAATCTTTTTGTGACTAAGGACTGCTGATTATGTAATTAAACAGATTGTGGTTAAGAAATAAAATACTGAGCTTAAAATGAAATTACTTAAATTTAGTCAATTAAATAAGAAGCTTGATTTGTTCCAAATATTCATATAGATAAAAAAATGGTATTTACTAAAAATTAAATTAAATTATTTTGAATAAAGTTAAAAAATTAATAAATAAATAACATCAAAACAATATTTTTAAGTAAAAAGTATATGTTCAGTTTGTCTCAAATATAATTATATACCACCTTTATTTTGTTCATATTCATAATTGCATGCCACTTTTATTTTGTTCATATTCATAATTGCATGCCCCCTTTATTTTTTGACAAATTTAGTTAATTTATCTACAGTGTTAAAATACAGAAGGCTCTAAATGTGCATGTTGTCCTTTTTTTTAAACCTAAGATAATATGGCACAAATGCCTTTTTTTAATAATTATTATTATTATTATTATTACAAAAACTTGGCAATAAGCCTGCCCAGAGGGCAGTCTATTTAAAAAAAAAACTACAACCCTAAAGCTAAAATGACACAAAATAAAAAAAAAAAAATATAGAAAAAAATAAACAAAGCTATCCAAAATAAAAACTTTAAACCTAAACTAATACCCCTATAGAAAATCCCCCCAAAAATAAAAACACCCCCCCAATCTAATACTAAACTACCAATAGCCCTTAAAAGGGCTTCTGTAGGGAATTGCCCTAAGTTAAACAGCTCTTTTACATAAACAAATTACTAATTACCCTCTAACAGTAAAACCCCCACCCACCAAACTCCCCATAATAAAAAAGCCTAACACTAAAAAAACCTAAACTACCCATTGCCCCTAACTCGGCATTTGTATTGGTATGGCTCTTAAAAGGGCATTCAGCTCTTTTACTGCCCTTAAAAGGGCAATCAGCTCTTTTCCAGCACAAAAAAACCTAATCTAAGACTAAGTCCCAAATAGGTACTCACCGTTCCTGAAGTCCGGCAGAGAAGGTCTTCTTCCAGACGGCTCCATCATCTTCTATTTTCATCCGGAACGAAGGATGATGCAGAGCGGAGGTGTGGAGCACTCTTCCCTGATGTGTGGATCCTCAGCGGCAGTCCTTTTTTAAGGCTTTGTTTGCCAAAGCTGCATCCAGGTGGATCATTTTGGCTGCGCGCGCAGCAACATTCTTTTGGCTGCCTCGCGCAACCAACATTCCTTGAGGATGCATGCGCAACTGGCGATGGCAACGAACGCATTACAAATACGATTATAGTATAGATAGGTTATATGTAGTTATAATTTACAGCATAGAGACCAAATTCAAGCATTTCTGTTCCCACTTAAAGGGAATACATTTAGCCACCAATCAGCAAGTTCTACCCAGGTGCTGAACCTAAAATGGGCCAGCTCCAAAGCTTTCATTCCTGCTTTTCCATATAAAGATACCAAGAGAACAAAGAAAAATTGATTGATAGGAGTAAATTAGAAAGTTGCTTAAAATTGTATGCTCTATCTGACACCTACCTACACTTATTAACCCCTAATCTGCCAACTGGACATCGCCGCCACTATAATAAATGTACTAACCCCTAAACCGCCGCACTCCCGCCTCGCAAACACTATAGTAAATTTTATTAACCCCTAATCTGCCCCCCAACGTCGCCACCACCTACCTAAAATGATTAACCCCTAATCTCCCGCCCCCAACGTCGCCGCTACTATAATAAAGTTATTAACCCCTAAACCTAAGTCTAACCCTAACACCCCCCTAAATTAAATATAATTTAAATAAATCTAAAAAAATTACTATAATTAAATAAATTATTCCTATTTAAAACCTATAAAATAAACCCTAATATAGCTACAATATAACTAATAGTTACATTGTAGCTATTTTAGGATTTATATTTATTTTACAGGCAACTTTGTATTTATTTTAACTAGGTACAATAGCTATTAAATAGTTAATAACTATTTAATAGCTACCTAGTTACAATAATTACAAAATTACCTATAAAATAAATCCTAACCTAAGTTACAAATACACCTAACACTACACTATCAATAAATAAATTAAATACAATTATCTAAAATAAAATACAATTAAATAAACTAAACTATATTAGAAAAAAAACAAACACTAAATTACAAAAAATAAAAAAATATTACAAGAAGTTTAATCTAATTACACCTAATCTAAGCCCCCTAATAAAATAAAAAAGCCCCCCAAAATAATAAAATTCCCTATCCTAAACTGAATTACAAAGTAATCAGCTCTTTTACCAGCCCTTAAAGGGCTTTTTGCGGGGCATTGCCCCAAAGTAATCAGCTCTTTTACCTGTAAAAAAAAAGAAATACAATACCCCCCCAACATTACAACCCAACACCCACACATCCCTACTCTAAAACTCACCCGATCCCCCCTTAAAAAACCTAAAACTACCCCATTGAAGATCACCCTACCTTGAGCCGTGTTCACCCAGCCGGGCACCGATGGGGCAGAAGAGGACATCTGGACCAGCAGAAGTCTTCATCCTATCCGTGCAGAAGAGGACATCCAGACCGGCAGAAGTCTTCATCCAGGCGGCATCTTCTATCTTCATCCTTCCGGAGCGGAGCCATCTTCTATCCAGCCGACGCGGAGCCATCCTCTTCAATCAAAGTCCTCGAATTCCTATTCTATCAGCCAAACGGAATTAAGGTAGGAAAAATCAGATTGGTTGATTTAATCAGCCAATCGGATTGAAGTTCAATCCGATTGGCTGATTGGATCAGCCAATAGAATTGACCTTGCATTCTATTGGCTGATCCAATCAGCCAATCGGGTTGAACTTCAATCCGATTGGCTGATTAAATCAACCAATCAGATTTTTCCTATCTTAATTCCGATTAGCTGATAGAATCCTATCAGCCAATCGGAATTCGAGGGACGCCATCTTGGATGACGTCATTTAAAGGAACCTTCATTCTTCGTTAGGACTTCGATTGAAGAGGATGGCTCCGCGTCGGCTGGATAGAAGACGGCTCCGCTCCACTCCGGAAGGAAGAAGATAGAAGATGCCACCTGGATGAAGACTTCTGCCGGTCTGGATGTCCTCTTCTGCCCGGATAGGATGAAGACTTCTGCCGGTCCAGATGTCCTCTTCTGCCCCATCGGTGCCCGGCTGGGTGAACACGGCTCAAGGTAGGGTGATCTTCAATGGGGTAGTGTTAGGTTTTTTTAAGGGGGGATCGGGTGGGTTTTAGAGTAGGGGTGTGTGGGTGGTGGGTTGTAATGTTGGGGGGGTATTGTATTTCTTTTTTTTACAGGTAAAAGAGCTGATTACTAATGCCCCGCAAAAAGCCCTTTTAAGGGCTGGTAAAAGAGCTGATTACTTTGTAATTTAGTTTAGGATAGGGAATTTTATTATTTTGGGGGGCTTTTTTATTTTATTAGGGGGCTTAGATTAGGTGTAATTAGATTAAACTTCTTGTAATATTTTTTTATTTTTTGTAATTTAGTGTTTGTTTGTTTTTGTAATATAGTTTAGTTTATTTAATTGTATTTTATTTTAGTGTAGTGTTAGGTGTATTTGTAACTTAGGTTAGGATTTATTTTACAGGTAATTTTGTATTTTTATTAACTAGGTAGCTATTAAATAGTTATTAACTATTTAATAGCTATTGTACCTAGTTAAAATAAATAGAAAGTTGCCTGTAAAATAAATATAAATCCTAAAATAGCTACAATGTAACTATTAGTTATATTGTAGCTATCTTAGGGTTTATTTTATAGGTAAGTATTTAGTTTTAAATAGGAATAATGTATTTAATTATAGAAATTTTATTTAGATTTATTAAAAATAGATTTGTTAGGGGGTGTTAGGGTTAGGGATAGACTTAGGTTTAGGGGTTAATACATTTAATATAGTAGCGGCGACGTTGGGGGTGGCAGATTAGGGGTTAATAAATATAATATAGGTGTCGGCGATGTTAGGGGCAGCAGATTAGGGGTTCATAGGGATAATGTAGGTGACGGCGGAGTCCGGAGCGGCAGATTAGGGGTTAATAGTATAATGCAGGTGGCGACGAAGATTAAGGGTGTTTAGACTCGGGGTTCATGTTAGGGTGTTAGGTGTAGACATTAAAAGTATTTTCCTATAGGAAACAATGGGGCTGCGTTAGAAGCTGGACGCTGCTTTTTTGCAGGTGTTAGTTTTCTTTACAGACAGCTCAGCCCCATTATTTCCTATGGGGAAATCGTGCACGAGCACGTTTAGCCAGCTTACCGCTGACTTAAGCAACGCTGGTATTACAGTGAGAAGTGGAGTTAAATTTGCTCAACGCTCACTTTTCTGAGGCTAACGCAGCCATTCAGAAAACTTGTAATACCAGCGTTGTCTTAAGTGAGCGCTGGAAAAAAAAGGATTGTTAGCACCGCAGGTCTTTACCGACAAAACTCGTAATCTGGCCGATTGTTTGCAGAACATTACTACAGGCTTTGTTGTTTTGTAAAAAATGTATTCTTAAGATAGCCATGGTGTCACATATTCCTTCCATATTATTCTGCTCTGACATATATACTGTATATTTTTTTAGGTGATTCATTTTCAAAGTTATTGCAGTCTAATTGAATACAGTGATTTGATTGGAAAATGAGACACTAAACTATAAAAAGAGTACAATAAACAAAAAATCAACAAAGGATGTACTACATACATTTCCCTAGTTGGCTTTAACAGATAAGAATGTCAAAACAAAGCATCTTATATTAGCATCTTAACCATGGATATCCTTGTAAACCACAGACTCAAGCCAAGATTAGCTCCTCCAAATGAGGCAAGTGGTGGTAGGAGTGAGGCTATTAAAAAACAAATGTAGGACACACAATGTTAATTTGTTCTAAAATGCTCCGATTTGGCTGATATGTTATTCTGTAACAAGACAACAGAAATGTTTTGTAATTACAAGGTGTTTACCGTTTATTTAAGCCACCAAAATCGGTAAAATATCAGAGAAAAATCTAAAAGAGCATACAAAAAAACATAAAAGAAAAATCTTAAATAGGACTAGATTACAAGTGGTGCGCTAACTGTTGCTCGCAAGCGAAAAGGAGTTTATCACGAGTGATTGCACGTCAGAAGTAGCGTGCTTAGTACAAGTTGAAAGTAAATGCATTCACTAGAGTGCAATTGAATTTAACACACGTCAGGTTAGCGCTGCTTCAGAGCTCTAGTTCACTTTTACACAAGACAATAAATAGGCACAAAAAACATTAACATTACATTAAAAAGTACAGTTACACCCATTATAATAATGTCTAATAAAAAGTATTAAAAAATTTGCATTCAAAAGTTATAAGGGCTCAAAGATATGAGGTCTCAGGTGTTAGGAAAAAAATTACATGTCTAAATATGTATACAGGTATGTATGTATGTATAAATATATATACATATATATAGTGGATATAAAAAGTCTACACACCCCTGTTAAAATGTCAGGTTTCTATGATGTAAAAAAATGAGACAAAGATAAATTATTTCAGAACTTTTTCCACCTTTAATGTGACCTATAAACTGTACAACTCAATTGAAAAACAAACTGAAATCTTTTAGGTAAAGGGAAATAAAAAAAAAACTAAAATAATATGGTTGCATAAGTGTGAACACCCTTAAACTAATACTTTATTGAAGCACCTTTTGATTTTATTACAGCACTCAGCCTTTTTGGGTATGAGTTTTTCAGCATGGCACATCTTGACTTGTCAAGATTTGCCCACTCTTTGCAAAAATACTCTAAATCTGTCAGAATGCGAGGGCTTCTCCTGTGCACAGCCCTCTTCAGATCACCCCACAGATTTTGAATTGGATTCAGGTCTGGGCTCTGGCTGGGCCATCCCAAAACTTTAATATTCTTCTGGTGAAGCCACTCCTTTGTTGATTTGGATGTATGCTTTGGGTCGTTGTCATGCTGAAAGATGAAGTTCCTCTTCATGTTCAGCTTTCTAGCAGAAGCCTGAAGGTTTTGTGCCAATATTGTCTGGTATTTGGAACTGTTCATTATTCCCTCTACTTTGACTAAGGCCCCAGTTCCAGCTGAAGAAAAACAGCCCCAAAGCATGATGCTGACACCACCATGCTTCGCTGTGGGTATGGTATTCTTTTGCTGATATGCAGTGTTGTTTTTGCGCTAAACATATCTTTTGGAATTATGGCCAAAAAGTTAAACTTTGGTTTTATCAGACCAGAACACCTTTTGCAACATGCTTTTGGGAAACTTCAGATGTGTTTTTAGCTGGGCTTGGATTTTTTTTTTTGTAAGAAAAGGCTTCCGTCTTGCCACTCTACCCCATAGCCCAGACATATGAAGAATACGGGCGATTGTTGTCACATGTACCACACAGCCAGATAATCCTGCAGCTCCTTTAATGTTGCTGTATGACTCTTGGCAGCCTCCCAGGCCAGTTTTTTTCTCGTCTTTTCATCAATTTTGGAGGGACATCCAGTTCTTGGTAATGTCCCTGTTGCACCATATTTTCTTCACTTGATGATGACTGTCTTCACTGTGTTGCATGGTATATCTAATGCCTTGGAAATTCTTTTGTACCCTTCTCCTGACTGATACCTTTTAACAATGAGATCCCTCTGATGCTTTAGAAGCTCTCTGTGGACCATGACTTTTGCTGTAGGATGCGACTAACAAAATGTCAGGAAAGACCTACTAGAACAGCTGAACTTTATTTGCGGTTAATCAGAGGCACTTTAAATGATGACAGGTGTATGCTGACTCCTATTTAACATGATTTTGAATGTGATTGCTTAATTCTGAATACAGCTACATCCCTAGTTATAAAAGGGTGTTCACATTTATGCAACCATATTATTTTATTTTTTTATTTTTATTTCCCTTTACCTAAAAGATTTCAGTTTCTTTTTCAATTGAGTTGTACAGTTTATATGTCACATTAAAGGTGGAAAAAGTTCTGAAATGATTTATCTTTGTCTCATTTTTTTACAGCATAGAAACCTGACATTTTAACAGGGGTGTGTAGACTTTTTATATCCACTATATATATGTATATATATTTATACATACATACATACCTGTATACATATTTAGACATGTAATTTTTTTCCTAACACCTGAGACCTCATATCGTTGAGCCCTTATAACTTTTGAATGCAAATGATTTATCTTTGTCTCATTTTTTTACATCACAGAAACCTGGCATTTTAACAGTATATATACAGTATATATACAGTATTTCACAAAAGTGAGTACACCCCTCACATTTTTGTAAATATTTTATTATATCTTTTCATGTGACAAGAAATTATACTTTGCTACAATGTAAAGTAGTGAGTGTACAGCCTGTATAACTGAACATTTGCTGTCCCCTCAAAATAACTCAACACACAGCCATTAATGTCTAAACCATAGGCAATAAAAGTGAGTACACCCCTAAGTGGAAATGTCCAAATTGGAACCAAAGTGTCAATATTTTGTGTGGCCACCATTATTTTCCAGCACTGCCTTAACCATCTTGGGCATGGAGTTCACCAGAGCTTCACAGGTTGCAACTGGAGTCCTCTTCCACTCCTCCATGATGACATCACAGAGCTGGTAGATGTTAGAGACCTTGCGCTCCCCCACCTTCTGTTTTAGGATGCCCCACAGATGCTCAATAGGGTTTAGGTCTGGAGACATGCTTGGACAGTCCATCAACTTTACCCTCAGCTTCTTTAGCAAGGCAGTGGGGTGTGTTTGGGGTCGTTATCATGTTCGATTACTGCCCAGTCTTGCCCCGTCTCCGAAAGAAGGGGATCATGCTCTGCTTCAGTATGTCACAGTACATGTTGGCATTCATGGTCCCCTCAATGAACTGCAGCTCCCCAGTGCTGGCAGCACTCGTGCAGGCCCAGACTATAATTCTCCCACCACCATGCTTCACTGTAGGCAAGACACAATTGTCTTTGTACTCCACACCTGGTTACCGCCACACACGCTTGACACCATCTGAACCAAATAAGTTTATCTTGGTCTCATTGGACCACAGGACATGGTTCCAGTAATCCATGTCCTTAGTCTGTTTGTCTTCAGCAAACTGTTTGCGGGCTTTCTTGTACATCATCTTTATAAGAGGCTTCCTTCTGGGACGGCAGCCATGCAGACCAATTTTATGCAGTGTGCGGCGTATGGTCTAAGCACTGATATACTGAGCCCTCACCCCTTCAACCTCTGCAGCAATGCTGGCAGCACTCATATGTCTATTTCCCAAAGACAACCTCTGTATTTGACGCTGAGCACGTGCACGCAACTTCTTTGGTCGACCATGGCGAGGCCTGCTCTGACTTAGATTTAGGGGTTAATACATTTAATATAGTTGCGGCATTGTTGGGGGCAGCAGATTAGGGGTTAATAAATGTAGGTAGGTATCGGCGATGTTAGGGACAGCAGATTAGGGGTTAAAAAAATTAGTAACTAGTGTTTGCGATGCGGGAGTGCGGCGGTTTAGGGGTTAATATATTTTTTCTAGTGGCGGCGATGTCCGGTTCGGCAGATAAGAAGTTAAAATTTTTATTTTAGTGTTTGCGATGTGGGGGGCCTCGGTTTAGGGGTTAATAGGTAGTCATTTCAAGACTCGTAATACCAGCGGGCATTAAAACGCAGCGTTGGGACCTCTCAACGCTGCTTTTTAAGGCTAACGCAAGACTCATAATCTAGGCGTATGTGTTTAAGGCTATGTTTAGCACTATTTTTTGTGATGCTTGAAAAAGCAAACCATGTCAATATGCAAATTGCTTTATCATGACTTATGTGCAGTCGAACTAGGTCTTGAATACATTTAATACATTTAATAAATTTAATATATTTAACACATTTAATGTCCAACACATTTTAACACACTTTAACACAATTTTAATACATTCTAATACTCGATGGCCCAGATTATGAGTTTTGCGTTAGAGGCTATGCGGTGCTAACGAGCAGTTTTGTCTCACCGATCACTTACCTGCAGCGCTGGTATTACGAGTTTTCAGAAACTTGTCGTTAAAAGGCAAGAAGTGAGCGTTGAGCAAAATTTACTGAACTCCAATACCAGCGCTGCTTAAGTCAGCGGTGAGCTGGTCGTACATCGCTGACACCTACATTATATTATTAACCCCTAATCTACTGCTCCGAACACTGCCGCCACCTACATTATACTTTATGAACCCCTAATCTAATGCCCCCAACATCGGCGACACCTATTATATTATATTTATTAACCCCTAATCTGCTGCCCCCAATCTCGCCCCAACCTACCTACATTTATTAACCCCAATCTGCCACCCCCAACATTGCCGCCACTATATTAAAGTTATTAACCCCTAAACCTAAGTATAACCCTAACCCTAACACCCCCTATCAAATAAAATTACAATACATCTAACTAAATATTACTATCATTAACTAAATTATTCCTATTTAAAACTAAATACTTACCTATAAAATAAACCCTAAGCTAGCTAAAATATAACTAATAGTTACATTGTATCTAGCTTAGGGTTTATTTTTATTTTACAGGCAAGTTTGTATTTATTTTAATTAGGTAGAATAGTTATTAAATAGTTATTAACTATTTAATAACTACCTAGCTAAAATAAATCACCCTTAAAAAAAACACTAACCCCCTGAAGATCGACTTACCGGGAGAAGTCTTCATCCAAGCCGGGCGAAGTGGTCTTCCAGATGGGCAGAAGTTTTCAACCAGACGGCATCTTCTATCTTCATCCATCCGGTGTGGAGCGGCTCCATCTTCAAGACATCCGACGTGGAGCATCCTCTTCATCCGACGACTACCCGACGAATGAAGATTCCTTTAAGTGACGTCATCCAAGATGGCGTCCCTTAGATTCCGATTAGCTGATAGAATTCTATCAGCCAATCGGAAATTAAGGTAGAAAAAATCCTATTGGCTGATGCAATCAGCCAATAGGATTGAAGTTCAATCCTATTGACTGATCCAATCAGCCAATAGGATTGAGCTTGCATTCTATTGGCTGATTAAAATAGGAGTTTTTCTACCTTAATTCCGATTTTCTGATAGAATTCTATCAGCCAATCGGAATCTAAGGGACGCCATCATGGATGACGTCACTTAAAAGTACCTTCATTCAGCTTTAGTCGTCAGATGAAGAGGATGTTCCGCGTCGGATGTCTTGAAGATGGACCCGCTCCGCGCCAGATGGATGAAGATAGAAGATGCCGTCTGGATGAAGACTTCTGCCCGTCTGGAGGACCACTTCGCCTGGCTTGGATGAAGACTTCTCCCGGCTTCATTGAGGACTTTGGCCCAGCATGGATAAAGACTTCTCCCGGTAAGTCGATCTTCAGGGGGTTAGTGTTAGGTTTTTTTAAGGGTGTTTTGGGTGGGTTTTATTTTTAGGTTAGGGTTTGGGCGGCAAAAAGCTAACTGTCCTTTTAAGGGCAATGCCCATCCAAATGCCCTTTTCAGGGTAATGGGGAGCTTAGGTTTTTTTAGATAGTATTTTATTTGGGGGGTTGGTTGTGTTGGTGGTGGGTTTTACTGCTGGGGGGGTTGTTTGTATTTTTTTTACAGGTAAAAGAGCTGATTACTTTGGGGCAATGACCCGCAAAGGCCCTTTTAAGGGCTATTGGTAGTTTAGTTTAGGCTAGAGTTTTTTTTTTATATTGTGGGGGCTTTTTTATTTTAATAGGGCTATTAGATTAGGTGTAATTAGTTTAAATATCTGTAATTTGTTTATTATTTTCTGTAATTTAGTGTTTTTTTGTACTTTAGCTAATTTAATTTAGGTAATTGTATTTAATTTAGTTAATTTATTTAATTATAGTGTAGTTAGTGATTTTGCAAATAGTTTGCCGGCGAATAGTTCCCGGCGAACATAGCTTGTTCGTGTTCGCCGCGGTGGGCAAACATATGCGATGTTCGATCCGCCCCCTATTCGTCATCATTGAGTAATACTTTGACCCTGTACCTCACAGTCAGCAGACACATGCCAGCCAATCAGCAGCAGACCCTTCCTCCCAGACCCTCCTACCTCCTGGACAGCATCCATTTTAGATTCATTTGGAAGCTGCATTCTTAGAGAGAGGAGGAACAGTGTAGCTGCTGCTGATTTAATAGGGAAATCGATAGCTAGGCTAGTGTATTCAGTGTCCACTACAGTCCTGAAGGACTCATCTGATCTCTGCTGTAAGGACAGCACCTTAAAAAGCCTTTTTTAGGGCTAGAACATCAGTCTGCTTTTTTTTTTCCCTGTGTAATCTAATTGCAGTTGCCTGCCTTCCAGCGTGTGTGTCAGGCTCACAGCGTATACTGTGCCCACTTGCCCAGTGCCACCACTCATATCTGGTGTAACAGTAGTGTAGATTTAAAAAAAACAACACTTTTTTGACTGTGTTAAATAATAGCAGTTGGGGGGCGGAGCCTGGAGTGCCCGAGAATGGCCGCACAATTTGTATGCTCTGACTCTGATTGTACTATAATTGTCTTTATTTGCTACTTTTCGATGAGATGAACTCTGCAAAGCTGCCCAGCATACCCTGGACTTTGGTTCATTAGCCGAGGAAGCTGAATTTAATGCAGGGTGCCACTTCTTTGACCTAGGACCGGAGCTGCATCCTGAATCTATATGAGCGGTGGCCATTTTAAAGTCCTCGTGGCAACAATATTTTCTAACTGCATCCAGGCTTCCAATCTATGAGGACTATTATCATCACTAAGACCCCCCGGCGGGTACCCTTGGTGGACCTGTCGTTAGGATGCAGTGTTACCTCATCAATCACTGCAGCACAAATATAATCACAAAACATTCTAAGCTACTGGCCCGCCATATACCAGATGAGATATGGAGATTGCAACTTTTCTTTTAGAGGAGCTACAATGCCTACTTGAAGCACACAGAGTAGCCTTTGAGGAAAAATTGTACATAGCATTCCATGGCAGAGACAATTGCGCCTCACGACAGCCTCTTGAGATTTTTCCAACACCCCATGGAACTGCGCCTGTACCTCTATGCTTGATGCCTATTACTAAGACACCCCAGAGGGACTCCAACCCTATCCCTATAGAACCCGAGGCTCTGGACATCAAACTTGCTAACACAACCTACGCTATAGTCAGCCACAATCAATGGGGGACAGCTCGGAGAAAAAGTATTAACACCCGCAGCTCCTCTTTCACTATAGCCCGGCAGCCGAGGGCACAGATTGGTAAGGCGATCCTGGCTGATGACTGCATACAGTTAAACAGATCCACACAGCCGCGAGTAGCGCAGTTCCCACGAGTCCCAGCCATATCAGCTATCAGTTCACACTCACCGCTGCTACGCCAGAACTGGGATCCTGGGGGCTAGCTGGGGGCTGCTCTCTCTAAATGCCTTGAGGTGCCTTGCGATGGACTTCCCTACTCGCAGCCTCCGTTTGCTACTGCAGGTCATCAGGTATTCTTGCCGCACTTAGGTTAGACTAACAGTGGCTCCCTTTGAACTGCCTCAATGAACAGTATGGATACGGTGTCCATCCAAGGAGGTTCCCTCTGTGCACACTAACTATTGAATGTTTTATTGCCTACAATAAGTGCAACGCTTCTTAGCTAAGAATTATCCATGGGATGGATGTCCCTTTATGTTTTGTTTATGTTCTTGCCGTTCCATGCTTTTCAGTATTAGAATCTGTATTATATTGCCTTAAAGTTAGTATAATGTTTAGCAGCAGTTTATATATAACCATTGCGAGATCCTGCAGTTATTTATCTGGAGTTAAGTTCTCTTTTTTACACACTGTCTGTTTTTAACTTTGCTAAAATATTTACTCTATTGCCTTAAATTAGCATAATGTTTACCATCAATCTAGGCATGTCCATTAGAGGACTCTGCAGCTCTCTACTTAAAACTACACTTTCCCTGAAATAATATCTGCTTCAAATTTCACAGCTATGTGGGTTACATGGGATCCTATTGTTGGTTAACAAAAATGGTTGCCTCATATAGTCTATCACATATATATCCATCTACCACCCACTTATGTTGTTATAAGCATTTAATCTAAAACATCTTGCAGTTATAGGATTATATATATTTATTTATTTCCTCAGTGGCTTAGCTTATCACTTTGGGATGGAGTCCTGCTGTCGGCGGCCGAGATAGTGGGGCAGCTCCCTTTACCCTAAATGTGTATATTCATCAGACCCCTCTAATGTCCTAGCATCTACAACTGCCAACGCTGAGATATATATCCAGATTAACTTTAATTCAAAGGCACACACTTGCACTTACCTGTCCCAGATACTTGTTATGCTACAATTCACACTACCTATTCATTATACTCCTAATATTCTATTATATTATGTCTAAAGGATCCCAATTAGTTCTTAATTATATCTCCCTTCCTTGTAATCGTGAGGTCACCTCTCATCCTACATGTGTAACTCTAATTTTGCTTCGTAGGTCCCCCCTTTTTGGGTTAACTACAGTAATTCTCCTGCTCATTGGACTTTAAATATATCCTATAAATATAGCCTCGGGGCCCTGAGCGCAGCTTCCCCTATAAAGGTTAATACTACATTTGTTGCGAATCTCCTACTTGAACCACACAATTGGCGGAGCCCTTATTACACTTACTCCATAGCTGATGAATATGATTCACTTCAATTCCTTTGCTATCACATTTCTAATTCTAAAATTAGAAATCCCTTGTTTTATGTAATGCAATAATAAACAAAAACCTGAGGTCTCAATTATGAGATCCATAAGTGGTTTCTCCTTGTTTTTAGTTAGCCCTCTATTAGTATCATCACTCCATTGAGAATGAGGTCCAAGAGAGACCTCCTATATAACTGAGAGGGCTTCAATTGTTATTGGCATGTTTAATTTTTTTTTTTCCTATGGGTGTTCTCCTTACTTCACTACAGCAACTGTTTATTTTCTAAGCTTTTTATCATATAGACAACAGACATCGCTTACTACATGTAAACTTTTATTTGGTAATCGGTATTATGACTTTCGTTATCATAAGTATTGCTAGAGACTAATCTACCTTAAGCTTTTTGTTACAGCAGATTCTGGTCAATGCATATGCCTTTCTCAATATGTAACCTGTATTATCCACTTTGTCATAAGTCTATTTGGAATGTAACCACCCAATGTTGTAACACTTTATTACAAAAAAAAATAAAAAAAATAATAGCAGTCAGTTTCCTTCACACGTGTGCGTTTCAGTGCCTGCCTGACAGGGCACAGTGTCACACCAGTGCAACTCATATCTGGTGTAACAGTAGTGTACATTTAAAAAAAAAACACTTTTTTGGCTGTGTTAACTAATAGCAGTCAGTTTCCTTCACACGTGTGCGTTTCAGTGCCTGCCTGCCTGCCAGGGCACAGTGTCACACCAGTGCAACTCATATCTAGTGTAACAGTAGTGTAGATTTAAAAAAAACACTTTTTTGACTGTGTTAACTAATAGCAGTCATTTTCCTTCACTCGTGTGCGTTTCAGTGCCTGCCTGCCAGGGCACAGTGTCACCCCAGTGCAACTCATATCTGGTGTAACAGTAGTGTAGATTTAAAAAAAACAACACTTTTTTGACTGTGTTAAATAAGTGTTAAATAATAGCAATCAGTTTCCTTCACACGTGTGCGTTTCAGTGCCTGCTTAGATACAAGATAAAATTGATAGAAATACCCTATTATTACCAAAAAAGAAATCAATTACAAAAAATTCCAATGAATTGTTTGTGCCTTTCATCACTGAGTTCAGCTCAGAACACTATGAAGTCAAAAAAATTCTGAGAAAACATTGGCATCTAATTAAACAGGACCATATACTAGGGAATCAAGTAAAAAACCAACCTGACATAATTTTTAAAAAAGCTAGAAACCTAAAGAGTTTATTATCCCCCAGTGAATATAAAGAAAAAAAACATAATTCTACATATAAAGATATGAAAGGAGAAAAATTAATTGGTTTTTTTCCATGTAACACTTGTAAGTCATGCAAATACAGTCATAAGATAAAAGAAATAAAATCATATAACACGAACTTCAGTTTTAAAATGAAGCAACTAATAAGATGTTCTGATAAAAATATAATTTATTGCATCAAATGTTCATGTAACCTGTTCTATTTCGGACAGACGAGCAGGATTCTAAGAGATCGAATCTGGGAACACATTTTAAAAATAGAACACGGCTCTTCAGAAACAAAATTATATAACCATTTTAAAGAAAAACATGAAGGGAGTCTAAAGGATTTTAAATATTGGGGTGTAACACAAATTAATTTGGGGAGTAGGGGAGGGAATATCAACAATGTGCTATTAAAAAAGGAAGCGGAACTAATATTTAAAAAAGGAAGCGGAACGCATATTTAATTTTAAAACCCTCCACCCCCATGGCCTTAACTCCGAAATGGATCTTAGTAGGCTAATATGAAAATCCAATTTTAAAATTTTCTTTATCCAAATTGTCCATCTTTTATTTTTATATACATGTATGATTTTATATATTTTTAATATACATGTATATATTTTTAATTTAAATTAATATTTTTAATTTAAATTAATTTTTAATTTTGTATACAACTCAGTAATTTTTTTAGATATGTTTTAACTGGTTGGAGTAACTATATCAGATTCTTATTATTTTTAACAATTGTTCGCTTTCTCAAACACCGCCACACAAACACACATCTGTAGCTTTTTGTATATCTATCAAGAGGTTGCCAAGATTGGATTTAATGTATCAAATAAATTAAATACTAGATTTATAAATAAAATCACAGATACAATAAGATCAATTGTAAACATGTGAATTGACAAAACAATGTAACACGTATGCACCACATATTTTGACCGAAGGGTTTGTAACACAATGATTCAAATAACGTCATAACATATTTCCAATAGCTTACTCACTATTGGCTGGGTATTATCCAATAAAAATAGAGAGAGGGCTATTTAAAATGGCCAAAGCATTTAGTAAGCATCTTGATAAAGGCCCCTGGAGGCTGAAACGCGTAGAATTTGCTTACTAAACCTTGAACGCTTTATATTTCTTTACTAGCTGAGGTATCGTTGGTGGATAGGACAGGTACATTGAGCGGTCACTAATCATCGGTGAGCCGTCTCTGCATGTGTAATCCCTGCCCCAGGTCCCACGAAAAATGAACCCAGAGTGCTTTTAAAGGTCTATTATTCATAGGCTTAAACACTCCACAACGGCACTTTACCATTTGGAGACTTCACCTGAACTCTAACCCGGAATTGGATTTCTCTGGGAACATTTCCAAACACTGAACACCCGCTGCGGAGGACGGACAAACACAAGCTAAGAACAGACTACAAAACGGAGTAAAGCCACAAAGAAGGAATAAAGTTACTTTTTACATCAAACCGCTTAACCCTGTCTTTGGATTGACACACTGGTAACATTACCCTCTAAGGAGATCAAACTGGTAACAATATCACCCACGGATCATCTCCATTTTGGGAACACTGCTATTAAGCACTTTTTATAATAGACTTTTTAGTTATATATGCTGCTAATAATTCTGTTTAGTTATATATGCTGCTAATAATTCTGTTTAGAATTTTAGAATTTTAGATAGCCACTCAATTATAATCTAATCAGATTCAAACTGCAGATTTTAATATTGTAGATTTTATATATGTATTCAGATTAACTCATCGCACATTCTTGAGGTCATATAGATTGTTATATATATATTTTTTACTGATGCCGGCATCTTTTTCTAGGAGTTATTTGTTAGAATCAATTTTAATATGCATTTAACATTGTTATAATAAATATTTAATTATTTGAACACATATATCCGATCATTTTTTTGGCAACTTAGATACGCTATTTTAAATTAATTGGATCTTTTTAACATTACTCTATACTTTTTTACATATATCAACATATTTTTATTCACATATTTTTCCACCTTTTATCCATACTATTGATGTACTATCTCATATGAGTTTTTATCAGATATTTTGGCTCTCAGCTATTCGTTAGCGCTATCCCTCTCCCACACTTTCTTCTGAACTAAGAGTGCACTTTATGAGGTTAGCACACTCTATTTTGGGATTAGCTAGGAGAGCAAAAGTGTAGTATCCCTAATCACACTCTACATTCATAGATACAAGATAATCACAGAGGTTAAAAGTATATTATTATAAATGTGTTAGTTATGCAAAACTGGGAAATGGGTAATAAATGGATTATCTATCTTTTAAAACAATAAAAATTCTGGTGTAGACTGTCCCTTTAAACAGGGAGTTTGGTCTGTCACTGTGAAGCGGGCATAACCCTTACACTACCTGATCGATACAACATCATACCTGATGTTTTAAAGCATGTTATTCCAAACAATTTAGGAATGTTAGGTGATTTATGCCCTTTATGGATTAAAACCAGACTCTGCATCAACTATGTAATTTTCCATGGGAGTTTTGCCATGGATCCCCCTCCGGCATGCCACAGTCCAGGTGTTAGTCCCCTTGAAACAACTTTTCCATCACTATTGTGTCAAGAAAGAGTCCCTGTGGGTTTTAAAATTCACCTGCCTATTTAAGTCAATGGCGGTTTGCCCGGTTCGCCCGTTCACGAACAGTTGTGGAAGTTCGCATTGGTTGTTCGCGAACCCAAATTTTTATGTTCGCGACATCACTAAGTGTAGTGTTAGGTGTTAGTGTAACTTAGGTTAGGTTTTATTTTACAGGTACTTTTGTATTTATTTTAGCTAGGTAGTTATTAAATAGTTAATAACTATTTAATAACTATTCTACCTAGTTAAAATAAATACAAAGTTTCCTGTAAAATAAAAATACACCCTAAGATAGCTACAATGTAACTATTAGTATTTAGTTTTAAATAGGAATTATTTATTTAAATTATTATAATTATTTATTTAAATTATTATAATTATTATGAATTATTTAGATTTATTGTAATTATATTTAAGTTAGGGGGTGTTAGGGTTAGGGTTAGACTTAGGTTTAGGGGTTAATAACTTTAATATAGTGGTGGCGACGTTGGGGGAGGCAGATTAGGGGTTAATAAATAGTATGTAGGTGTCGGCGATGTTGGGGACAGCAGATTAGGGGTTAATACATATAATGTAGGTGGCGGCGGTGTCCAGAGTGGCAGATTAGGGGTTAATAATTATAATGTAGGTCTCGGCGATGTCGGGGGTGGCAGATTAGGGGTTAATAAATATAATGTAGGTGTCGGCGATGTTGGGGGCAGCAGATTAGGGGTTCATAAATATAATGTAGGTGGTGTCCGGAGCGGCAGATTAGGGGTTACATTTTTTATTATAGTGTTTGTGATGCGGGAGCGCCTTGGTTTAGGGGTTTATAGGTAGTTTATGGGTGTTAGTGTACTTTTTAGCACTTTAGTTATGAGTTTTATGTTACGGCGTTGTACCATAAAACTCATAACTACTAACTTTTAAATGCGTTAGGACTCTCGACGGGGTAGGGTGTACCGCTCACTTTTTGGCCTCCCAGGACAGACTCGTAATATCGGTGCTATGGATATCCCATAGAAAAGTCGTTTTGCGGTAAGGCCAAAGAAGTGTGCGATACCCTAAACCTTCAAGACTCGTAATACCAGCGGGCGTAAAAAAGCAGCGTTAGGATCTCTTAACACTGCTTTTTTACCCTAACTCGTAATCTAGCTGTATGTATCTTATGCAACATTATGATTATATATTCTCTCTACTAGGATAGTCTATGATTGCTATATATGATAGATACATCAAGCAATACTCATATATACTATGTCAACAATAATTTGCTCGCATTTTTATAATGTAATTACATTGTAATACATTTGTATTAGAAAATGTATATTCATACCGCTAGGCTTTTTCCTGACACTGTATGTATTACATCATCATGTTTAATCAAGCATGTTCTTTATAGTGTGTATGTAGTTTTAAATTGTCTTACAGGTATTTGATTGGTCACTTTGCCTTTAAGAAGGGGGTGTCGAGTTGCAATATCTATCCCTATGATTAAGTGCCCATTTGCGGCACGAAACGCGTAAGGTTTTTTTGCTGTTCTATGCCTCAGTTTTAAAACATTTTTCCAATAAATAGTGGTTTTATTTGAATCGTGCCTCCCAAGTGTTGCTACTTTTTTGATCTTTGGCATTTTTTGCGGCTTACACGTAGCTGCATCCTGCTAGCACCTCACGGGTCTGTGTGTGTGACTCCTCCTCTAGCTCTGGTGGCGTTTGGCCTTCCCTTACCACGAAGGGATCTGCAATGGCCTGGTTTGTTTTCTCCAATAGGATTGAGATCTCATTCTATTGGCTGATTGGAACAGCCAATAGAATGAGAGCTCAATCCTTAGGCTTAGGGTTACATTAGGGTTATGGTTAGGTTTAGGGGTTAATATATCTATGTAGAGTTAGTGATGTGGGAGGTCAGAGGTTTAGGGGTTAATAATTTATTTAAGTATATTTCGTTGTGGGGGGCTTGCGGTTTAGTGGTTAATAGGTTTAGTGGTTAATAGGTTTATTATAGCAGCAGTGTGAGCGGATGGCAGATTAGGGGTTAATAATCTTTAAATAGTGTTTGTGATGCGGGATGGCAGTGGTTTAGGGGTTAATAGGTTTATTATAGTGGGAGTGGCAGAATAGGGGTTAATAATTTTTTTTAGTGGTGGCAATTTCTGGAGTGGCAGATTAGGGGTTAATAAATGTATTATAGTGTTAGCGATGCTGGAGGGCCTCGGTTTAGGGGTTAATAGGTAGTTTATGGGTGTTAGTGTACTTTTTAGCACTTTAATTATTAGTTTTATGTTACAGTTGTACCATAAAACTCATAACTACTAACTTTTAAATGCGTTAGGAATCTCGACGGGGTAGGGTTTACCGCTCACTTTTTGGCTTCCCAGGACAGACACTTTAGTTATGAGTTTTATGCTACTACTGACTTTAGATGGCGGTACGAATCTTGTCAGTATAGGGTCTCACTTTTTGGCCTCCCAGGCAAATACCAGTGCTATGGGAGTCCCATTGAAAATGGACTTTTTTAAAAGTGTGGTACTGATGTTGCGTGACAGCCAAAAAGGTGTGTGATACACTTATACCTACAAGACTTGTAATACCGGCGTTAGGGAAAAAGCAGCGCTATGAAGCATAACAATGTTTTTTCACTCATAACGCAAAACTCGTAATCTAGCTGATAACTATTCTAATAAAATAAAATAAACAAATTTAAATAAACCTAACACTACGAAAAAATTAAAAAATCTAACATTACAAAAAAAAACCGCTAAAATTATGAAAAATAAAAAACACTAAGACTACAAAAAATAAAAACAAAATTATCCAAAATAATAAAAATTACACCTAATCTAAAAGCCCTATAAAAACAAAAAAGCCACCCCAAAATAAAAACACCCTCTAACCTAACAATAAACTACCAATACCCCTTAAAAGGGCCTTTTGTAGGACATTGCCCTAAGTTAAACAGCACTTTTACCTAAAAAATCACAAAGTCCCCCTAACAGTAAACCCCCCAACCCAACCAACCCCCCAAAATTAAAAACCTAAGCTACCCATTGCCCCTAAAGGGGCATTTGTATGGGCATTGCCCTTAAAAGGGCATTTAGCTCTTTTACTGCCCATACCTAATCAAAATAAAAACATGCCCCTCCCAAAAAAAACTAACACTAACCCCAGGAAATCTACTCATAGTTCCTGAAGTCCAGACATTTATCTTCATCCAGGTGGGTACATCTACATCCATTCTGATTTGAACAGCCAATAGGATTTCAGTAGCTCTCATCCTATTGGCTGATTTGAAAATGTCAGCCAATAGAAATGCAAGGTACCCCATTTATGCATTCAAGCTTCAGTGTACGGCGGTGATCGTATGAAGAGGATCCTCCACGCTGGATGTCCGCCCCACCGTGATGATGGTCCGCACCTCCACAGCTCTGTGCCTCCACAGCACCCTGAAAATAGAACATGATGGATGTAGTTTTTGCCGCCTGAATGAAGACTTCTCGCCGCCTTGATGAAGATGGATGTCCGGACTTCAGGAACTGTGAGTAGATTTCCTGGGGTTAGTGTTAGGTTTTTTTTTGTTTTTTTTTGGTGTTCTTTTTTTTAGATTAGGGCTTTGGGCAGTAAAATAGCTGATTGTAAAATAGCTGATTGCCCTTTAGGGGCAATGGGTAGCTTAGGTTTTCTTTAGACTTAGTTTTTTTTTATTTTGGTGGGTTGGTTGTGTGGGGGGTTTACTGTTAGAGGGACTTTGTAATTTTTTAGGTCAAAGAGCTATTTAACTTAGGGCAATGCCCTACAAAAGGCCCTCTTAAGGACTATTGGTAGTTTATTGTTAGATTAGTGTTGGCGATGTGGGGGGCCGGCAGTTTAGGCGTTAATAGGTTTATTTAATAGTTGTGATGTGGGGGGCTGGTGGTTTAGGGGTTAATAGGTTTATTTAGTGTCTGCTATGTCGGAGGTGGTGGATTATTATTAAGCTCCGTATGGAGCTTGTGGGTCCCTGTTTTGGGTGAGTCTTCAGACTCGCCAGAAACGCAAGTTATGGAGCAGAGGTCTAAAGACTGCTGCTCCATAACATTATCGCCACAATTCAACCCAACCGAGTACGATCGGGTTGATTGACACCTCCCTGCTGGAGGCCGATTGGTCCGACAGACATTTGGTAAATAGGCCTCAAGGTGTTTATGTTAGGGTGTAAGGTTTTAACGTAACTTTTCCCCATAAAGATCAATGGGATTGTCATTTCGCAATCTCAGAAGTTAGTTTTTCTGACACTTTCTCCACATTGATGTCTATGGGGGAAAGCGTGCTAGAGCACGTAAAATCAGACCTTGTTTTTTGTGCGGTATGGAGCTTAATGCACCATATCGCACAACTCGTAATGGCAGCGCTATGGAAAGTGATATAACGTAAACATTTTTGCGTTATTTACGCACCCGGTATAGCGCAAAACTTGTAATCTTGTTGTATACTTCCAATGGTGTCTCTAGGAACAAATGCCCCGTGCTCCGGCTGCCCAACTCAAAAATATTTTTATTTTGTGAGCTAACAGTTTAAAGTTTTCTCCAATTGGCGCTCGAGCTACAATAAAAGTGTCGTATGGCTAGAGCACTGATTAGAAAACAGTTCAAACTGTTAGCTCACAAAAAAAATACTTTTGAAGTGGGCGGCTGGAGCGCAGGGTATTAGAAAGACAGCTAATTTAAATATAAAGTTTTAGCGCACCTTCATTACAATTGATAAAATATCACTAACATTCCGGATCTTTTTATACAAAGGGGAACGTTTACCATCACTTGAAGCATATTTGCTTTAGATATACCAGGATGCAGTATGAAGTGAAAATGCCTTTGGCAGCTTGAAAACTGGATATGAGATTTTTATATTAATTGTAAATGCCGAAATCTCAAATTATGTCTGTGGGTATTTACCAAGTGCCACTGAAAGTCAGCAACAGATCAATCTTTAAAAAAAAAAATAGAATTTGCTAAGAATAGAGAACAAATCAGGATAATGGAAATTATCAAGTTAAAAAAAATCTGCTCAGCAGCTGAAAATAGTCAGATCCAGACAAACATATTTTTTTCCAAAGATAAGCACTTGTGGAGTCATCCACTGCATTCTCGAGGAATGTCAGAAGAATTGGCATGACTGCAAGTTAAGCATAAGCAATGGCTTATTGAAAATTAAAGTTAAATCAAGACACGCAAGTGGAAACATCCTGGAAAGAACATTACATAAAATATGCACACTTAATTATGGTCTATGTTTTTGTATGATTACATTATAACTGCTATGAAATTTTATAGAAGCCAATAAACACCACGACTTCCATGCTATAGATGAGAAGGCGTTTATTTGAGAGCATTATTCTGAAACTCAGGCAAATTTAGCAAAAAAATTAGAAAACAGCAAAAATTAGAAGAGTTGCCAAAGTTTGACAGATTGAATATAGATTTATAAGCGTTTATATGCCAAACACAAAGTTTTATTGTATTTATTGTTTTACTTGGTAAATAACAGTAGTTTAGTATTATATTTTATCAATATGGGTTCTATATCATTTTTAGGATGCTCTTTTCTTTGCCTGTCTAAAGATAGAATGACAAATGTAACTAATTAAACAATGTTAGTAAAAACCTGAACAAATACATTAGGTTGAAACAAATAAATCAAGTGTAACACAGATACTGGTTTGGTGGAAGTAAAAGGTAATTTAAAGGGACATGAAACCCAATTTTTTTCTTTCATGATTTAGAAAGAGCATGTCATTTTAAACAACTTTCTAATTTACTTCTATTATCTAATTTGCTTCATTCTCTTGATATCACTTGCTGAAAAGCATATCTAGATATGCTCAGTAGCTGCTGATTGGTTGCTGCACATAGAGGCCTTGTGTGATTGGCTCACACATGTGCATTGCTATTACTTCAACAAAGGATATCTAAAGAATTGAGCAAATTAGATAATAGAAGTAAATTGGAAAGTTGTTTAAAATTGCATGCCCTATCTGAATCATGAAAGTTTAATTTTGACTAGACTGTCCCTTTAAATAATATTGGCATAAGTAGGTGCTGGGATGTGGTGAGTTTGGGTAATATTATAGATATGGTTGCTTTTCTATGTTTAATATGGAGCACTATATAGCGTTCCCGCACACGTGTTAACTTTGCTAGACAGAGGCTTTTTGTGAGCGTCGGGTTTAACTCGTATTATGAGTTGAAAGTAAAAAGTTAACAAGGGAGCGAAAACCCGATGCACACAAAAAGTGGAACTTCGAATATATCACGACAGCATTAACATATTCTCCCATAAAAGTCAATGGAGTGGACACACTGCAAAAACATCTAAAACCCATAACCGCGTTTATTAAACTGCATTAAACCCAACATGAAATATGAATATTTCATATTCCACTGTTCTTCACATAGAAGAATATGTTCTATTTATGCTTAAATAAATATTTATATATATATATATAAAGAGAGAGAGAGAGAGAAAATAACTCATTGTGTAAACCATTTACAAATCTAAACAAGTCAGAAGACTTGCTTTAAACCTAGAAACTCTCTGGCTACACTGTTTCCAATGCAGCAAAGGAATCTGGGTAAGATATGCAAATGAGGTTCACAATGACTCACCTTTTTACTTTTAGCCTGCTTTTTAAGACAGACTTCCCTTTATGCCATAGCACTGCTGCATTACACAGCTTTTATGCTTAGCTAGGGTTAGTACAGTGACTCAGACCAATCCCAGGACAGCTGTTTCGTGGTTTTTGCCACTCAAGCCTGGGGTTATTTATTGGATGTTTTAGCTGGCACCCTGGCAGTTGCTAAGTTTGGTGAGAGTGCTCTTCTTGTGGATATTGAAATATATATATATATATATTATATATATATATATATATACAGTATATATATATATATATATATATATATATATAATATATATATATACAAAACACTCTCAGCACTCTCAGGTCGGACCGGGTACACATCCTATGACCCTGCAACATGCACAGCCCTGGGTGCAAACCAGCACTCTCAGGAAGCTGCACTGTCACCAGAGCCACAGGCAGTTAACCCCAGTCAGGCCGGGGTGCAAGGCCCAAACAGGGAAAATTACAAAAAAAAATAATACATTAATATAACACAGAAAAAGTCAGGGACATAGGATGTGTACCCGGTCCGGCCTGAGAGTGCTGACCCCACCCGTGTTTTGTATATGTTTGGGGAGATTACATAAGCCTGTGCACCCTCCATTTTTTCACAGTTGCTTTTTTCCCAGTTGTTTGATTGTGAACCTGCATTGTGTGGCTGTTTAGGGACCCAGGTTTTTTGGAAGAGACCTTGACGAGGTACCTGGGCTTTTCCCATTTGGCCAGATGCGGTAACTAACTCTTCCATTGCTGCTTTTTATCTTAGTTGAGAGCTTGTGAGTGAGTGCTGGGCTTTTTCTGTGTTATATTAATGTATTATTTTTTTGTAATTTTCCCTGTTTGGGCCTTGCACCCAGGCCTGACTGGGGTTAACTGCCTGTGGCTCTGGTGACACTGCAGCTTCCTGAGAGTGCTGGTTTGCACCCAGGGCTATGCATGTTGCAGGGTCATAGGATGTGTACCCGGTCCGGCCTGAGAGTGCTGACCCCATCTGTGTTTTGTATATGTTTGGGGAGATTACATAAGCCTGTGCACCCTCCATTTTTTCACAGTTGCTTTTTTCACAGTTGTTTGATTGTGAACCTGCATTGTGTGGCTGTTTAGGGACCCAGGTTTATTGGAAGAAACCTTGACGAGTTACCTGGGCTTTTCCAATTTGGCCAGATGCGGTAACTAACTCTTCCATTGCTGCTTTTTATCTTAGTTGAGAGCTTGTGAGTGAGTGCTGGACTTTTTCTGTGTTATATTATTTAATATATATATATATATATATATATATATATATATATATATATATATATATATATATATATATATATATATATATATATTTATTTATTTAAAAATACTTAGAACATATTCCCTTATGTGAAGGACATTGGAATGTAAAATATTTAACAATAAATACACAGTTAAACACTTAGGGCTAAATACAAGTGGAGCGCAGAATTGTTCTTTTGCAAATGTAATGAGCAGTGGTATTACAAGTAAAGAGCAATGAGTACTGGTCCTTGCTTATAAAATTGCATGGATGCTTTGCACCCATGAGAGAAAGCCGGGGAGGGAAAATGGCTAATTGGGCCCAATTTGGACATTTCCACTTAGGGGTGTACTCACTTTTGTTGCCAATTGCTTAGACATTAATGGCTGTGTGTTGAGTTATTTTGAGGGGACAGCAAATGTACACTGTTATACAGGCTGTACACTAACTACTTTACATTGTAGCAAAGTGCAGTTTCTTTAGTATTGTCACATTAAAAGATATAATAAAATAAATATTTACATAAATGTGAGGTGTGTACTCACTTTTGTGAGATACTGTATATCAAGTGGCACTAATGTTAATAAGCATTAGTATGACATGACTATCAGCCTATAAGCATAGGAAGTAGATAATGGATACAACTGTATTATTTACAATTTAAATTGGAACAGTTTTTACTTCACATTTTTCATGCAAAAAAAAAAAACAATCAAAAAACAATCAACATGTATAGAAGCGTCAGTTTTGTATGGATAGCAGATTTTATAAGTAGAGTATCCTATTAATTCAGTGTTACAGACAGATTTAGTATGGGGTGAAAATGTACAGTGACAAAAACTGAATATTTTATTTCAGATGTTTATCTATATTGGCATTCATTACAAATATATTTTTGTATCATACTTATAGTGATAACAATATGCTGTGTAGACAGTGTCTGTAATTATTACCTCCCAATTTTTTTCGCAATCCTTCCCAGACTGGGAGGTCTAGGCTGCGTGAAAGATACTTGTGGGTGGAGCTATGAGTGTTTTGTCGGTGGCACCATGACTGGTAGGAGATAGTGAGGGGTATTCCATGGGCAAATTTGCGCATGCCATAAGTGGGCTGTGGGTGTGGTTGAGGCAACAAAACATTGTTGCTAAGATTCAAATCTAGCAACAGAAGGTGGATATATACTTGTCTTGGGGAAGTTAATTTTCTTTTAATTGCCTGTTGCCAAAAGTTTAAAGGGACAGTCTAGACAAAAATAAACTTTCATGATTCAGATAGGGTATGTCGTTTTAAACAACTTTTCAATTTACTTTTATCAACAATTTCACTTTGTTCTCTTGGTATTATTAGTCGAAAGCTAAACCTAGGTAGGCTCATATGCTAATTTCTTAGCCCTTGAAGGCCGCCTCTTACCTGAATGCATTTTGACCATTATTTCACAACTAGTTCATGTGTGCCATATAGATAACATTGTGCTCACGTACGGGGAGTTACCTAGGAGTAAGCACTGATTGGCTAAAATGCAAGTCTGTCAAAAGAACTGAAATAAGGGGGCAGTCTGCAGAGACTTAGATACAAGGTAATCACAGAAGTAAAAAGTATATTAATATAACTGTGTTGGTTATGTAATGGGTAATAAATGGATTATCTATCTTTTTAAACAATATAAATTCTAGTGTAAACTGTCCATTTAATATATTATCCTGTTTTGCTCTACTGATGCAAAGAGCAGAGACCAAATGTCTTTATAAAACAGAACAATGCACATATATCAAGCGTGTATTATTTATACATAAACATACATGTACAGGTAGCCCTCAGTTTACGCCGGGGTTAGGTTCCAGAAGGAATGGTTGTAAATCGAAACTGTTGTAAATTGAAACCCAGTTTATAATGTAAGTCAATGGGAAGTGAGGGAGTTAGGTTCCAGGCCCCTCTCAAAATTGTCATAAGTAACACCTAATACATTATTTTTACAGCTTTGAAATGAAGACTTTAAATGCTAAACAACATTATAAACCTAATAAAATAATCACACAACACAGAATATATAATTAAACTAAGTTAAATGAACAATAACATTTGCTAAACAGCATTATAGACCTAATAAAATAATCACACAGACTTTACTTGCATTTTTCTGCAAACAGTTCTTTCTATGCATTAAAATCTGGACTGATTTATAGACAGGAAGATCTTGTTCCTTTGCAAGCTGCTCGATAGCTCAGGTCTGATTAAACTGATTAATTTCAGCTTGCTTGGCTTGCATATCTTTGCTGCAACACAAGCGGACAGCTCCACCTACTGGCTATTTTAATCAATGCACTGCTTTTCAATAGCAGTCACATGACTGAAAAAAAAGGTTGTTATTCTGAAACGGTGTAAATTGAACCGTTGTAAACTGAGGGCTACCTGTATATACATTTTAGCCTTTGGGGCATATTTATGATTGTGTGAGCGAACATGATCCGATATCCGCTGCACATCGATAAATGCCGACAGCATACACTCTCGGCATTTATCATTGCATCAGCAGTTCTTGTGAACTGCTGGTGCAATGCCGCCCCCTGCAGATTTTCGACCACTAAGCAGGGGTGTCAATCAACCCGATCGTATTCGATCGGGTTGATTTCTGTCAATTTCTGTCCGCGGCCTCAGAGCAGGCAGACAGGTTATGGAGCAGTGGAGCTTGATAAATATGCCCTTTTATATTTATTTTGTCCAGCCATAATTGAAATTTACTTTAATACATTTTATTTTTGATGAGAAGCATTTCTGCAATATGCTTGCACAGTAAAAGTTGTCACTGAAACACATAGAGATTTTTCCAGGAATATTTTTTTGCTAATACAAATATGTTAAATGTACTGCATTTCAATTTCTGTTGCAATGTCCTTTTACGTTATTTATATATTACCCAATCCGTGTATGCTTTAAAATAAATATGCTTTATATGAATCAGAACCCCCATGAAAAAAAATACTAATTTTAAATCAATTATATTTATTTGTCTATAGCTATTACTACTGTTCAAACTTGCACAACATCTATTCAAAAGGATATAACTAATACATGGTAATACACATATTTGAGATTCTATTTTATAAACGATTGACCTAGTTCTGTTTATGGTAATTATGGTATTTGTAGTAGTGATACATTTGACACACATTCTTTTCTTTCAAATTTAGGATTATCTTTTCATAGCAAAAATTATAGTGAAAGCAGTGTAATTTTTTGTTAGTTTTCTAGACCGTAGTTATTACCTTATTCATGGTAGCTTAGTAAGTGGAGCTGAAAATCACCATCTAAATGTAGAATTAATGTCCTTGCCAGGACAAGCAACTGGAGTAGCCACAAAACAAATTCAAGACTATGAATTTTCATCCAGTGAACTTTAAGTGACTGGAGATAATAGTTTTTGTCAAGTCTTGCTTAACTTTCATCATTAACTTATAGGATGTGACAACACATACAAGGTTATCTGACTTTCATCAGACTAAAATCTGCTACCATAACATTGTATGCATAGAACTTCAGGTTCTGTGCACTTATGTAATAATTGTCTGTGCAATAAACCTTTTACTTATTTTTATTATTATTTATGTCCCTTGAAAATAATATCTTTTATCTATTGATCATTGAGGGATAGGTCTATTCTCTGAAAATAAGATTAAGTAGGGGTAAGTTTCATACATATTTATTTCTATTTTTAACATGCAAAATTAAAGTCAACAGTATGCACTTTAATACTTTTTTACTTAACTTTACTCGTGTGATGACATCCTCCATATCCACCCCTGCTGGAAGTCCGCTAATGAACATTTTACACAGAACATTTTTGAGAATCAATGCTAAATGCAATTAACCTTTTGTTGATTAACTACACACTACAAGTCTCATCGCATCTTTTTGGTTAGAATAACACATAACTCTGAAGCGGTTAAAAATATCCTGTATCAACAAAACTTAATTAAGTATTCACATGGCTAATAGATCAAATGTGGGTTAGATAAGAACCCTGACTTTGAAGTTGCAGTTCCTCTGGGTTATCATCTTCAAATATAGTGCCTAGGAGGGACATGGCTTGACTAGCATCTGTTGCTATGTTGTTCTACATTTAAATTGCTCTTTGAAAGGTAACTCTAATCCATACCTGACTTCTAGCAGGAAACATGAAACATAGTTCCTTCTTGACTTAAAGCTCAAAAATGTTGTCATATATTTTCAAACTCTGATGCTCACTCTTCCTGGTCTCACATAATTGTCCCTTAGTCAATCAACCACAAATATAAACAAAATAAAAATAAAAGCTCCACCAGTGACATGTCTGTAATTGACACTTGGGGGCCTATTTATCATTGCGTCAATCTCTACGCATTCGCTGGAGTCAATACACTTGCCCAACATCGCCAGACATCGCTGCCACAAATCAACATACAACACCCTTATTTATTAAAAAATCTGTCAAACACACGCACATCAAGTATGGAGTGATGAGCATCGGACTGTTGATAAATAAGAGTCATCAATGTTGCGGATATTCTGTTTTTTCCAACTTCATTTATACCATTTCATTACTGTCCATGAACAAGCACATTTCTCTAAAGCTAATCTTTTATTTTTCATCTGTTAATGTCCAAGAAATAGCTAGATTTATACCTGACCAAACAATATCTCATAGAAAGTTATTTTCTATGTATTTGTTATACCAGAAACTGATATATGATATTTCCACATAAATTAATGTGTATTTGTATTTCTATAAATCATGATATGCCTATCTCATGTTTTTTTGTTTTTTTTAATGATTATTAATGCTGGAATTTGTACATATATCTTTGAACATACTTGTATATTTATATGTGTTATGTCAGAAATCTTTTGCAAACATATTTACATGTCCATAAATTCATTTTTTTGTTGTAAACAATGTTGTATTTCATATCTCTGTGTTTATTTATACCACTATATGTATATAGTGTAAATTTATTATTATTCTGAGCATGAATAATTGCAAATATAACATGTAATTAGAAACTTTATTAAAATTGTATACTCTTTCTAAATCAAACAATATTATTGCTCCAAATTTGGTGCGAAATATTGCTCCAAACTTGGTGCGAAGTATTGCTCCAAACTAGGTGCACTAGTAGATATATATAGATATAGAGATAAAAATGAAATACATAAAATAATATAGCTAACTTCTTTATTTTTGATAAATCTATTTGCCCCATGTTTAAGGCATGTAATACAAGTCCCACTCTCCATTTCGCACCAAATTTGATGCAATACTCCTAATGTATTTATTTGCAAATTGATATTTTAATAGCTGGGCCAGTTTTCTCTCTGCACCTGTGTAACCCCTCCTAATTACAGTTTAGTTTTAAACACCACCCCTACACAGGTGTTGTAAAATGGGCTGACATATAAGATGACATTTCTTAAAGGGACATTAAACCCAAATGTTTTCTTTCATGTTTAAGAAAGAGCATGTGATTTTTTTTTTTTTTAAATCTTTATTTATGAACAACAATGTGTAAAACATATAACAAATAAATTTAAACCCCAGGCGAGGTACAATGGAAAAGCAGACAATATATGTTTACATATTCCGTGAAAACTATAATTCTGTATCTTTAGAATTTTAAGTGCACATTGTTGAATTTTTTGTGCTATACAATAAAAAAAGGGAAAGAAAGAAAAAAAAAAAAAAGGGGGGAAGGGGGAAGGGAAAGGAAAAAGGAAAGGACTATTTACCATAACCCTAACAAGACCAGGTCAGAGTTTCAAAAATGATATATTAGATATTCAAATTCAGTGGAAGGGAGTGCTTTTATAAATGGTGACCATTTAAGAAAGAACCTAGTAATATCTTCCTTGTTATCCATACTGGTGTCAAGTTGTTCAAGGATACATTGTTTTTTTAAAAAATTTTAATTTCCGGGATACTAGGAACTGTTCGCATTTTCCATTTTTTAAAGATAAGATATCTAACGGCCAATATAACCAGGTTAGTAATTTTGATATTAGGTTGCTTGCTTTCTGAGTAATGGCAAAAAAATAACTATATTTATTGCTGACAAAATTAGAGAGGGAGCATTAAGCATTTCACAAAGCCAGAATTGAACTTTGAGCCATACATTTCTAATTTTTGAGCAGGTCCATATCATGTGCATAAGATTCACCTCTGGGAGAGAACACTTAGGGCAGGCGCTAAAGTTTGTGTTTCCACATTTAAATCCCTTTTCTGGGGTAAAATAAGTCATATAAAGTAGTTTCAAATGGGACTCCCTCCAAGTGGTGGAGAGGGTTACTGGAATAGCTTCTTGGATTGAAAGATGAGGTAGCTTAGGATCTAATTCTTGGTTCAACAGTGCAGACCACTTAAAACAAATTCTGTCAAGATTAATTGTACCTCTATCGGAAACCAGGACCGTATAACAAGGAGTGATTGACATATGTCCGTTTTTGACTAGGATGAGCCAATTCTCGATAATCCCTAAGGACCAATTCCAGCCATAATCATTTGTAAGCTTCAGCGCATAGTGTCTTGCCTCTAGATATGCAAAAAAAATTCTATGTGGAAGATTGAATTCTGTTCTAAGAGTATCAAATGATTTGATGCAACTTTTCTCCATGTCTAATATCTGATGTACCTTGGAGAGACCCTCCACCTTCCATTTTAAAAAAAAGTGTTGAGGAAAGACCTGCTTATAATTGAGGATTCCCCAGAAATGAGGTGTATCTCGATACGCGATGTTCTATAACTAACATGTTGCAGATCTTTTTCCATGCTAAAATTGGATTATATAAGGCTCTCAATTATTTTATTTCAGATGGAATAAGAGTAGTGTCAAAATGAATAAGAGTGACAAGGGAAAGAGAATTTGTTATACTTTTTTCAAGATCATTATCTGTAACATAGTCTCTTAAAAACAACCAGTCAGTCACTATGCGAGCTAGAAAAGCATAAGCCCTGAGATCAGGTAAAGCCAGGCCTCCATATCTTACTGGGAGGGAGAGTTTCGTAAGTGAAATTCTAGGCCTCCTTTGCCATAGGAAAGAGCTCAATTGAGAATTAAACAGAATTAACTCCTTCCTCTTTAAGAGCAAGGGAATATTCTGAAGAATATAAAGTATTTTAGGAAGGAGAATCATCTTGTATGCTGCTATACGTCCGGACAGAGAAAGAGGTAAGTTATACCAATTTTTGAAAGTATATTTAACTTTATTTAGAACTGGAATCATATTAAGAGAATACCAACTATCCGGATTAGAATATATAGTTATACCTAACTACCTGAAAGAATCATGAACTACAAAGAAAGGTACGCTTGTACACGAGTCCCCTGTCTGCTTAACCCAAAGAAATTCAGACTTTGTTATATTAACTTTGTACCCAGAAAAAGATCCAAACTGTTGTATTATTGAGAGAAGTCTAGGTATATTCATATGAGTATTAGACATGTAAATAAGAATATCATCCGCATAGAGTGCAATTTTTAGTTCCTTACTATTTTAATTCCTTCAAGTTGATGTCTGATGAATATAGCAAGAGGTTCAATAGAAATTTTGAAAAGGAGTTGGGAGAGGGGACACCCTTGACTGGTTCCCCTATGCAGAGTTATATCGGAAGATAACTGCCCATTCACTATCATCCTCGTAGAGGCCTTTTGGTATAATTTTTCAACAAACTTAATAAAGTTTCCTTTCAGTCCAAATGGCTCCAGAGAAAATAGCAAATGATCATGATGTACTGAATCAAAGGCCTTTTCGGCATCTATGGCTTGTATTGCCAGGCCCGAGGCAGTTCCTTTCCGTGTTTGATCAGAGCCTTCACCTTTCACAAAGTAATCTATAGTAAGAAGAAGTTGCCTTATTTTAGCTGCCGAGTTCCTATTCTTCATAAAACCAGCCTGATCCGTGTTAATAATAGAAGGGAGAAGGGATTGAAGTCGTTGAGCCAAGATGGAAGTTAATAATTTATAGTCTGTGTTCATAAGAGCAATGGGTCTGTAGGATTCCTTCATAGTTGGGTCTTTCCCCTTTTATAGTATCAGAGTCGTATATGAAGCTGTGAAGTTAACCATAGGTTTGTTTCCTTCTATATATATATAATTAAATAGAGAAGTAATATAAGGTGTTATGATAGGAGAAAGTATCTTATAAAATTTGTTAGGGAGTGCGTCTGGGCGAGGTGCTTTATTATGCGCAAGCTTTTTAATTGTATTAGTCACTTCTAGGTCAGTAATGGGAGAGTAAGGATCTTGAAGTGAAACAGCTATTAGTGAGGGATAGGAGATTTTGCTCCAAAAGAGCATGTGATTTTAAACAACTTTCTAATTCACTTCTATTACCTATTTTGCTTCATTCTCTTTATCCTTTGCAGAAAATCATCATATCTAGATAGGCTTAGTAGCTGCTGATTGGGGGCTGCACATAGATGCCTCATGTGATTGGCTCTCACCCATGTGCATTACTTTTTCTTCAGTTAAGAATATCTAAAGAATGAAGCAAATTCGATAATAGAAGTAACTTGGAATGTTGTTTAAAATTATATTCTCTACCTGAATCATGAAAGAACTTTTTGGGGTTTAGTGTCCATTTAATTAAAATGAAATTCAAGAGAACGGAGAAAAACACTGAAAATAGCATGACAGTTAAGAGGTGATTTTAATTTCTGCTGTATCTGAATCATGACAGTTTAATGTTAGGTAAACTATCCCTTTGAGCTTCGGCTTAAAATTATATTGAATCAAACATCATTCGAATTTTAAAATCATTGTCTAAAGTATTACACTGTGTGTCCTGATGTCATCATCAATGTTTAACTTTAATACTAATTTCACATATACATACTTTCAAAGTATAATACACAATTTAACAAATGGCACTTACAAGTTCTGATGAGTGATCAATGACACAAGTATTGAACAATTTGATTTGTTAGTGATAGTATAAAATGTATATTTAAATCAGATTGGCTGATGTCATAAATCATGTGATTAAGCATTTCCCAATCAAAAGTGGTGGAAAATTTCACATTTGTGGGTTGTTTAGGAGTATTGCGTCAAATTTGGTGAGAAAAGTGTTGCGTCAAATTTGGTGCGAAGTGGAGAGTGGGACTTGTATTACATGCCTTAAACATGGTGCAAAGAGATTTATCAAAAAAAAAAAAAAGGAAGTTAGCTATATTATGTATTTCATTGTTATCTCTATATCTGCTAGTGCACCAAGTTTGGAGCAATATTTTGCACCAAATTTGGAGCAATAATATTGTCCCCTTGCTTTGTAATGAGAGACAAAGATGTAACATAATCCATATGTAGTAATGTATTTATTTCATTTTTATCCCTATATCTACTAGTGCACCAAATTCGGAGCAAACAATTATATACAATTTTAATAAAGTTTCGAATTTACTATTATTAGTAATATCTAACATGCTTCATTGTCTTGCAGCATCGAACATAACCTTTCTGTGTTTTCAGACTCCCATTGATTTCTATGGCATTCACTGCCTCAAGAGTGGTGGTTTGAACGATAGGTACGCTGCGTCGGAATTGACGCAAATGCACCTGTTGAATGTTTGATAAATTGGGAAGAGGCACCAATAGAATGAATTCCAAACATCTGGAATTACGCAAGCATCGATCTGCGTTGGATTGAGATCGCGGGAGCGTATATTACGTCACACTTTTCAACATTTGACGATCTTGACACTTTGTTAACTAAGGCGGATTAATCTCACATTGAATTTGATCGGGAATTCCAGGGTATTATCAGTTGAAGCTTTGATAAATCTACCCCTTGATATCTTTGCACCAATATGTACCTAAAATGTATTTTCACAACAACTTTATTGCAATCAAGAATAAACATTATAATGATAATATGTTGTGTGTGTTTAAAACATGCCTTAATGGGTGTTTGAGAGGATGAAGGCTGTTAAAATTGAAAATTTCAAACTAGGTCAAATCATTCCAATCCAAGATAAAGATGTGTTTTGTAGTGCCACTAATAAATTTGGTATAATAAAAATAAGTTACCTTTTTGGGTTTTCAAATTGATTGGAATGGTGTTGAATTTTTACAACCTATGAAATGCTATAATGTACACTACTTGTAGATACTATTACTATCAAACACTTTATGGTTTAGTCTTTAGCATCAGTGAACTTTTCCAAAACATTATAAATTAAGATTCTGCGACTATTATTTAAAGTGCAAATAAGTAACTGAAATTTAGAAGATAAAAAGTTGTTGATTTTGTTCCTTTTGAACCACCTTGATTTTTATTCAGGAATTGAATCTGACAGTAATGTGTAGATTTAAAACTCTATACTTATGCTCTTAGCTATGACTAAACTAGTACTGAAAAAAAGCTATTTGCCATTACTGGGACATTAATGGCAGCAGGTAGGACATTGCCATTTGTCTAATAAAACCCTGACTTTAAATCAGGGTATCTTATTTTTCTAAATAGGGTCACATCCAATTTCTGCACTAATATAGGGAGCTGAGGTGTTTTTTTATAGCTAAAAGAGCCCGCCCGCTCACGGGATTTAACTATATGTAGTGCGCTTCCGTGCTGGGTAAAGCTGTTAGCTTTTGAAAAAACCCCAACAAAAAACAGAGCAGCAAGTAAGGTAAGTAACATTTTTTTTACAGACAGTGCTAGATTAATGTTACATAGTACAGAAACATGTAGCATAAATAATAATGTTCACTGGCCCTTTAAAGCTAAAATGACTTCCAAAATCATCATAAAATATAATAAGCTACCACAGATCATTCTGTTTTTCAAAATCACAATAATAATAATAATAATAATAAGGATCATAATAATAATGATAAAAATTACATTTCGCTTAATTCCAGATTGTCATAACTGTTTACTTCAATAATAATATGAAAATCAATGTAAAAGGCCTGTTGAGCAAGTGCTAAAAGTAAACCCATACAAATATTCATGAATTCTGTTTTTGTCACAAAAGCTGAGTCATTATTTGATTGTTTTCTATCTCCCTATCTAATAAACTAAGGTCTACATTACAAGTGTAGCTATAATGACAGCGCAGAATGCGCTATCAATATTGCAGAACCATGCTAAGATTAGTGCACAATTTGGTATTACAAGTCCATTGCAAAACAGAATTACCAGAGAATGTTTAGCTTGGCCGTCATTCCTTTAGTGTGTCCTATACTTTCAATGGATAGCGCAGCAGCTCTAAATAACGCGCAAATTAAAAGTTCAAAGTTATTTATTACATTCAAGTGCAACACATAGCTGTGCTAAAAAAGTTAGTGTGACTTAAGACCTGAAGTAAAGTGTTAGGGCTACAATAAAAGTATAACAAAAAACATGTAAAACATTAAAATAAAGTATTATACATATATTCATATTAAATAAAAAATATGAGTTTATTATTAAAATAAATGTAGAAAGTGTTTTTAAAGCAATATAGTATGTGTCAAGGTGTTTGACAGGGAAGGGCTCAGAAGGGCTCAGAAGTGTATATATATATGTGCATATATTTGTATGTGTGTGTGTTTATCTAAATACAAATGACTGTATACGAGATGCTATGTTTAAAGTAGGGGAATACAGCACTCAGAATATACATAACTTTGATCTAATATGTAGAAGAAAAAAAAAATATGTAGAAAAAAGGCTGAAACATTGTATCAAACAGAGAGGCTCAAACACAATCGGCCCAATTGATATACAATATATTTATTGCTGAAAACAAAAATGAACAACCAAACTATAGAGGTTATGCAAATGAATCCCACACCTAAATATGCCACTGCAGTAGAAGGCCTGGACAAATCTACACCAGTTATAGCACTGAATGTTAGACTAAACTCATGTGTACAAGGTACAAAAACAATGTCAATTGAAATAGAACATCAAAGCAACAATGGGAAACATCATTAATGTGTGAATGAAACTGAAAAGTCCCAAAGTAACAACGTTCCATTAATGTTATCTTGTTAGATGTAAATATCGTTATTCAGTAAATTGCAACAAGTGAGCTCATTGATTTACGGTACCATAATTTGTAAAACAGCTGACAAAATCGAGGTAAGAGCGTCCTCCAATGTCAGCATGCTTAAAGCATTAGTAAATTCTAAAATAACAGGCTTTTATCCAGGGACGGCAATAAGGTGAAGAGTAACATATACAACCTCATATAGGTTAAGATGGTATCGAGCAGCAAAGTCCGGGTATCTTAGGCACAAACTTGAGGCATACAGATAAGCAGGCCGGGATTTCACCTCCGGCATACAGTCTCACCCAATATTTCTCGTCTGGTTCCTTAACTCCGTGATTTAACAGGTGGAATTTGAAGACTCACTCCAGGGTAGACAAAATTTTTCTCGCCTCTGCCAGAATTCCTTCCGGACCTTCCGTGTTGTAACACTGTACCAGGTGATTATCTCAGCTGCTTGATTTCAAATGACTCTGTCGACGCGCGTTTCACCTCACAATACTTTGCGGTAAGGGCCTCATCAGGACCTATATGAGGTTGTATATGTTACTCTTCACCTTATTGCCATCCCTGGATAAAAGCCTGTCATTTTAGAATTTACTCATGCTTTAAGCATGCTGACATTGGAGGATGCTCTTACCTCGATTTCGTCAGCTGTTTTACAAATTACGGTATCGTAAATCAATGAGCTCACTTGTTGCAATTTACTGAATAAAGATATTTACATCTAACAAGATAACATTAATGGAACGTTGTTACTTTGGGACTTTTCAGTTTCATTCACACATTAATGATGTTTCCCATTGTTGCTTTGATGTTCTATTTCAATTGACATTGTTTTTGTACCTTGTACACATGAGTTTAGTCTAACATTCAGTGCTATAACTGGTGTAGATTTGTCCAGGCCTTCTACTGCAGTGGCATATTTAGGTGTGGGATTCATTTGCATAACCTCTATAGTTTGGTTGTTCATTTTTGTTTTCAGCAATAAATATGTTGTATATCAATTGGGCTGATTGTGTTTGAGCCTCTCTGTTTGATACAATGTTTCAGCCTTTTTTCTACATATTAGATCAAAGTTAAGTATATTCTGAGTGCTGTATTCCCCTACTTTAAACATAGCATCTCGTATAGCTCTGCTATGTGTGTATATATTTCTCTTTCATAAATATATTTGAATTTGTATAAATTTTTGGGGGTTTGCACCAGGTCCTGGATCAGCCGAAGTGCGGTCCAGGTCATTTCATAATATTTTCAGACATTGTACCTTGGAATTTTTTATTAAGGTGTCTGATATAATTCCCTTTTTCTCCATATTATAAAATCACAAATAAAATAAATAAATATATATATATATATATATATATATATATATATATATATATATATATAATTATATGTATGTAAATACAGTACAGTTTATATAAGTATATACATTATATGGCCAAATGTATGTAGACACCTCTACTAATTATTGAGTTCAGGCATTTCAGTCACACCCATTGCTTATAGGTGCATAAAATTCAGCACATAGCCATGAAATTTCCTTAGACAAACATTGGCAGTACAATAGGTCGTACCGGAGAACTTTAAAACTTAAAAGCAGCACTGTTACATGATGCCACTTTTGCCACAAGTCAGTTTAGTGAAATTGCAGCCCTACCAGATCTGCTACACAGTGGCGTCACTAGGGGGGGGCGGGGGGGGCGGGCCGCACCCGGGTGACACCCACCAGGGGGTGACACCAAAAAAAAAAAAAAAAAATTTTTTTTTTTTTTTTTTTTTTTTTTTTTTAATTTTATTGAAATTCAAAGAAATACAATGTTGAGATGCATAGATTTTTTTTTTATTAGAGGGGCTGGCATTTGTGAACATTGGTGGGACTGGGGAAGATGTAGACACACAATTTTTTTGCCCCTTGAGCCAGTGCTGCAATTTCAACAAATAGTTTTCCCGGCTGCTCCTAGCCTAAACCTGCCTGCCTATCTGTGCTCACTGCTCAGTGACATGTGGAGCAGTGGAGTCACTCACTGCTGTGCTGTCTCTCTAAACGGGAACTGGCAAATCATGAGGGGATACCTGGCACCTGACCGCATGACTGTTTGACACTGTCTTTAAAGTGAAGCAGCCACATATGATGCCCACCAGACCATTACGGTTACGGTACACTAAGTGCACACTGAACAGGTAGGAGGGCGGGCGGGGGTCTGGGGGTGGGCAGAGTGCAGAGCTGATTGGCCATAAGAAGCGGTAGGCACGCGGCCCGTGGCTGTGCACTGACAGACTTGGAACAGAGTCAGAGAGCAGAATTTTCATAGTTTGCACCTAAAACTTTTCTTTAGTGATTTATTTTTAGAGTGCTCTGTTTATCTTTCATTTGATGCTCTGCTGAGCCAGGGAGCAGCTCTAGGCATGAGCTTTATAATTAATGCAGTGCAGTTTACATATTTTGTATGTGTGTGTCTGAGTTTTTGTGTGTGTGTGTCTCAGTGTTTTTGTGTGTGTGTGTTTTTGTGTGTGTGTGTGTCTGAGTGTTTTTGTGTGTGTGTGTGTCTGAGTGTGTTTCCGAGTGTTTGTGTGTGCATCTGAGTATGTTTTAAGTGTGTCTGAGTGTTTGTATGTGTGTTTGCCTGTGTTTTTGTGTGTGTCTGCTTTCTGGGGGGGGGGGGGGTGACACCATAACTTACCGCACCGGGTGACACCAACCCTAGTGACGCCACTGCTGCTACAGTAAACTGTAAGAGCTATTATTGTGAAGTGGAAGCCTTTTGGATTAGCAGGAGCCCAGCTACAAAGTGATAGACCATGCAGACTCACAGAATGGGGCCACAGAGCTCGGAAGCACTTATAAAATTTGGTTATAATCTGTTGCATTACCCACTATATAATAAAACTCTGTAATATGTTTACAACTATTCGTATTGTTTATTTTTGTTCTATTTCTCAACTGTTTAAAGTCCCTTTAAGTTTATGCATATTCTACCTCACACTAATTTAATAAATGTATAAAACATGTTTGTTTCTGACATTTAAGTGATTCCTACATTAATATTCAACTAACTTGTTGTCTTCTTTAAAACAAAAAACAGGCATAGGAAAGTATAATAGTTCCCTATTATTAAATGATTTACAAATTGAACTACTGAAATTATACAATGAAACTTGTCAAACAAGAATGGATCAAAAGTGATTCAGGTCACTATGATTGTTAATTAGTGATAATAGAAGAACAAATGGTATAATGAGTTCTGATTACTTTGTATAGAGTAATATATCTGCACAGCTTGCAGGAATCTTTGTTGTAGAACAAAATAAAGAGGCATTTGGTGCAACAAAGCATGCTCTCCTTTTTATGAAAAAGGGTTAACTAGTAAATATTTTTGAAAGAAAAGCCCTTCCTGCGATAGTCTGAGATTTGGAAAGAACACGACAGAGCGGATTTAACCTGTCTGATAGCTGAGCAGCTGATTAGCTTGGCTTCTGTTTAAGCTTCCTAAAAAAAAAAACTTACCATCTGTTTCTTCAAATGAGAACTGAACAACAGAAGAGAAAAGATAGACTATTAAATCAAATGCTCTTATTGTCTTTAAAATATCTGCTTTTTTCTTGCTTAAGATAAGCCAGGACATTGCAAATCCAATTATATTCACATATTTACACAATTCAGAAGGACTTTCTAAAATGCATAGTGAAAATATCTTATTTTTTCAAAATTGTAAAGTTTTTAGATAAAAAGCCAGTAAAGTATTTTTAATAAAGAAACTGAAGCTGAAACAAGTCTTAGATAACTAAGTTTCTGTAATTAAAAAAACAGACAACATTGTATCTTTTGTACGAGTGCTTGTTCAGTAAGAACATTAATAATGACCTGTCTCTGTATATACTTTCCACTAGGCATTTATATTATCAAAACACCGAGCTATAAAATCACCACAAGTATGCATCAAATGTCGATCCAAACCCATGGTGTCTTTTGAGCAGTGTTTGATAACAGATCTGAATGTATAAATCAAGACCAGAAAACATCTGCCAAAGAGTATTGGTTAAAGAACATTGAAGTTTTAGATGATTTTGCAGAAAACACTCTTCCTATTTCGGAAAATGGAGAGGTCACCTGCATTTATTGCACCTGTAATGATTTTCCTACAATGAAAGAATAGGGAATCATGCAGCAGACTTCTCAATAGTGTTTCCAATATGTTTGTATAAGGTATATCAATATCAGCAAGGTGTGAGGTCAAATACTGTCATATGGAATGTGAATATATATTTGTATAGACCTTTTGCAAACTCTGGCAAATATATGGAGATTTGGCACACTGCCCTTGGACAGGGCATTTATAACATTTGAAAAGCGTGAAGAAATAATACGTCTATACAATTGTTTCCCTTAGAAAAAACAAGTGAAAAGACTTCATGAAACTAAGCAAAGTTTCAGTGCAGGACTATGAAAACATTTCATGATAATATCAATAAATGAAGATTCCCTTATAAAGGGCTGGATTATGAGTGCTGCACTATTTAGTGCTCCCGCTCACGTATAAACTCCACTAAACAAAGGCTTTTTGCATGCATCGGGTTGAGCTTGTATTAGGAGTTGAAAATACAAAATTAGCGCACAAGCGAAGCACTGAGTGCTCATAAGGTGGACCTTTGAATATCGCCACCACATTAACGTATTCTCCCATAGAGTTCAATGTCGCAAGCTAACCTGACTGCGATTATTTAAGTGTGCTAAACCCAACATGAATTATGATTATTTCACATTCCAATTTTCTTCACATATAAGAATATGTTCTATTATTAAAGAAATATATATATACCGTATTGTTCGCATATAGGCCGCACTTTTTTCCCTTGATTTGTACCTTTAAATTTGCAGTGCGGCCTATATGCGGGCCGCGGCCTATATTCGGGTGCTTATCGGCAATATCACACATGCGCAGTGCTGCCGAACTTCCGGTGCACCTTGTGGCCTTATGGGTATTGTATTCAAATGAAAAACTGCAAAGGGAGCACTCACTTGTTGTAAAACGTCACTTTTATTTTGCCAAAGTAAAAACTGCTTACACAACAGTCCATAAAACAAGCATCGTAGAAGCCCAATTGATGCAGATAGCAGCTATCTGTATTGATTGGGCTTCTATGATGCTTGTTTTATGGACTTTTGTGTAAGCAGTTTTTAATTTGGCGAAATAAAAGTGACGTTTTACAACAAGTGAGTGCTCCCCTTGCAATTTTTCATTTGAATCCAGACTTGGCCTTTAGGAGTGAGCACTCATTTCTACCCTTAATGCAACCGTGATCCACTACCGCTACCCCACTGAATTGGCCGCTGAGTGATGATGTCATTACCTGGTGCGTAAGTCCAAGTAACCTGAAGAACGAATATGGAGGTGTCAGTTATTGCTGAAGGAAGCGCTCCCAGCTACATTCAAGGGGATTACACAATCGTAGGGGACCGGGTTGTCCGGTTAGCCACACATCCAGCACCGGGTGTTAGACAGAAGTTGCCACAGCTTGTGGGTAAGTGTGTTAACTTAGCTTTTGGTTAATTTAGCTTTTGGTACTTTATCTATGGGCACACGATAGGCTGACTTGTTAAGTCATTATACACACAGTGTTTGTTGGTTTAATGTGCATTTAAGGGCCTCCCTTTTTGGGAACTTTATTGCATTATGAGTATTGTAGGTGTGAAGATATTTTCTTTAAAAATTAAATTTCTTCAAAATGGCACCAAACATTAAGGGTGCGGCCTATATTCAGGTGCGGCCTATATGCAGCACAATACGGTATATATTTAATCAAAAATATCATTATATATATATATATATATATATATATATATATATATATAAAATGATATTTTTGATGAAATATACATTTATAAATATTTATATATATATATATATTTTTTTTTTTTTGCTGAAATATACATTTATAAATATATAAATATATATATATATATATATATATATATATATATATATATATATATACAGATAGATATAGAGGAATATCTAATTAAAAGTACTTAGAAGATATTCCCCTATGTGAAGAACATTGGAATGTGAAATATTTACAGTAAATACACAGTTTAACACTTTAACACTGAATATTGCATAAAAGTGTCAGCCCAAGACGTGTGATGAGGGTAGTTCTAGCACTAGTGGTGGTGAAGCAGCAGGCAGCTCCAGTCAGGAAAGAAGCAGGTCGGTAGATCAGCAGGGCTACCAATCATTCCTCCTGCATGTCGAGATTTTGGAGAAGCATACCACCGACAATATATTGCAGGCTCTTAGAGGATGGTGGCACATTGGGTAGGAGAATGGACAGGAACCAAGATGGAAATGGGATTTCTTATCACTGAAAGAGTGCCAAATATGTCTAAGGCTCTATGTCAGGGTGAATTTATTGGTGTGCGTTGTTTGGCTCACATCCTTCACCTGGTGGCAAAGGCTCCTATAACTGAAGGCAACTCTAGGTTAGCAACATTACTTGAACGATGCAGAAGGATTGCCGGCCACTACCACCACAATGTTAAAGCCAGTCAGCTCCTTAGGCACGAACAGGAGAAGGCAGGGCTTTCCCAACCCCATATTAAGCAAAATATAACTTCTATGTAGAACTCAACTTTGGATATGCTGCGCCATATCTTGGAGCAGCAAAGGGCTATCCATGCTATGGCTTCCGATCAATACATTAGCATTGAGAGTCCATTAGGCAAATATAAGTGAACTATTATAGGTTAGTTAAGGGATGTCACCTAGAACTTGAGCAAAAGCACAGTTAGTCTGGGTCAAGTCATGCCCTTGTTTACTCACCTATTAAGCAAGATGAATGCCTACCTGTAAAAAAAGTAGTTCCTGGTGAAGTACTAAGCAGTGAGGTAGCAGCACTTGCCAGGAGGCTGAAGGAGCAGTTAAAAAGTTGTTTGCAGGAGCATCTGGAACCGATGTTGTCCACCTTGTATGATCCCAGAATTAAGGGGAAAATCACTCTCCGAACTGATAACTTGCCAACTTGTAGGGTTAAACTGATTCACAGGGTGCGTGCAGTCCAAGGAAAGAGGGCCATGCTTTGTGAAGGAGAAGTGCAGCAGCAGGAGGCAGATATCATTTTTTCAATTCCGACCAGTAGCTGCAGCAGCAGCACATCACAGCTGAGTGGAGCAGCTGCATTTTGGTAAGAGACAGTAGTCTGTTTGGTTGGACCAACTGAAGCCCCTTCAATAAAAGGGAGTACAAGTGTTTAAGGCATAGTAAAGGCTTATTTTTGCAAACCTCCTTTTCCTCCTACAGCAGACCCTCTGACCTTTTGGGATAGTAAGGGAATTGTGCGGCCTGTTCTGGCTGCAGTATCTCAGTAGCTCCTCTCTTTTGCCCCAACCACCGTTTAAGGTGAGCACATTTTTTAATTAACTGGCAATTTACCAAACTATATACTGAAATATAGATCTGCATAATAACACGTTAATCACCTATTGCACAATTGTACATAAACAAGTCCCCACACATTATTTTTTTCTTTTTATTAGGTATATGTTATATATATTTTTTAAATTCATGATAGCATTACATACACTTAAAGGGACATTAAACCTGTCATGAGATGCAGGACATATGCAGGACACAGCAATGATGGTACAAGTCTATTTTATTACAGAGCACAGAAACATACATCTAGTCAGGTTGATTTCACTAACTAACTGCAACACAGACTACCAGACCTAAGCCCCGCCCCCAACTAGTGACATCACATCCTGCTCTCATCAAATCTTCCCCTTTTTCAAAGGCGAAGCATACATTTGAATATAACAAATAACAAGGTATACGAACAGAGTATACAACAACATTTTTTTTTCGAACAATATATAAACAAATAGGTTCAGAAAATATAAACACATAAATTACATCCTGACTTGGACATCGGGGTAGACTACCCTAGTCCACAGTGACCATGGGATTATTCTGCCCATACTTCCGGTCACTGTTCTAGCTAAAGTCAGTCCCTATATCGGGCCGGAAGTCTCACCACTCTTCCGCTTGAACTTTGCATGAACTGTCCTCTGATACAGAAGATGGTGAATTAGAGTCTGCTGGAGGCAAAGATATATCCCCGCTGTGATCTTGCTGAGGGGAAGGCACCTCTCTTAGAACAGGGGATCCCACCGGCGGTGGTACTGAGGCATCCAGTTCCAGACTCTCAGGTACAGGCTGAAGATGTCTTTGGTTACGGCGTGTAACCGTCCCTCCCTCAGTAAGGACTGTATAAGACCTTGGTTCTGGAGAGCGGCCAACTACCGTAGCAGGCGTCTTCCATTTCTTCTCATCCAGTTTAATTCTGACAGTTTGCCCCGCATTCAGTTCCTGTAAGGGCCTGACAGAATGTCTCCTGTCGTACAAGAAACGATAACCCTTTCTGGCCTCTTCATCCCTCCTAAGAACTTCGTCCTGAGGAACAGGGCCAGGTGGTTTGAAGTGGTGCGAATCTGGCGTCCTAGCATCAGCTGTGCCGGGCTAAACCCGGTAGCTTGAATGGGTGTTGCCCTGTATGACAAGAGGGCCAGGTACGGCTCAGATTGCTTTAGAATGAATTTTGTTGTTTGAAATGCCCTTTCAGCCATTCCGTTGGCCTGCGGATAATGTGGACTTGACGTGGAATGTACAAAGTCATATTCCCTGCTGAAAGCACTGAACTCTGTAGAAGTGAACTGCATACCATTATCACTCACCAGCTTCATTGGAATGCCCCACCGGGCGAACAAGCTCTTCAGGTGAATGATAACGGCTTGACTTGTGATATCATTCAGGGGTGCAATTTCCAAATACCTGGAATAGTAGTCAATCACAGCAAGGAACTTTTTTCCATGCAGTTCACACAAATCAGCAGCTATTTTCTGCCACGGCCCCGTAGGCAGCAGAGTAGAAATCAAGGGCTCCCTTCTCTGAGCAGGCCGGCGTTCCCGGCAAAAGCCACATTTAGACACGTGATTTACAATGTCGGAGCTGATCCCAGGCCACCACACAGCTGTAGCTGCCCTTTCTCTGCACTTTGTAATGCCTAAGTGGCCATCGTGAATCCTGTTTAACATTTCCTTCCTCATGCTGACAGGAATTACAATGCGGTCTTGGAACAGCACCAACCCCTCCAGCTCCGTGAGCTGTGATCTCTCTGGCTGGTAAGCACTTAAAGACATCCAGGCTGCCCGGCTCTTGGGCCAGCCTTCTTTTATGTACTTTATAATCTCTTGCAGATCTGTGTCCAAATATGTCTCTTTCTTTATTTCCTCCAGTTTCCTTGAGGAAATGGACTTAGAGGCCAGAACTGAATCAACATACACTTTCACATCAGATTCTGTGGAGGACTCTTCAGCAGCAGCCAGCCTGAGCCTGGATAGTGTATCCGCCACAACCAGTTGTATCCCTGGCACATGCACTGCCTGAACATTGAACCTGAGCAGTCTCATTAAAAGTCCCTGGCATCTCAAGGGTGTTTTGTCAATGTCATAAGAGTTGATTAGAGGGACTAGCGGTTTGTGGACAGTTTCCAGACTAAATTTCTCCAAACCCACTAGATAACGCTGAAAGCGCTCACAGGCCCAAACTGCAGCTAGGCACTCTTTCTCAATTTGAGCGTATTTTGACTCCACAGCCGTCAGTGTGCGGGAACAGTAGGCGATGGGCTGTAGTTTATTTTCATTTAACTGCAGGAGTGCAGCCCCCAACCCATAACTGCTTGCATCGGCACTAACCACAGTCTTTTTTGAAGGGTCGTAGAACCCCAGCAGGGACTTGGTCTGCATAAAAGCTTTTTCTTGTGAAGGTCCCCAGACCCAGGCAACGTCTTTCTTAAGCAACTCTGTGATAGGGTGTAAAACTGTTGATAAATCTGGAAGAAACTTGCCCACATAATTTACAAGGCCCAATATCTGTCTCAGCTCATGTACATCAGAAGGACTTTTCATCTGTTCAATAGCACAAATTTTCTTGGGGTCTGGCTTGATACAATCCCCGTTGATGATATGCCCAAAGTAACATAATTCAGTTTTCCTAAAATTACATTTTTCTTTATTCAGCTTCAGCCCAGACTCTTTGATAGCCTGTAGCACACAACTTAAATGCTGATCATGCTCCTCCACTGTAGACCCATACACTAGAATGTCATCCATGATGACCACTGTGCCCACGTGGTCACTCAGGAGAGAACTCATTTCCCTTTGAAAGATTTCAGGAGCGGAGGATATCCCAAAGGCGAGTCTGCAGAAGCAGAACCGACCTACCGGTGTGATAAAGGTAGTCAGTTTGCGGCACTTTGGATCCAGGGGGATCTGCCAAAAGCCAATAGAAGTGTCTAATGTGGAAAAGAACTTCGCCCCAGCCAACTTTGGAGCTCTATCTTCTAATGTCGGCAGCACAAATCTCTCTCTCTTCACTGCCTCATTCAAGCTTTTCAGGTCCACACAGATATGCACCTTTCCATTTTTCTTTGCAACTGGAACAATGGGGGCACACCAATCAGTCACTTCAACAACCTCTTCAATAACCCCCATGGACTTCATGCGCATAAGCTCTTTCTCCACTTGAGGCATGAGCGGGAACGGAATTCTACGGGGAGTAGAAATACTGTATGGGACTGCGTCACTTTTAAGTGCTATACGGACTGGTTTGCAATTCAGTAGGCCCAACTCGCCAAACATATCTTCGGAAATCTCATTCACTCTGGCCACGAGGCCCAAGTCACAGGCTGCTTTTCTGCTCAATAAATTGTTAACGCACTGACCTCGGATCACATGCACCCACATGGTGAACTTCCTTTGCTTGTACTCACAGCTGCAAGAAATTTCCCCACACAATCAACGCGGCCACCAGGACTATGGACATTTGTAGTAACCTTCGCCAGCTGGGGCTGTCGAGGCAGTTTCATAAATTCAGCAAAAGACATTACAGTGATATCTGCTCCTTTGTCGATCTTAAAATCAACTTTGGCTCCCATTACAGTAAAAGTAACTTTCCAATCTTCCTCTGAGCTTGGCCGTTCCACAACGGACCCCACAAAAGACACTTCCTGACCCTCCTGGTCACTGTCCACCTGCATCTCCTTAATGTATTCAGTTTTACACACCACTTCAAAATGGCCCATTCTGTTACATTTTCTGCATCTTTTATCTCTGGCCAGGCATATAACACTCTGATCATGGGCATGGTAGCACCGTGTGCATCGGGCATGTTGCGCCCATCCACTTCTAGGCCTTTCCATTACTTTAGATCTACCGCTTACACCGTGCCTTTCACTAGCAGTTTTTCTGGACTGTTGCACTTCATCCACAATACTCTCAGACCTCAGATCAGCTCTCTGCTTTTTTTCACCAGTTCACTCTGGAGGGCCATCCTAATAGCCCCATCTAATGTTAAATCAGGCTCTAACTGCAGCTTCAGTGAGACTTCAGCATCTGCAATTCCAATAACTATTCTGTCTCTGATTTGGTCTTCTTTAGCAACACCAAACTCACAGAATTCAGCTAGTTCATACAGGCTGTGCACAAATGACTCCACAGATTCTCCCACACGCTGATTACGTTTGTGAAAACAAGCTCTCTCATGAATCACATTTCTTTTGGGCACAAAGTGGGCACTGAGTTTATCCATAACTATATCAAAGTTAAATTCTTCCCCTTCTTGGAAAGTTAAAGCATTGAACACTGGCTCCACATCTTTCCCCAATAGAGTATAAAAGAGAATTAACTTGTACATCACCACTCTCCATGTTCAGTTTGGAAGCAATCTTGAAGCGCTGAAACTGCTGATGCCATGTGGGCCAAGCTGCAGGCTGAGAGAAGTCAAAAGGCTCAGGTGGGATAAACTTTGACATTGCAATCAATCAGGAACAGAAGCGCAGGCCAGAACTTCTGACACCATGTCATGAGATGCAGGACATATGCAGGACACAGCAATGATGGTACAAGTCAATTTTATTACAGAGCACAGAAACATACATCTAGTCAGGTTGATTTCACTAACTAACTGCGACACAGACTACCGGACCTAAGCCCCACCCCCAACTAGTGACATCACATCCTGCTCTCATCACAAAACCCAAACATTTTCTTTCATGATTCAGATTGAGCATACAATGTTAAACAACATTCTAATTTACTTCTATAATCTAATTTGCTTCAATCTTTAGATATCCTTTGTTAAAGAAATAGCAATGCACATGGGTGAGCCAATCACATGAGGCAAATATGTGCAGCCACCAATCAGAAGCTACTGAGCCTATCTAGATATGCTTTCCAGGAAAGAATATCAAGAGAATGAAGCAAATTATATGATAGAAGTAAATTAGAAAGTTGTTTAAAATGTTACTCTCTATCTGAATCATGAAAGAAAAAAATGGGTTTCATGTTCCTTTAATGTAGGCATGACTGCACCAGCACGTCATTGAGAATGGCAGTGGATCATTGACCCCACATATAAACACTGGAAGAGCGTGGCTTCTCCCAGTGACGTGCTTGACATAGTCCCCACAGCACAGGATCAACAATTAAGTTCCATCAGGCAGTAAACACGATCACTGCAGTGTTTCAGTCTGCAACTTTACAAAAACCAACAATCGGTAGAAAGAGACCTATAAAAGGTAAAATTAGCACTGACATCTATTAGTTAGGAACATGATTTTCGATTTTAGTTCATCCTCCAGAAACTCATACGCCTAGATTATGAGTTTTGTGGTAACAGGGGTTCGGTGCTAACGAGCCGTTTCTGCTCACCGCTCACTTACAGACAGCGCTGGTATTACGGGTTTTTACAAACCCGGCGTTAGCCACAGAAATGTGAGCGGAGAGCAAAATTTAGCTTCACATCTCACCTCAATACCAGCGCTGCTTACGGTAGCGGTGAGCTAAATTTTGCTCTCCGCTCACATTTCTGCGGCTAACGCCGGGTTTGTAAAATCCCGTAATACCAGCGCTGCCTGTAAGTGAGCGGTGAGCAGAAACTGCTCGTTAGCACCTCACCGGTGTTTAGACTCGGTGTTCATGTTAGGGTGTTAGGTGTAGACATAACTTTTATTTCCCCATAGGAATCAATGGGGCCAAGTTAGGAGCTTTACGCTGCTTTTTTGCAGGTGTTAGGTTTTTTGTCAGCCGGCTCTCCCCCATTGATTCCTATGGGAAAATAAAAGTTATGTCTACACCTAACACCCTAACATGAACCCCGAGTCTAAACACCCCTAATCTTACACTTATTAACCCCTAATCTGCTGCCCCTGACATCGCCGACACCTACATTATATTATTAACTCCTAATCTGCCGCTCTGGACACCGCCACCACCTACATTATACTTATGAGCCCCTAATCTGCTGCCCCCAACATCGCCGAACCCTACATTTTATTTATTAACCCCTACTCTGCCGCCCCCAATGTCGCCGCCACTATATTAAAGTTCTTAACCCCTAAACCTAAGTCTAACCCTAACTCCCCCTAATTTAAATATAATTTAAATAAATCCAAATAAAAATACTACAATTAACTAAATTATTCCTATTTAAAACTAAATACTTACCTATAAAATAAATCCTAAAATAGCTACAATATAACTAAAAGTTACATTGTAGCTAGTTTAGGATTTATTTTTATTTTACAGGCAACTTTGTATTTTTTTTAACTAGGTAGAATAGTAATTAAATAGTTATCAACTATTTAATAGCTACCTAGTTAAAATAAAGACAAATTTACCTGTAAAATAAAACCTAACCTAAGTTACAATTACACCTAACACTATACTACAATTAAATTAATTCCCTAAATTAACTACAATTAAATACAATTAAATAAAATTATCTAAAGTACGAAACCACCCCACTAAATTACAGAAAATAATAAAATAATTACAAGTTTATTTAAACTAATTACACCTAATCTAATCCCCCATATAAAATAAAAAAGCCCCCCAAAATAATAAAAAGCCCTACCCTATACTAAATTACAAATAGCCCTTAAAAGGGCCTTTTGCGGGGCATTGCCCCAAAGTAATCAGCTCTTTTACCTGTAAAAAAAAAGTACAATACCATCAACATATAAAAACCCACCACCCACACACCCAACCCTACTCTAAAACCCACCCAATCCCCCCTTAATAAAACCTAACACTAACCCCTTGAAGATCACTCTACCTTGAGAAGTCTTCACCCAACCGGGCCGAAGTCCTCAACTAAGCCGGGCGAAGTGGTCCTCCAGACGGGCAGAAGTCTTCATCCAAGCCGGGTGTTCACACGCCCATTATGGGTGGCTCTCACTTACTCATTGGTTAGAGTTTATTTTAAATTGTGTGTTTGTTTCAAGGTGCTTTATGCCTGAGGAAACAGCTGATGCTAAGGCTGAGAAACGTGTCGCATAAATAGGGGGTATATTGTCCATGCCCTCTATATTTTTTGTTATCACAAGCATTGTGGAAGCACCTTTTTGAACAACTGGAGTCACCCGCTTGCTTTAGTGGATTGGACCGCACCAGGACTACCTGCTGTACTCCTGGAGCCGAGAGAGGGTTAACCGGTACACCCTGAGTTACCAGCCTCCTTCTACCAGTACATAAGTGTACTCGAATATGTACTTGAATATGCTGATACACACATGAGGTGCCCCTCTGTTCTGTGTTTTCTTCTTAATATACTGAACCCTCAGTACTTACAAATGTCACTGCAGCTCATGGAGCAAATAGCATTTATCATATTCAACATTCCAAAGCTAGGTTACCCTTCCCTTAGCATTGACTTCAATTAATTCTGAAATGTTTTTCACTCCAGTTTCTCCCCTTCCTGCTACACGGTGGTCATTATCTGTCAATGCCATATCCTCAGGTAACTGCTGACCATTGTGCCCAAGGGGCTCTAGGCACATGTTTGTCCTCCTCCCTTGGAGGTGTATTTTTGAGGTTTATGTACTGTGAGGTCTACCTAGTTCAGTAAGTCTCTTGTCTTCTGACATTCCTACTCCTACACTTTCTGCTTTGTTGAGGTCATCATTACTAAAACCTCATAGAACTGCTGGCCATTGTTTGTTTAAGGGGCTCAAGGCATGTTTCCACCTCCCTTGGAGGTGTATTTTTGAGGTTTACCTAGTTAAGTAACTCTGCTAGCTGTTACTGCTGCTGCTGCCACCACTCCTTCTCCAGCCCTTCCTGCTCTGTGGGGGTCATCGTTTGTCACTGACAAATCCTCAGGGAACTATAGTCCACTGTGTCCGAGGGGCTCT